>NC_059328.1:34125530-34428560 GCF_018350155.1 Leopardus geoffroyi
TAGAACGGGAGCTCTTGAAGGTAGGGTTTGCTTGTTTCCCGCTGTATCCCCAGCACCCGGAACAGTACCTAGTAAGACACTGAACAAGTATTTTTTGCGTCAGTGAATCTGCCTCAGACTTTATTGGAATCTGGGATAGAGTGAAAAGGCCCATCTATCAAAATGGTCGTGGTTTCATGTCAACAGAGTCACGATACTGTATGAAACAGGGGACGTAATGAGGAGGGCTCCCCATAGAAGTTACTCCGGCAGACGGGGTTCCCCCAGGCCCACAGCAACAGGGTGAATCTTGAACTTCCTCTTCCCATGGAAGAGGGAGAGAAATGGGAATGTGCTGGGCCGTGTGCCATATCCTGACCCAGTCCCCTGCCGCCACCTCCCCAGCTGTCCATGCTGTTCACTGAGGAATGTGACAAGGTGCGGGACCTGATGCACGTGCACTCATTCAGCTACGACTTCCACCTGCGCCTGGTGCACCAACACGTCCTGGGCGCCCACCTGGTGCTGCGACACGGCTACCACCTCACCACCTTCCTGCGACACTTCCTGGCCCACCACCCTGACGGGCCCCACTTTGGTCGTAATCACATTTACCAAGGTCTGTGCCCAAGGGCAAGCCAGTGAACCAGAAATAGACCACAGGGTGTCTCCAAGCCAGGGCCGATGGGACCACTTCCTGGGGCCAGACCTAGTCTCTGCACCTCCTGTCCTGTATTGTTAATCGCCTCAGGTCACTTGGACCCTGTCCGCATGTGTCTGGTTTGTGTCTTTATCTTAAGTTCTTCACGCTGTTTCATATCAAAGTTTAGATCCTGTGTCATGTGTACCCTGCCCTCTGTCTCTCCCGAGCCACTTTTGTCCCATCTCGATGTTCCACAGGAGCTCCCCAGAAAAACAGAGCCAGCCACTTGTCGATCAGAGCCTTAGGGACTTCTAACCTCCTGCCCCACCCATGCAGTGTGTCTGTCCCAGGCTCAGCATCTCCTGTAACTTGCCCCTCAGGGACCCTGGAGCTTTCCACACCACTCATTGCTGCCCACCAGCTGTATAACTACGTGGCCGACCATGCCAGCTCCTACCACATGAAGCCATTGCGGATGGCGCGGCCAGGAGGCCCAGAACATAACGAATATGCCCTGGTATCAGCGTGGCACAGGTAGAGTGGCAAGGGGGCACCAGCATGTGATCTGGTGAAGCTGAGGTCGAGGCCATCCTGGCAGTAGGGAGACAGAGTCTCAAGCAGCAGGGAGGGGGTTGGCTTCATTAGAACCTCAGTGTTGGCATCTCACCCACCCTCACTGTACAGCTCTGGCTCCTACCTGGACTCTGAGGGACTTCGTCACCAGGATGACTTTGATGTGTCTCTGCTTGTGTGTCACTGTGCTGCACCCTTTGAAGAGCAAGGAGAAGCTGAGCGGCACGTTCTGCGGTCAGCAGATCCCCCACCTTGACTGTGCTCGTTGTCCAGCTCCCCTGTGCCCTTGCTCTGAGCGTCTCCTGTTGTGATCACCACATGCCTACCCCTCCCGCCCCCCAGGCTGCAGTTCTTCGTGGTGCTCACCAGCCAACGAGAGCTCTTCCCCAGGCTCACTGCAGACTTGCGCCGCTTCCGGAAGCCACCCAGACTGCCCCCTGAGCCGGAAACTCCCGGGAGCTCAGCTGGTAGCCCCGGGGAGGCCTCAGGGCTTGGCCTGGCCTCTGGACCAGCTCCCCTGTTCCCCCCATTGGCTACGGAGGTGGGCGTGGCACGGGCACGGCTGGCTCAGCTGGTCCGGCTGGCTGGAGGGCACTGCCGCCGGGACACCCTCTGGAAGCGCCTCTTTTTGCTGGAGCCTCCAGGGCCTGACCGGCTACGGCTAGGGGGACGCCTGGCCCTGGCTGAGCTGGAGGAGCTACTAGAAGCAGTCCATGCCAAATCCATCGGGGACATTGACCCCCAGCTGGTAAGCAGCTGTGGATTCTAGAAGGGGCTGGTTTGGATACTAGGAATCCTACCAGCAGCCAGGGTAGAGGGTGCAGAGGTCTCAGGTGGCTCTGGGACAGCAGATCCAGCCCCATGGACCTTCCCCTAGGACTGCTTCCTGTCTATGACGGTCTCCTGGTACCAGAGCCTGATCAAGGTTCTCCTAAGCCGTTTTCCTCAGAGCTGTCGCCATTTCCAGAGCCCAGACTTGGGAACTCAGTACCTGGTAAGTCTCCCTGATCCTCCTCTGGAAGGGGAGACACAGCAGAAGTCCTCATCAGAGAGATGACAGGTGTCCCCCTGAAGGAGCCCCAGCCTGCCTGAACAAGGTCTGCTCTGGAAAGAGGCCTAGATGAAATGGGACTACCCAGATCCATGTAAAACCCTTCGAGCACTTGACCCTCAACATGGGATTCGTGAGAACAGCCTAGAGCTCTGTCCTCAAAAGCTCACAAAAACACAAACCTTTGGCTAAAGATACCGAGGGCCAAGCTCTGGAACTTCATCAGTGGTTGGTCTTAGGGGCAGGAATCCCAGAAAGGACCTCTGGAGCTTTAAAGCCTCGTTACCCAAAGTGTGGTCCTCAGGCCGGCAGCGGCAGTGGCACCTGGGAGCTTGCCAGAATGCAAACTCTCAGGCCCCACCCCAGACTCAGAACGTGCCTCCTAGCCCGATACCCAGGGGCACGTGAGAGACTGAAAGCACTGCCTGGGCCAGGTAGAAAATGGTTCACGAGAGCATGGGAATTAAGAGACTGAAGAGGTGGGCCTGACAAAAGCAGTGGTTCTGGGGAGGAGACGTGCAGAAGAGGGCTTCAAAAGTAGGAGTTGGTCTGTAGAGAGGGGTCCTGCAACCCTGCTTGTGGAGAAGGGTGGTTTCAGGGTGGGAAGGGGCATCTTCGGATGTGGACGTGAGTTGGTCTAGCTGCAGTTGTGCCGGGGGTGTGAGCAGATGGGGTGCTTCTGTGGGTGGTGGGAGCGCTGAAGCAGGAGCAGCCTTGGGGGACGGGTGACAAGTGGAGTCTGAAGTCGTGAGGCCCTCCCAGGACCATATTCTAGAAGGTATATGGATGCCAGGAACTGGAGCCCAGGAGGGAGACCTGGGCAGCATCTCCATGAACTGAAGCCTGGGAGTAGAAGGAATCATGTGGAAGAGATTGCAGAGCTGAGCATAGGGACAGACAGACGTAAGTCCCAGGGGAGGTCAAAGAGATACGAGACTCAGGACAGGAGGCAAGGAGGGGTCGTGTCAAGTGTAGAGAACTCTCCTTCATTGATACACTTCGGCTTTGTGCGCGGCCTCTGGGTAGATGACCTCTGAAACAGACTTCTAGTCAGGCTGACTGGGAGTCAGTGAGGACGAGGACTGAGGTTCAGTTTAGAGACAAGGTCCTGGGTGACTGTGGAATGCGGGTGGGCGCAGGTTTGGTGATGGATGCAGGCCTTCCTCAAATGGGTCCCACTTCCAGAATGCCCTCGAGGAAGAGGGATGCTGTCTCAGGTGAGACAGACCTCACTCCCCACCTCACTTTGTCTTTCATTGCAGGTTGTGCTGAATCAGAAGTTCACAGACTGTTTTGTGCTGGTGTTTCTGGATTCCCACTTGGGAAAGACGGTGAGCACAGGGGGGAGGGGCTTTGCGTTAGCCCAGTGGGAGGCTCTGCCCGGAGCCTGCTGAGGCTGAGGAGCCCTGCCCCCGGTACCCACTCTGCCCTCCACTCACCATGGCACCCCCACCATGTTCCTCACAGTCTCTGACCGTGGTTTTCCGAGAGCCCTTCCCGGTGCAGCCCCAGGACAGTGAGAGCCCTCCTGCCCAGCTGGTCTCCACCTACCACCACCTGGAGTCTGTCATCAACACAGCTTGCTTCACCCTCTGGACCCGCCTCCTGTGAGGCCCAGACCAGTGAATGTCATCCTTACTCAAACCATGGATCTGTGAGACTGTCCACTTGAAGCAGGACTGACCAGCCCTTCTGGGCCCAGACACTGACGGACACCGAAGGCTTTGTGACTAGATCTCAGGGGCCTGAGTCCCAGCCTAGCAGTAGGAGCTGCCCCGCTGAACACCTGCCAGGGTGACCGGCCCAGGGCTCCAGAGGGTCAGGTCAGTTCCCTGAGGTGCCCATCTCCTCTCAGGCTCCTGGACCCTCCCCAGAAAGGGACTCCACCTGCCTGCTGCCCTGGTGGAGTCCCAGGAATTCACACCAGGTGCCAAGCACTCACCCCTGAGAGCTCCTCTGCCTGAATGCTGCCTCCCAAGTCTTTGATTGCTTTCAGCCTCCCTGCATTTTGAGCATTTTGAGCCCTCTGGTCTTCATTTCCCACGTCAACATCATCGCCGAACATTGTTGTTGAGATAACGACAACTTGGTTCCCATCCCAGCTCTGCTTCTGAAGCTCCTGTGACCACAGGCAAGCCCCATTGCTCTCGGACCTGTGGCTTCTGGTGTGTTAATGAAGAGGTGGGCTCGAAAACCCCCATCTCCACAGCGACACTGGCACAATGGACTGGAGGACTTGAGTGTGAGCTGTACGTCCCTTCTCAACAGGAGGGAAGTAACCCAGGGAGACAGAAGTTTAGACACCGTGTGTCCTCCCCCCACCCAATAACACACAGAGGAAAACGTTCAGCAGGTGGTCTTTTAATTCAGGAGATTTGGGATGCTTGGTGCACTGTCCCACAGAGGCAGGTGGGTGCCGGGCCGGACCTCACTGGCCAGCCTGTGGGCGGCCCCGCCTATCCCAGTAGGAACGAAGCCAGTTCAGGCCCTCTGCTGTGTCTCCTGAGGAGAGAGGGAGGCCATGGCATCTCGACCCGTGGGGAGAAAAACAGCCATGTCTGCTACCTATCCCTCAGAGCTCCGTTCACCAGCCCTAGGCCTGGAGCCCCAGCACCCCCTCACCTTGAGGCTGGTACTCGCAGCCCACAAAGCCCTTGTAGCCTTCATCCTCCAGCAGTTGGAATAGATAGGGGAAGTTCAGCTCTCCAGGGCTGTCAGGTTCCCCCCGGCCCGGGACCTGTGCCACCTGCACGTGCCCTGCAGACAGATGTGGGCAGATGTGGGGCCCACGCTCCAGCTGGGGCCAGAGGGACAGATACGAGGGTCTGAAGGGGTGGGGGGATAGAGGGAGTAACACAGAGTAACTTGTTACACACAGTAACAAGGAGCCAAGAGACCCCTCTCACCAACAAGGGGTAGGAACTCCCGGATGTTTCCTGTCAGGTTGCCATCCATGATCTGCCAGTGGAATATGTCCTGCGTAGAGATTACTACAGTCAGAGGCCCTGCAGGGCCCTTTTCCTCACCCCATTCTTCCCAGATGTGGAGAACACGGGCCTTCTGTGAAGCACTCCCTTTCGTCCACTCACCATCTGTAACTGGAGGTTGGGTCTTCCGACCTTCTGTAAGATGGCTGCCGCTGGGAGAGAAAGCGGGGAGGGGGCCGTGAGACACAAGGAGAGCACAAGGATCACACGGGACTGGAGAGGGCACAGAGCTGCAGTCCTACCCTGCTGGGGCGTGTCCAGGAAGTACTGAGGGTCAGTGCTGCGGGTATTGATGGGCTCCAGCAGTCCCACGAGGCTCTCCTAGCATCATGGTGGACCTGTGTCCAATCAGTCAGTCACTGGTGAAGCCCCTCCCCGTTCCCTGTGAGCTGGGCTAGTGCCCGGCCTTGTGCCTCATCTGTTCTGCCCACCGTGTGCCCCCTCTGCACACATGGGCATCTGTGTAAGCATCGTGTGTCCCTTTGTTCTTGGTCTCACCTGAGCCAAAACCCCAGCCGCGTGCCTCAGGTTCTCCAGAAAAACTGTCTCCATTTCACTCCTGACTGCTGCTCGGTCAGCACCCTGGGGTACTCGGCCAGCCATCAGGTGAATCCTGGGGGGAGACAGCACTGGTGGGGGCTGGGGAGTCCATCCTGGAAGCAGGGCCCTCCTTTGGCTCCCTGTGGGCATCTCCTCCAGCTGCCTTCCCCCCCATCTCCCCTGCTGGTGATCTATCACCTGGCAGTGATGCCCTCCGGCACCCTCACACTCCATGGTCAGCCTGAGGCCGTGCCCTTCCCCAGATACCTTCTGAGAGACACCCCATCTTCCTGCTTCAGAGACCTCTCACTCGGCTCTCCCTGTCCATCTTCTTTCCAGTGGTCCTCTCCTCAGGCTGTAAACATGTGTCAGCCTCCCTTTTAGAAATTATTTTGACCCTTTCCCATGAGTATTCCATGCTGCTTGTCTCCACTTCCTGCATCTGCTCCTTAGATTCTTCCCATCTGCTTTCTGCCCCCACCACTCGCCAGTAATGACCCGTTTCCAGTTCCACTTCAGCCCATTTGCACTCGGTGGGATGTGTTTATTTGATCAACCCCATGGTGTGCCTTCTACCTCCTCCTGTTACCACCTGATCTTTCTCGGCCACACTCAACTCCAAAAGGTCACATTTCCAACCTTAGGAATTCCGCTGAGCAAACGAAGCCTTCCCTGGTCTCTCTGCGCTGCATCCTCGCCTCCAGTGCTCCTTCCATCAAGACCCTGTTCAACATCACTACCTGTAAGAAGCTTCCTCTGATCCCAGACAGGTGCCTACTCTGCTCCCACAGCTGCCATGAACTGACCCTTCCTCAACTGGATCTCTGTATGTTTACCTGGCTACCTCCCTGGTCAGACAGCCCCCAGCACAGGATCCCAGGATGAAAGAGTAGCAAACAGGAGAACCGCACACGACAGATAAAATCCAAAGGCAACTGACAAAGGACCAGTACTGAAGGAGTGGAAAGGCCAGTGCGCTCGGACTCCGAGCTCTCTGACCTGGCGTCCTGTTCTCCCAGACCCCAAACGTGGGGCAGGGTCTGGGAGGAGACAGGGCAAGAAGGGGAAGGGGTGGAGGAGAAGAGCGTAGGATACCTGGGACAGCCCAGAGCCTTGGCGTACAGCACCGCCTGCTCCAGCCCCTCTCGGAAGGCCGCTTGCCTCCCGGGAACGGCCCCCAGCCCCATCTCCCCTTTCTCTCGGTCCCCTGAGGAGAGAACGGGCGTCAGCTGCGGCTAGCGTCCCCGGCGCTCCCCGTCCCCCCCGACCGCCTCCCCGGTTCGGCCCCGCGGCGCACCGGGGGGCGTGTTGATCAGCACCAGCCGCAGGCCCGCTTCCCGCGCCGCGCGCGCCAGCGCCTCGGGCGACTCCGAGTACGGCCAGGCGACCTCGGCGGCCTCGAAGCCCGAGCTGCCCGCCGCCCGGAGCCGCGCGGGGAGGCCGGGGAGCTCGGGGAACAGCCACGACACGTTGGCCGAGAAGCGGAGCGGAGCCATAGCGTCCAGGAGACACGTTCGCGGGGCAGAGTCCGGGGCCGAAAGGCGGAAGCGGGCGGGGCGGGGCGGGGCGGGCGCGTGTCGGGAGGCCGACCGAGCGGGGGCGCGCTGGCGCCGCGAGCCGAGCCACCAGCCCTCCGCGCCTGCCTTTTCAGGTTAGAAAAACAGCGAGGGAGGAAAGACCACGGATGGTCCAGAAAAGTGACGTTTTTCGAGACCGGAGAAGGGGAAAGGCGGGGAGAGGCGAGAGGGCCGAGCGGAAGGAGCTGGGTCCGGGCGTGGGCGGGACAGCCCCCCAACTTCGCGGGGCAGGCGAGGCCTGGGACTCCTGGGCCGAGAGCCGGCGGAGAGGGGCGAGAGAGCCCAGTTAAATTCGAGAAACGTGAGCTTTAGCAAAGACTTAGTATTTTCCCTCATTATAAACACTGTATCTGTTCTTTACGCAGTGTTTGAGGGCTACAAGACCAAATCGGGGGCATTTAAATCACCAGTCATCGCACCGCTACCCATTAACTCTCCCTTACAGATTAAAAAATAAACTAAGTGCAGGTTTTTTTCTTAGAGACTTCTGATCATACTGTACATACAGTTTTATGGTCTGCTTTTTAATTTAATATGATTTTGTGAGCATTTCCCCGTGTTCTTCAATATCCTTAAAAGTCCTTGCATTTGCTGCTCATTGTCGCATACCCAGGCAGCCCAGAATTTATCCTTTATTGATGGTCATTAGGGCTTTTCCATATTTGTGTGTGCGTATGCTGTAAAAGTACTTTTTTTTTTATTTTTTTTTAACGTTTATTTATTTTTGAGACAGAGCATGAATGGGGGAGGGTCAGAGAGAGAGGGAGACACAGAATCTGAAACAGGCTCCAGGCTCTGAGCGGTCAGCACAGAGCCCGACGCGGGGCTCGAACTCACGGAGTGTGAGATCGTGACCTGAGCCGAAGTCGGCCACTTAACCGACTGAGCCACCCGGGCGCCCCTGTAAAAGTACTTTAAAGCACCTCTTGGTTCCATCTCTGAATCTTTTTCTTAGGTTCCTTTGAAATGTCCATTACAGTATTTGCCGGGCCAAAGTCCTATAGGAAAACTGGCCCCACCAGTGGTCTCTGCACTGAGGGGCTATGGACGGGCAGTTCCCCCTTATCCCTGGCTGATTGGGCCACAGGAGGACATCTGATCCAAGTGCAGCCAAGGCTTCCGCTGATCTAAGACCCCTTACTTGCCTGGTTTGGGAAGATGATCTGGCCAATCAGATTCTCTTCTTCAAGGTTCGTAGGAGAAAGTCAACTAAGAGGTGGTCTTGCCGGAAGATGATTGTGGCTGTAGAAACAAAATAAGCAGGAGTCAGGTGGAAAGCTAGCTCAGAGATGGGGGTGAGGAAGCACTAGAGCACTATGGGTAGAGGTAGCAACTTGAGAACCTCTGTGTAGAGTTCCCCAGGCTAGCCAACCCCACAGCTGCGGGGGGACTGTGCACTTCCCAAGCTGGGATGTTGACACTTAGCTGGGCTCTTGTATTTGTAGCCTCTTGATGTTTCTTGAGACAATTCGAATGCGTTTATTTCATCCTCAGTAACCCAAACGATTGGGCAGGTTCACGTGGTCAGCAAATAGGTGATTAAGGTCTCAATACTCTGCTAAAGTGCTTTTAAAAACTGTAAGTTTAGGGGCTCCTGGATGGCTCAGTCGGTTAAGCGCCCGACTGGATTTCTGCTCAGGTCCTGATCTCACGGTTCATGGGTTCAAGCCCCATGTTGGGTTCTGCGCTGACAGTGTGGAAACTGCTTGGGATTCTCTTTCCCACCCTCTCCGTGCTTCCCTCCCTCCTTAAAATAAATAAATTTAAAAATATATATGTATTGTAAGTTATATTCCAACAATACATGAGTGGAAGTCACCTTGGTCTGTTTTCTGTGCTAGCTTTGAGAGAAGGAAGCTCCAAGTACAACGTTAGGTACACCCAACCTCCACTGTCTGTTCTGTCATTGCTTGCCTCCACCCCAAGTCAGGCCCGCTCAGACACCTGGGGTCCAGGCCAGCATCAGAGTTAATCCATGTGGCTAGCAAGTTCTATTTCTTCAGCTCTGCCTCTAAGAATGGACTGCCACCAGCTATTATGATCACCTGATCTCTTGCCCATTTGTTATACTTGGAACTTGGACTTGTCCTGAAACGTGTTTCTCGGGTATAGTCCAATCAGGATGTGACCTCACTAAGTTTAACATTTTAATCAGTACCAACTCCAGCATGTTTACAGTCCAATGTTGACCATACAGAATAACATCTAAGGAAAGTAATTCCTTTTTAACACTTCTTTGTAACACTTCTCTGAGTATGTGAAAAGCCCCACCTGCTGGGGTCTAACCAGGAACAAAATTTGAGCAACATCAATGGTCCACTCCTTCTTTGCATGTATACTGTTTAGGGCAGCAGAAATGATGTATAAACTAGAGGTGTATGACTCCTTTTCCCCTCTAATTCTCTTCAACACCTTCCTATGATACATCAAAATAAACGCAAAAGGAGTATGGTGCCCATGAAAATTATTTTCTTTATTCACCATTTGGCTTTCTACCATATACCACTTTGCAACACAGGTATTACACTAAGTTACTATTACAGATCTTGACTCTATGCATCTAACTTTTATCCAAAGAACTCAGTATGACAATGAGTTAAGGTAACAACAATTTGTAAATAGTTACATGGATGATGGCGAAAATTTGAGTGTAGAGTTCAGAGTCTTGTTTGATCACCGGATTGCACTTGCCAGTGTGGTTAAAAAAATTATATACACATGCACACACACACACCTGCTGTGAAATACAAATCCAAACCTTAATGAAACTCATTTTACACCTTCCGGGTTGGCAAAAACGATTTTTTTTAACGTTTATTTATTTTGAGAGGGAGAGAGCAAGCGGGAGAGGGGCAGAGAGAGAGGGGGACAGAGGGTCTGAAGTGGATTCTGAGCTGCCATCAGAGAACCCGACTTGGGGCTTTAACTCGAGAACCCCCATGACCTGAGACAAAGTCGGACACTTAACCGACCGAGCCACCCAGGTACCCCCAGGTTTGCAAAAAATACTAAGCCAGACATTACCAAATATCGGATTGGATTTGGAACAACTGAAACATTTATTCACTGCTGGTAGACGTGTGAATCACTACAATCACTTTGGAAAACAATCTGGATTACCTCTTCAGGCTGAGCCTTTATATACATTTGATCCCACAGTTCCTTTCCCAGGTATATCCCCTGAAGACATGTTTGCAAGGGTGGACCAGGAAACCAGTGATGATCATGGCAGCACTATTTATGTAGCAAAAAATACGAAACCAACCCAATTGTCCACTAATACGTATACATGTGAGTTGCAGGATAGCCATCCAGTGTTGTATGCAAAAGTGAAGGGAAAGCTGGTGGCTCAAATAATAAAATGGAGTTTGCTCTTGTATTCGAGTGATCTCTGAAGAGCTTGGAGAAGCTTGGGTCAAATTCGAAACATCAGTGTGAACATATCAGCTAGATACATCTCAGAAACATAATCTTGAGTGAAAAGCAAAATACAGAGAGTGTGATCCCATTTATATAAAGTCAAAAGCAAGGAAAACCAAACAATATCTTGTGTAAGGATACAAGCATCTGTGGCAGAACTGTGAAGAAGGGCAAGTGAATAATGATCACAAAATACAGGATGATGGTGAACCCCAGACGGGGAGGCAAGAGGGGCGCATTGGAGGCTTCAGAAGTAATGGCCATCCCCTTTCTCTTATACTGGCTGAGATGATCACGCATCTACGCACCTCCATTTTATCACTATTCTTTATATCTCACTTGTATTTTATAAATACCATTTTGTATGTTTCAGATTTAATAAAAATGAATTTTTAAGAACCTCTGTACACATGGGGTGCCTGGGTGGCTCAGTGGGTTAGGCATCTGACTTCGGCTCAGGTCATGATCTCACGGTCCGTGAGTTCGAGCCCCGAGTCAGGCTCTGTGCTGACAGCTCAGAGCCTGGAGCTGCTTCAGATTCTGTGTCTCCCCCTCTCTCCGCCTCTCCCCTGCTCACGCTCTGTCTCTCTCTCTCTCTCAAAAATAAACATTAAAAAATTTTTTTTAAACTTCTGTAAGCATTACTGCCACCTGTTAGCACATTTTATATTAACATCCTTCTGGTAGTATCATCATAACCTCAAGGCTTTTTCTTTTTCTTTTTTTTTTAATGTGTTTATTTATCTTGAGAGATAGTGTGTGTGAGCAGGAGAGGGGCAGAGAGAGAGAACCCCAAGCAGGCTTGATCCCACCAACCCTGAGATCATGACCTGAGTTGAAACCACCAATCAGATGTTTAACCAACTGAGCCACCCAGGTGCCCCTCAAGGCTTTTTCTATAGACTCAGCTTGTTTGTAATAGAGTATAATCACCACTTTTTTGGATTCAATGTGTCACTGCTCCGTGCAGTGGTCTTTTATTGTGTTACCTGCTTAGAACCTATGGTAGACAGCCTGTAAAATGGCCCCCCCAATGATGTCTGCCTCCCAGTCTTCCCACCCTCTCCCCTTGAATGCGGGCTGGACCTAGCAACTTACTTCTAACAATACGGCAAAAGTGGTACAATGTCACCTCAGAGATTCGGTTATAAAAAGGCTGTGGCCTCTGTCTTGGGTGCCCTTTCTCGCTCTTCTACTCACTCGCTCTGCAGAAAACCAGCTGCCAGATTGTGAGCTGCCTGATGGAAAGGCCTGTAAGTCAAGGGACTAATGTCTCTGGCTAACAGCCAGCAAGGATCTGAGACCTGCCAACAGCCATGTGAGTGAGCTTGGAAGAAAGTCTGCTGCCATTAAGCCTAAAGACTATACCTCCAATAATATCTTAATTGCAGCCTCGTGACAGATAAGGTTTGAATCAGAGATACCAGCTAAGCTACACCTGGATTCCTGACCTATAGAAACTCTTTGATGTTCGTTGTTTCAAGACACTAAGTTTTCAGGTAATTTGTTAGCAGCAATAGATAACAAATAAAGGATGGCTTTCTTCTTCTGCGATGAGTTCCTTGGTTTGGCAGAACAATTTTGACCATTTCTTCCCCGTAAGGTATAAATGGGTGCTGCCATTTTTTGATACGATTCTCTCCTCCAAGTCACATGAGCTGGTCAATGAATGGGCACCTGACCCAAGTTGGATCAACCATATAACCTGTTACAGACATTGTAGGTCACCTACCCAACTTCTATTCCGTCTGTTCTCCTTCCTAATGGAACCATAGCTCCTGGGGACAGCCCGCCAGAAAGGATAAAGGGAACGTACAGAGCAAAGTAGCAAAGAAAAACCAAGAGGCATTATGTTCAGCGCTTGGAAACTGTAAGGGAATCAACCAGGCTGGTCTTTCTACTTCATCTTAACTCTTTCTAAAAACAAGATGTCCCAGAACTAACTTGCTTCTTTCATCCCAAGATCCAGAATAGTGCACATTTCAGGAAATACTTGTTTCTCTGGGTACTGGGACTATGTATTTATAGCATTTTCTAAATTTATATAATTTCATATAGCCTGTATCAGAGTCTTAATCTTTCAAAGTCATGAGTTTATGCTGATGTTTTTTATTTCACCCAATCTTTTTTTTTTTAATTTTTTGTTGTTTTTTATTTATTTTTTGAGAGAGAACACGAGCAGGGGAGGGGCAGAGAGCGAGGGAGACAGAATCTGAAGCAGGCTCCAGGCTCTGAGCTGTCAGCCTGACGTGGGGCTCGAACTCACAAACTGTGAGATCATGACCTGAGCCGAAGTCAGAGACTTAACCGACAGAGCCACCCAGGCGCCCCGATTTCACCCAATCTTCATTAAGCTCTTTCCTACCTTGTTCTAATACAAGAGCATCTTCATTTCTATTTAACTTTCTTTTTCGAGCTACTGGTCTTTATATCACTTTTACACAGTATGGTCAGATTGGGCTCCACATATCATGTTATATGTTTTCACATCCAACCCTGCCTAGATTTAAGAATATCGATATTCAAGTGTTACTCTATTATTTTTTTTTTTGAGCCATTGAGTCTGTATTGCTAAGGCTTTGGAACTTAACTTTCCTGCTTTATTCAGTATGCCAGCAACAGTCCATATCACACAGATTTATGATTGCTTGTGACTGTGTCAAGAAGGAAACTAAATCTTTGGTGAATTTTTTCTTTCATAGTTTTCTATTGTATCCAAGCACATCATAGAGAAATATCCGTGGTACATCTACATTAGGACTCTATCGCTAAAATTTCAGCACATTTAAATAGAATCATCTTGTACACACAGTACATTGAATAACATCATTATACAAAACAGCATTGAATCATTTTATGAAACTTGTTTGCATGAGTGATCATATAATATTCTTGGAAGAGTATTATAATATTTGCTGTTTCGTGTTATAGACCCTTATCTTTCAAAGGGGATTCCTATAACTGGCCCTTTAGTTTCTTTTTTTTTTTTTTTTAAGTTGATTTATTTATTTTGAAAGAGAGAGAGAGTGCAAGTCGGGAAGGGTCAGAGAGAGAAAGAGAGAGAATCCCAAGCAGGCTCCACGCCACCAGTCAGAGCCCGATGCAGGGCTCGAACTCACAAACCCTGAGATCATGACCTGATCCAAGGTTGGACACTTAACCAACTGAGCCACCCAGGTACCCCTAGTTTCTATTCTATTACTGGTGGTTGGATCACACCCAGACGCTTTCTTGTGCCCTTCTCTTACATATGCATGCTATCAGTAACACACAAGGCCTTGACAGCCTTAACTAATGGGGTCTTAACTAATTACACACCCATCCACGTGCAAACTTTAAACTTGGTTAAATACAACCAGTCTATATGTGACTCAAAGGGTACAGGTGTGAATATTCAAAAAAGTGTTTTTTACATTTGGATTTTTGAAAAATCTCAGTAACTCTGACTACAAAATCCTGTCCTTCCCTTGTTTAATTTTTAATTTTTACACACATGAATTCTACTCATGGTGTTATGTGTATATTGTTTGCAGCTTGTTTTTTTCCAGTATATAATCCAATATATGTAGGAAGTCATTTTTTAGGAAAATATGGATAAACTCAGTTTGCCTTACTGTTCTCTTCCCCTTTCTTTGGCCATTCTTTCAACTGCATTTAATTCCAAAATATGAAGCTGTTTTTTTTTTTTTTTTTTTTTAAGATTTCATTATTAGGTAATCTCCATACGCAACGTGGGGCTCAAACTCAACCCCTAGATTAAGAGTCACATGCTCAGGGCACATGGGTAGCTCAGTGGGTTAAGCATCTGACTCTTTATCTCAGCTCAGGTCATGATCTCATGGTCCAGGAGTTTAAGCCCCTCATTGGTCTCCGTGCTGACAGCACGGAGCCTCCTTCGGGTTCTGTCTGTCCCTCTCTCTGCCCCTCCCCACTCACGCGCATGCACTCTCGCTCCCAAAAATAAATACATAAACTTAAAAAAAAAAAAAAAAGAGTCACATGTTCTATCGACAGAGCCAGCTAGGCACCCCCACCCAAATATGAAGGTTTTTTGTTTTTCTGTTTTCATTTAAGTAATCTCTACACCCCATGTGGGGCTTGAGCTCATGACCATGAGATCAAGAGTCACATGTTCTTCCAACTGAGCCAGCCTGGTGCCCCCAAATATGAAGATTTTTATCATTCCCCTCTTGATGGACAAGATTGCCTCCAAATCGTCACTATTACAAACAATAAACATGCTTGTATATGGGGTTTTTTTTTTTTGCCTGTGTACAAATATGAATATTTTTCTTGCATCTATCCCGTAAGTGGACTTGCGGTGTCAGAGGACATGTACATTTAAAGCTCTAATTCACCACTAAATTGCTCTTTGAAGGGCTTTCTCAATTCACATTCCTTCTGACAGTCTGTTAGAGTACCTGTTCCCCTCCATCTTCATCAACACTCAAGAATATCAGGGTTTTTTTTTAATTTTTTTATGTTTATTCATTTTTTGAAAGACAGAGAGAGACAGAGCACACGCAGGGGTGGGGCAGAGAGAGAGGGGGATACAGAATCTGAAGCAGGCTCCAGGCTCTGAGCTGTCAGCACAGAGCCCGACATGGGGCTCGAACTCACCAACCGTGAGATCATGACCTGAGCTGAAGTCGGATGCTCGACCGACTGAGCAGGTGCCCCAGGTGCCCCAGAATATCAGTTTTTAAGATTTTTGCCAACCTGAAAGGGAAGAAACATTTAAAAACTCAAGTCCTTGATTATTACTGAGATCAAAGATCTTTCCAGATGTTTCTGTGCCATTATTATTCCCTCTTCTGTGAATTGCTTGTTGGTAGCCTCTGTCCACTTCTCAGCCGGATTCCCAGTGTCCTAATGCATCGATTTGTAGGCATTCTTTATAGAAAGTCCAGATATTATGTCTTCAGGTTTTTTGCTTATCTCTCACTTTATTTAAAGCAACATTTAGGAGTCCTGCCTTTCACGGAGCTTCCTGTTCCTGTGTAGAAGGAGGCCTGCCCTCCATGGGGAAGGCTCCGGGCCTCCTGTCCCACCTTCTCTGTCTTCCCCACTGGAAGGAGTGACTCATGTGCTTGGTAACTTGGGCCCAAAGGAGGAGCCAAATTGCTCAGCTCAGTCTCTTCCTCCCTGTTGTCTGTGAGAAAGCACACATCCCAGTCTGCCCAGGCCACCAGTGTCCCAGGGCCGGTCCCCCCGAGGGCGGGCCATCAGCAAACCTGCTTGCCTCACAGACCTAAGCCATATTGTCCAGCCTCGGTGGTGGTAGTCATAAAAGTAATATTTGTATCTCCATCTGTCCCACACTCCTGTGTCTATCTCTTGATGGGTTCTTGTATCAGTCAGAGTCCAAACAGAAAACAGATGGCACATTCAAATTAGGATAATTCAAGAGGTTTTCTTTAAAGGCACTATTTAGGAAGGTGTGGGCAGGGTGTAGGGGAGATACCTGAGATAGCTCAGCAAGGGAGGGCTGGTGCCGACGGCTCTGCCACCGTCCCTAGGCCCGAAAAGGTGAAGGGTTTGGGGGGGTGGTGACTCCAATCTGGCGGAAAGGTCATGTAGAGATAGCCGCCTTCCAAGTCGCAGAAGCCCTCAGTGGAAGGACACTGACAGCTTGAAGCAGCCTGTAGAGTGGAAGCCTGAGAAATGCACACCCTGACCTTGCTCTCCTTTCCCCTTCAAATCTCCCGCTTCCCTCCGGGCTAGGTAAACCACACGTCGCCAGAGAACAAAGGAACCCGCTGATGTAATCAACATAGGCCCGCCTCCTTGGACAGTGAGCAAGGAGGAAATAAGCTCTGGAGGGACAAACAGTGTATCTGGCCCAGTTCGTCTCTGTTCCTCCCTCAGGATACATGCTTTTACCCTTCATCTGAGTGAAAAACTCAACGTCCCAGTCAACGGGATGCCCAAAATCCTACTGTTTTACCACGAGACAATCTCAGCCCGGCATCAGCCCTCCTGAAAGCTAAAACTTTACTACCACTGATGTTCTTTGGATAAGGAATCAGGTGAAAGTGAGGAGCGTGTGTCAGCAGAATTTGGAAATGGCCTCTCCAACTCCTGCTCCCTGATGTATGCACACCTTCTCTCGGATACTCAACCAAACCCTAATCTAGGTACTGCTATAAAGAGATTCTGCAGATGTAATTAAGGTCCCAAACCAGTTATGAAAGGGAGATTGTCCCGGGTGAGCCTGACCTAATCAGATGAGTTTTTGAAAGGGTGAGAGCTCTTCCTGGAGAAGATCTGGATATATGGAGGCCTCAATTCTATGGCCACAGGGAACTGGACTCTGCCACAACCATGTGCACCTGAGAGAGGACCCTGAGCTCCAGACGAGAATGCAACCTAACTCTGATATTGGCCTTTTGAGCTGAGAACCCAGGCAGGCATGGTGAACATGGTGACTTCTGACCTCCAGAATGTGAGCTAATGAATGGTATTCGTGATAACTCCTCGGGTAGCCACAGAAACCAAACAGGGGCAGACAGGAAAGTCACAGAAGCATAGCTGTTACCGTCCACATGATTGTAGCTCGTCATAGGGCCTAAATCGTATCCCGGCGGTCTGCTTCCAACGCTCCATCCAAGTTCGCTTTGTCCTCCTCCAGCACCTCAACGGGGTGAGCTTCCCTACCTGGTGCAATGACTTGTACCTTCCTTCCCGTAGCAGCTGTGCTCTCAGTTTTCCACCCACCAGAGTCTTGCATCCTCGCCCCCTGCTGGGCAGCAACTCAGTCTCCCCCTGGTGACCAGGAACAGTTACCCCAGGCCAGCTAGAGAACCTCTTCCCTGGCTGTGCAGTGACCTGAGGAACCTAAAATGAGCAGAGTGCATTTCAGCTTCTAGTTCATTAGCACCGTGGCCATGCTTTCTGGTGGAAGAATTACTACTGGGCACAGTAGAACCTTCAGATCCACTAAAGCCTACGGTTCTTTTTTTTTGTTTGTTTTCAATGTTTTATTTATTTTTGAGGGGGGGAAGGCAGAGAGAGTGGGGGACACAGAATCCGAAACAGGCTCCAGGCTCTGAGCTGTCAGCAGAGAGCCCAGCTTGGGGCTTCAAGCCACAAGCAGCAAGATCATGACCTGAGCTGAAGTTGGACGCGTAACCGACTGAGCCACTCAGGTGCCCCGAACCTTTGAGGTTTTTTATGTGCCTCTTTTTGAAGGCAAATGTGTCCTCCCTGAACCCAGAGGTAATTGCTATCCCAAATAGGTGTTGATTACTTCATTGCTTCTCTTTATAGTTTTATTATATATATATTTTTTAATTTTTTTAATATTTATTTGTTTTTGAGAGAGAGACAGAGCATGAGCTGGGCAGGGGCAGAGAGAGAGGGAGACACAGACTCCGAAGCAGACTCCAGGCTCTGAGTCATCAGCACAGAGCCCGACACGGGGCTCGAACCCACGAACTGTGAGATCATGACCTGAGCCAAAGTTGGACGCTTAGCTGAACCACCCACGTGCCCCGGTGTTATTTTTAATGTTTATTTATTTCGAGAGAGAGAGAGAGAGGGAGAGAGTTTGAGCGAGTGGGGGGAGGGGCAGAGAGCGAGGTGAGAGAGAGTCCCAAGCAAGTTCCGTGCTGTCAGTGCAGAGCCTGACTCAGGGCTGGATCCCACAGACCATGAGATCATGACCTGAGCTGAAACCAAGAGTCAGACACTTAACCGGCCGAGCCACCCAGGTGCTCCAATAGTTTTATTATATATGTTTTACTATGTAATATTATATATAATACTACACATTGTTTAGTTTAGCCTGTGTTGTGAAATTACACTGTAGGTGTTCTTTGGGGATTTGCTTTCTGTCCTGACATAATGCCTGAGACTCATTCTTGCTAATGCGTGTTGCTAGTTGGTTTTTACGGCTATGTTACGTTGTATTACATTGTACGGATGTATTGCAGTTGATTTGTTCTCCGGTTGATAGGTATTTGAGTTTCCAGTTTTCCATAATCATGAGTAAGGCTGCTATAAATGTTTGTGTATAGATTGTAGTGCAAACACAAGTTTTCATTTTCCTCAGAAAAATACCTAGGTGTGTGATTGCTGAGAGACATGTTGAGTGTGTGTTTAACTTTGTGAGACACTCCACCAAATTGTTTCCCAGAGTGGCTCTGCCTTTTCGGCAGGCTCGCAGGCGCCCTGGGAGAGTCCCAGCCTCTCTGTCTCACCATCACCACTGACTGCTGTCAGCTCTGATCTCCTGGCTTCGTGAACCATCCTGAGGATGCGTGGCAGTGTCTGGCAGTGTTTTTCTTTGCTCTTCCCTAAGACCTAATGATGTCGAGCATCTTTTCATTTGCTCATTTGCTATCCAAATATCTTTTTTTTTTTTTAACGTTTATTTATTTTTGAGACCGAGAGAGACAGAGCATGAGCGGGGGAGGGACAGAGAGAGAGGGAGACACAGAATCGGAAACAGGCTCCAGGCTCTGAGTCATCAGCCCAGAACCCGACGCGGGGCTCGAACTCACGGACCGAAAGATCGTGACCCGGGCTGAAGTCGGACGCTTAACCGACTGAACCACCCAGCCGCCCCTCCAAATATCTTTTTGAGGGAAGTGTCTGTTAAAAGTATTTGCCTACTTTTAAATTGAGCTATTTTGTTATTACTGAGTTTTGAGAGGTTTGGTTTTTTTTTTTTTTTTAATGTATTCTAGACACATATCCTTTGTCACATACGTGTTTTGCAAATATTTCCTCCCAGTCTGTGACTTGACTTTTCATTCTTCAACAGTGCCTTCCACAGAGCAGAAATGTTTCATTTTGATGAAGCCTACTTTTTTAATTAAAGTTTTTATTTATGTTTTTAAAAAATGAATCATGCTTTTGGCGTCATATATAAAAAAGCCTTTGCCTACTCCCAGGACACAGTCGTTTTCTTTCATGTTTTCTTCAAGAAGTTTTATAGTGGTAGGTTTTACATTGAGCCTACAATCCATTTCGAGTTAATTTTGGTATAAAGTGAAAGGTGTATGCCAAAGTTCAGTTTTCGCGTGTGAATGTTCGATTGTTCCAGCGCTGTTTTTTTGAAAATAGCATCCTTTCTCCACATTTGCCTTTGCAACTTTGTAAAAAAACAAATTGACCACATACGGGTAAGTCCATTTCTGGACTTTAGTCTTCCTTCCCACTTTACTTTTACTTTCTAGAAGTTCTGTTTAGTTTCTTTTCAACTCTGCCTAATCCTTTCTTGATGGTCTGTTACCCCCTTGTCAAACTTTTGATGTCTTTTGCATTTCTTTAAAGAGATTAAGTTCATATATTCTATTCTCTGTATGATCATTCTAGTAGCTGTCGGATGCATAGGTCTGATTCTGCCGTGCATTGTTTCTGCTGATACACACGTAGCATCTTCTTACCTCCTATGTTTGAGGGCTTTTAAAAATGTATGCAGGGGCACCTGGCTGGCTCAGTCAGTTGAGCATATGACCCTTGATCTCAGGGTTGCGAGCTCAAGCCCAATGCTGGGTGTAAAGATTACTTAAAAATATCATTGGAGGGGTGCCTGGGTGGCTCAGTCGGTTAAGCATCCGACTTGGGCTCAGGTCATGATCTCACAGTTCGTGAGTTTGAGCCCCACGTTGGGCTCTGTGCTGACAGCTCAGAGCCTGGAGCCTGCTTTGGATTCTATCTCCCTCTCTCTCTGCCCCTCCCCCACTCATGCTCTGTGTCTCAAAAATAAATAAACGTTAAAAAAATTTTTTTTAATATCTTTGGAAATGTTATCTGTGGGAGGTGAGGCCTCGGTGAAAATGTGTCCCACTATGGAGAACTCTTCCATATTTGCTTCTGCCAACTGACTGGAGGCACCACAAACTTAAAATCACTTCAGCTAAGTTTTAGGCTTGAGGGGTTTTTTAACACGAAGTTATGGGGCATCACTTCCAAGTGAGGATGGCCCCAGGTTTGGAGACAGGGTATCCTCATTGTCTTTTTCTGTTAGTCGCGTTTTTCCAGTTCAATCATGTCTCTAGTTCATGTGCAAGGAATCCCGCCATCACGTAGAGGGTTCCCGTCCAAACTCTTTGCCAGTCGCAAAAGTGGTATCCTTTAAACTTTTAAAGCATTTCATCCTGGGTGCCTGGGTGGCTCAGTAGGTTAAGCGTCTGACTCTTGATTTCAGCTCAGGTCATGATCTCACGGTTCGTGGGATCGAGCTTCACGTCGGGCTCTCCACTGACAGTGCACAGCCTGACTGAGACTCTCTCTCTGCCTCTCCCCTGCTTGCTCTCTCTCTCTCAAAATAAATAAATAAACTTTAATTAATTAATTAATTAATTAAAACATTTCATCCCTATTTCCTGTTGCTCATTGGGGCAGGACATTAAAAGACTCATGGAAACCTACTTCTAAGTGAAATATCCTCAAAATTAAAAATTGTAAGAATATTGACTCCTTTAGGGGCTCTGGGATTTTTGCTCCTGTGTATTGCTTTATGAATAAATCACACATATCTCAAAATCTATATTACAAAGTTTTTTTCTACCAATCCAATTTTATCACTTGATCAGAGGGAAGAGGGAGCCAGGTCTTCTGACATACAGATGAAGCAAACACAGGTCAGCATCATTTTGCATTTTAAAAAAATCATAAATTTCAAAGGAGGAAGAATTCATAACTTTGGATTCTCAAAACCAAAAATCATACTGGAACAGAATTTAATATCAGTTTAAAGACCAAGTCAATTTTCGATCGGGCAAATTCATTCCAGTGGATGGAAAACGGAATATGTTGCAAAATAATTTACAGTGTGTTTAAAAATAGGCAGAGAGCACACACTGCTCAGCCCCATTCACGTATAGACAGACTTTAGAAAGAACAGCAGTTCTCACAACATAAATTTATATTTTCTTATTTATTTATTTATTTATTTACTTACTTACTTACTTATGTTTCGTAATCTCTACACCAAACATGGGGTTCAAGCTCATGACCCCAAGATTAAGAGTCACATGCTCTTCTAACTGAGCCAGCCAGGCAAACCCACACATTTACATTTTCAATCATGTTAAACTGTGACTTGGGAAGCACAATTTTAAGGACATAATTTCTGAAGCCTTATAATCAGTTTTTTAGTTGATTGGCTCTCACCCAAGTGAAAATATCAAAGAGAACCTCTAGAAGAAAGCTCTTTGTTCCAAATATCAATCCCACTTAGGAGAAAAGATATTAGGGTAGGGGGGAGTTAAACACACGTTTTAAAGATCCATTTTTATTTTAATCAATGACTGAAATACATGGGTGCGGTGGCGGGACCTCCTCCTGGTTCTTCTATTGAGGTAAAATTTATGTACGTTCAAGTATCATTGCAATCAAGATATTAACCGTTTCCATTACATAGGAAAGCTGCCCATGCCCTGTTCCAGTCACCCCCACCCTCACCCACACCCTCACCCCCAGAGGTAGCTACTATTCTCACGTCTGTTGTCATAGCTCAGTTTGTCCGGTTCGTACATTGGAAAACTCTTCGGTAAAGAGACAAATGGTAACTATTTCAGGCTTCGTGGGCCACTTATGATTGTGTCACTACTACTTCTCCTCCTTTTCCTTTACAATCCTCTAAAAATGCAAAAACCGCTCTGAGCTCAAGGTCATCCAGAAGCAGGCATTGGGCCAGATTTGACCAATGGGCCATGATCTAGAACCCCATATAAGTGGAATCATGCAGTATGTATTCTCTTAATCTGGCTTCTTTACTTAACATACTTCTAAGATTCAAACCATGTTATTGCATTGATCAATTACCCTTTTTACTCATTCGGGGTGTGTTGATTTTTTTCTGTATTATCTGTTTCTCTTTCATTGTTTTCTCCTTTCCTCTTTATTATTTCCTTTCTCTTTTATTGTTTGAGTTTAATTGGCTCTTCTCTTCCTAACATTTTAAGGTGAAAAATTAGATAATTGTTTTGTTTTCTAGAGTTAGCATTGACAGCTATAAATTTCCTTCTAGTGTTGCTTTAGCTGCATTCCCCAAATTTTGAGATGGTATAATTTCATCATCACTCACTTCAAAATATTTTTTCATATCCTTTGTAATCTTTTACTGACCTACAGGTTAAAAGTGTGTCCTCTAATATCTAAATGTTTGGGTGTTTTCTAGCTTTTACGTTTATTTTTGTTTGTTTTTAACTTAATTCCATGGTGATCAGAGAACATACTCTGTATGGTTTAAGTCCTTCGAAATTCGCTGAGACTTGTCCTATTGCCTAGAACATAGGCTACTTTGGTGAAGGTTCCTTGTGCACTTGAACAGAAAATGTATTCTGAAGTTTTGAAATCAGTGTTCTGTAAATGTCGATTAGGTCAAATTGGTTGATAATTTTGTTTAAATTTTCTGTATCCTTACTATTTTTAGTGCTTCTTTGATCAATCGCCAAGAAGAGACAACAGTGTGAAATATGTATACGTACCTGTATCAGTCAGCTTAGGCTGCCATAACAAAATACTGCAGCTGGGTGGCTTAAACCACAGACATTTATTTCTCATAGTTCTGGAGGCTGTGAAGTCCAGCATCAAAGTGTGAGCAGATTCAGTCCATAGTGAGAGCCATCTTCCTGGCTTGCAAACAGCCAGACTTGTCGCTGTATCTTCACATGGCTGAGAAGGGAAGAGCTGTGTCTCTTCCTCTTCTTATATGGACAATAATTTCATCACGAGGGCCCCACCCTCATGACTTCATCTAAACCTAATTATCTGCCAAAAGCCCTACCTACAAATACCATCACTTTGTGGATTAAGGCTTCAACATATAAATTTGGGGAGGGGGACACAAACATTCAGTCCATAACAGCAGCTAACAACAGAGCTTCAGATACATAAAGCAAAATTGATAGAACTATCAAGAGAACTAGTCAAATCCACAATCACTGGAGATTTCACCCTCTTTCTTGAAAGGCCGATCCTGGGGCGCCTGGGTGGCTCCGTCGGTTAAGCGTCCGACTTCAGCTCAGGTCATGATCTCACAGTTCATGGGTTCGAGCCCCACATTGGGCTCTGTTCTGACAGCTCAGAGCCTGGAGCCCGCTTCGGATTCTGTGTCTCCTCTCTCTCTCTGCCCCTCCCCTGTTCATGCTCTGTCTCTCAAAAATAAAAAATAAACAGTAAAAAAAAAAAATTAAAAAAAAAAAAAAGAAAGGCCGATCCTTTTATCACTAAGAAGTGATATCTTGGGGTGCCTGGGTGGCTCAGTCGGTTAAGTGTCCAACTCTTGATTTGGGCTCAGGTCATGATCTCATGGTTTATGAGATCAAGCCCCCACATTGGGCTCTGCATTGATGGCCCAGAGCCTGCTTAGGATTCTCTCCTTCTCTCTCTGCTTCTACCCCACTCGTACTCTCTCTCTGTCTCTCAAAGGAAACAAATAAACTTTTAAAAAAAGAATGATATCTTTATCTCTGATAATATTCCTTTTCTAATATTGATACAGCAATAACCGATTTCTTACCCTTCCAGTCAAGACAGAGTAGCAGGGACCAGATTTATCCTCTCACTGGAAACAAACAAATGAAAACAAAATACATGGGACAGAAGTTTTCAAGACAGCCAACATCAGGCAAAGAAAGTGATCCCTGCAAGATGGGAAACAAATGACTTAAATCCTATGATTGTCCAAACTTATCGCCTTGGGAGAGCTGCTAGGTCATGTCATAAATAGGGGGAACTTGGGCAGAACATGAGCGATGCCTTGAGTTGAGAAGATGGAACTGAGAGTCTGGAGACAAGGAAGCTAGAGTTCGTAGAAGAGAATACAAGAGAGTAGAGAGCTGCGCAAAGAGAAAACCCTGAAGATTGACGGAGGACTCTGCTCCAGCATTTAACAGAGTCACCGTCGGCACATGCGTGTGAGGACAACCTCTGAGTCTAGAGAAAGAATCATCCAAAAGGATTAGAGGGAAGAGTGCCTGGCGCTCACACAAGGCTAGGCTAGAAAACTAAATTCACCAGATATTAGGGACAGTATTCAAGCATTTTGTAGAATGCCCCAGGGGTGGGGAATAATTAGTCTTAGATTGAACACTGCTGCGCCTATTTTCAAGTATGCTATTCAATGGTTTAGGTGTATTCACAGACTTGTGCAGCCATCACCACAATCAATTTTGAAACATCGTCATCATCCCACCCAAAACACCTCATGCCCTCTAGTTTCCCTTCTTTCTGCTGCCAAGCGCCTCCTAGGCCCTAGTCAACCAGTAATCTACTTTCTGTCTCCACAGACTTGCCTATCCTGGACATGGCATATAAACAGAATGTTTTATCATGGGGGCCTTTTGGGTCCGGCTCCTGTCACTTAACGTAACGTTTTCAAGATTCATCCATGTTAGAGCCTGTATCAATACTTCATTTCTTTTATTCCATTTCGTGGACATACGAATTTCACTCATCAGTCGATGGATACTGAGTCGTTTCTACTTTGGGGCTATAATGAATAATACTGCCATGAACATGTGGGTGTGAGTCATGTCCTTTCATTTTTCTTGAGTGTCACCTAGGAGTTTAAGTGTTGGGGTCATATGGTAACTCCGTATTTCAACATTTGATGAACTGCTATATTGTTTTCCAAAGTGACCTGTTTTACATTCCACTGGCAAAGTATAAAGTTCCATCCTAGTGAGTGTATCTCTTTGTGCTTTTGATTTGCACTTCCTGATGGTGAATGATGTTGAGATCTTTTTCTGTGCTTATTGGCCATTCGTATATCTTCTTTGGATTCTATTGGCTTTTTACCTTTATCAGCAGAAGGGAGTGGGACAAGGACATGATAATAGCCAGTAGCAGGTTGGTTGTGGCAACGTCACTTTCCTTTGAGGGATGGCAGGGGTCTATCAGACAGGTTACCTCCCCAGTCCCAACCTGATTGGCTGGTTTAAGATTCTGTTTCCGGAAGAAGCTCCAACTGTAATTAAGTCTCATTTTGGCGATGTGGGACTTTGCATAAGTGACTCCATTTGGGGACCTATTGTCTTGTTTTTAAGAACTGCTTCTCCTGAAGTAGGCAGCTATTGAAGTCTCTGTTCAGCTCTTTTAGGCTTCCAGCTGTTTTTCTCCCTTAATCTCTTTGGAGTCTCTCCACTCATGTAGTTTAGGGATCAGCCAAGGATTTTAGAAAAACTTATATATAGCTTTAGTGCTGCCCCTTCTGTAACTCCCTCCTTTCTGGTTTTCCCTCCTCAATGTCCTGCTGCTCTGACAGCCCCCAGCTCTGTCCTGTGACTACTCAGGCTACAGCTTTCTGTGTTCTCTCTATCCCTATGTTTTGCAACAACTGGGAAGTACTCTCTGAGGAGAAACCATATAAATGTGGATCTCACCCACACGTTGCCTTGTTCCAAGAATTGAATCCCCTCAAGCTTCTGCCTGCTTTTTGTCATTCTCCAGTGCCTTCCAGTCATCTTTAAAAATATTTTGATGAGAGTTTATCATTTTTATCTGCAAGGGGACTAATCTGTGGTAGATCACACTGCCAATACCCAAAGTTAGGACTCTGTTCCTGCACTATTAACCTCTTTATATTAGTTATAAAAAGTATTTATCATCCGGGTGCCTGGCTGGCTCAGGTGGTAGAACATGCAACTCTGGATCTCACGGTTGTGAATTTGAGCCCCATGTTGGATGTAGAGATTATTTTGGTTTTTGAAATTTATTTAGTTATTACTTTGAGAGAGCGTGCACGCACACAAGCGAGGGAGGGGCAGAGAGAGAGGGAGGCAGAGAATCCCAAGCAGACTCCACCCTGTCAGCACAGAGCCCGACGAAGGTCTCGATCTTACGAACCGCGAGATCACGTCCTGAACAGAGACCAAGAAAGAGGTAGACACCAGACTGACTGAGCCACCCAGGTGTCCCAAGTATAGAGATTACTTTAAAAAATAAAATAAAATCTTTGTGGTGCCTGGGTGACTCAGTTGGTTGGGTGTCCCACTCTTGGTCTTGGCTCAGGTCACGATCTCACGTTTTGTGAGATCGAGCCCTGCGTCGGGCTCTGTGCTGACAGCACAGAGTCTGCTTGGAATTCTCTCTCCCTCTGTCTCTGCCCCTCCCCAACTTGCACTCACACACTCTCTCTCAAAATAAACATTTAAAAAATAAATAAAATAAAATAAAATAAGTTCTTTAAAAAAGTACTTATTATCTATTTTACTCTACAACTAATAAATACTCATATGTTAAAAAATTGTCAAATGGGACAGAAGCATCAAAGGAAAAATCTATTTTTAAGGAATTAAAAAATACATCTTTTTTTTGGGGGGGGCATAAGGGAGCAAGGGGCAGAGAGAGAGGGAGAGAGAGAAGTGGGGCTCACCCAAAGCGGGGTTCGAACCCACGAACCGTGAGATCATAACCTGAGCCAGAGTCAGGTGCTTAACCGAGTAAGCCGCCTAGGTGCCCCTATCACTTTACTTGTTTCTAGTTATTCACATCTCATCCCCTTCTCCAATAATAGTTTGATATTTCTCCTTTATAAACACACACACACACACACACACACACACACACACACACGAATAGTATGACACTATCCATGTTATTTGACAATCCGCATTTTGTTCACTTGCTGCGTGTTTCAGAGTCTTTCTATAGGTACCTATTTATTCTTTCGTCACATATTCATACAGCATTTGCTGTGTGTCAGGCACCATTCTAGGTGCTGGCAACCAAATCTGTGAACCAAACATGCACAAAACTGGCTTCCCCAGGGTGGGAGGCGATGGATCAGAGACAAGCAATACATACAATAACGTGTTAAGTGCTGTGGAGAGAAATCAGGTGAGAGAGGCAATAGAGAGTCTCGGCCCTCTGGGTGGGTCAGGAGTTGGCAATTTTTCAAAGGATAAACAAGGAAGGCCTCACTCACACTGTGATGTCTGAGCAGACTCGTAAGAAGGGAGGCCGTAGGAAGAAAAGAACTTTCCAGACAGAGATGGAGCAGGAGCAAAGTCTCAGCAGGAACATGCTAGCATGTTTGGGGAACAATAAAGAGGCTGCTGTGTGAGAGAGCAGAGTGAGAGAAGCAGCAGTAATAGAATATTAAGTCAGACTGCTACAGAGGGCCAGGTGACCCTGGCCTTGGAGGCCGCTGTAGCTGTCAATCTCTGCATGACATTCCATGGAAGGAGGCATTTTGACCCCTCAAACCACTAGTGTGTTTTCTTCCGTTGGTACCACACGGCGTTCCCATTGAACCCGGCCCCCACAGTCCAATGAATGCTTTTCTACTCTGTTGATGGACTAGTTGGCCTGGGTCTTTCTCAGGAGAGCTGCAAACCCAGCTCTGGTTTCCCCAAAACAATGCCATGCGGAGGTACCCTGACCTAAAGGGCAGCTTTCCCTGTGATCTCCTGGATACTCATTTTAAGCCCACAGTCCACCTGCCTTCATGGTAGTCCCTCCCTCGGAAACCATCGTCTTCTTCCTACTGGAAGATGTGCATCAACACTTCAGTGCTCCACCCGACCAGGTCAGGTCTCCCCTAATGTCAAACATCAGAGAAGGGGGGTTATCACCGTCATCCCTTCCTCCTCACAGGCCTGGGGTTTCCGATGCAAATCAGTTTTACCCTCTCCTCACAGTCCAAGCCTCCATACCAAGGGCATACGTATGAATCCTGCTTTTTCGAAGCCACAGAAGGCTTCATCTCTCCATTCCCTCAGGGCAAGGGGCTCCGATCTAACACGCACTCCCATAAATAATGGATACCACTAAGGTTCTCCTTCCCCGAATGGAGGAGACTTGTTTCAAGGTGAAACACTAAATCCACCTAAGCAGAGAAGAGGGACGGCTACTTGGCACTCTCTTACATATGGATATGTTGTAATTTAATTGATTGTTCCTCTACTTTGGGGTATTTGTTTCCCTCCTTTTTGATTATTATAAATAATTCTGCAAGAGTGTCTTGGCATGAGTGCAGATATTTCTGTAGAATAGATTCTTGAAAGCACAATTGCTGGGTCAGAAAGACACATGCATTTAAATGTAAAACATTCCCAAATTGCCCTACCAAAACGGCTTTACCGATTTTTGCTCCCGTGAGAACATTTCTCCACTCCATCATCATCACGAAATATTAAGAATCATTTTTCACTTTTGATATTAATATTGTTTCCACTTCCATATCTCTGATTACTAGTGAGCTTCAACATGTTTTTATGGTTTTTGACTGTTTTCCTTTTTCTGTGAGCTGACTGCTTGTTACCTTTGCTTATTTTTCTGCCGGGTGGTTTGTCATTTGCTTCTCTTGCACACGTTATTTTTAAGTTTATTCCTAGGCATTCTGAAGTGATTGTTGTTAATTGATTGCTACAGACAAATAGAAACACTATTGATTTTGGTGTGTTGGCATCCTTTCTGAACATTTTTCTTGATTTTAATAGTTTTACAGTTATCATTCCTTTCCTAGGGAGACCATTGCATCGTTTGCAAATAAGCTTACTGTAATTACTGTTGTATTTGGACTCGTGCCTACTGCTTTATTCTATATTTTCTACTGATCGCGCCTTCTGATTTCCTTTTCCCTCTCCCTGCCTTTTGAGGCTTGATAGCACAATTTTGATTCTTTTGTGATCTGGACGTTCTGCATTCTGTTGCTTCCCTTCTAGTGGTTATCCTTAATATTTTGTTAAATACTGAAACAATACACCCGAACTCCACTCCTTATCCCTTATGTCCCCTGTTTTGTTGAAGTCATTTGAAATCTTAGTATCAGATTATTTTTTTAAATCTCTTTTCACATTCTACCCCTATTACTTAGGAATCCTTCACTTTCTGCTTTTTTGCTTTTATAGAATGTCCTGGGGGCACCTAGCTGGCTGTCAGTAGAGCAGGAGACTCTTGGTCTCAGGGTGATGAGTTCGAGCCCCACGTTGGGCATAGAGATTACTTTTAAAAAATCCTTAGGATGTTCTGGTTTTGGGGTGCCTGAGTGGCTCAGTCGGTTGAGTGGCTCTTGGTTTCGGCTCGCGTCGTGATCTCATGGCTTGTGAGTTTGAGCCCCCTCTGTGCTAGCAGAGGAAAGCCTGCTTGGGATTCTCTGTCTCTCTCTTTTCTCTCTCTGTCCCTCCTGCGCAGGCACACACACACTCTTTCTCTCTCTCATAAATAAACATTAAAAAAAAAAAAAAAGAATATTCTGTTTTCTTTTGTCGCCTCCGATGGTTTAAAAGGTTGTGATCCTGTTTTTAATTTTACTAGTGATTGACTTTTATATCACCAGATATATTCTTAAACGTTTATTTCCCTGATTAGAAAAGTTGAGAAGAGTCGATTTCTCCTAACTCCCTTCCTCTGCCTCAAATGATGATTTCGGCTCCCTCCACCTGCCTTGCCCTCTCCCCACATGCTTCTCAGTCTTTGAAAATGTAATGGGGTTTATAAATCCAACTTGCATTTCAACCATATTTATCTTTTTTGTTGCTGTTCAATTCTTTATGATATATTTAGTTGGTTTTAATGCTTACAACTAAATCTTTTATAGCATTATAATGTTCCCACTTTCAAGTTCTTGATTTTAATTCATCTCTTGAGCAGCTGAAGTGCGTCCTCAAGTTGTTTACTTGGAGAGAACACATGAGTGGTACATTCTTTTCTACGTCCTTCTCTGTAAATCTGGAATATACTTCTGTTGTTTGTGCACGTGAATGACAGTTCGTTGGGCACAGATTTCTTGTGCCACCATCTTTTTTTCTCAAACCTATAACCACTGCTCCCGTCTTCTCGAGTTTAGAAACACTGAGGCGAAACCTGAATCTTCCCTTTGTCACCTGACTTAATGTATGGATCCGTATAATATTTTTCTTCCGTCTTAGAAAAAAATAATTCCTTCATTGCCAGGATATGCCCTTATATGATTCTTTATTAATTTTCCCCTGGAACCCGTTGATTTATTTACCTCATCATTTTTCCGCATAGGAAGGCATCTTCCACTGGGCATGGGAGTATTACTTCCGTTCATTTGATTGTAATGATTGTAAATATCTCTTGGCTGTGACCTCCCCTCCATCATCCCGCTCCAGGGAGGATGCAGCAACCTTCAAACTAGTCTCTCCCCTTTCACTCGAGCCCCTATCCCTTTTTCGTTCTCTACCCTTGTTTATGACCCTGGAGGCCGTGCACCCTGACCCCTCTGTTCACCACTCTGAATACTAGCTCTCCACTGCTCTCAGCAAAAGATCCAAAACCCAAGTGCAGCCAATGGAGCCTCTGGTGAGTGCCCTCCACCCGCCATCTCAGGTCCCACTGCCTGGTATGTGACAGACAGTACATGTTTGGTGACTGGAATAATGTTCTTGGTAGACGTTGGGACTCTTTCCACTACAATCCATCTCAAACTCGTGATAGCAAGAGAAGAGGGGAGGGGTGTGGATTCATCACCTCACTCTAGCACCCTGCACAGCTGGATCCAGAGCGCCCTTCGTGCCAGCGAGACTCCCTCTGCTCCCCTCTGTGTGCCCATCTCATCCTCTCCAGCCCTAGATGGACTGCCCCTGTGTTGCCAGGGGAGATCGATGCTGCCAGTTCCAAAACCACCGCCTCCCCCCTTTTGTTTCTCTCACCGTCTGCGTGTTTGCAAGACCCAGACAACTGGTGATTGGCCCAGCTTAGGTCACATGCCTTTCCTGACCACTCACAGCATCGGAGAGAAAGGGGGAATTCTGATTGGCCAAGCCTGAGTGGAAGTCAGGTGGGCAGGACCCCGTGAGGGTCTCCCTGAGGGTCTGGGGAAAGTCAGGTAGGCAGCACACCATGACCTTCACACTAAGATATCTCAGAGTTCAGGAGGGATCTCCCCAAAGGAGTATCAGGTGTTACCAACAGGAAGAAAGAAACGTGCTCCAAGGCCAAAAGCAGTAATTACCCATTTCTCACAGGATGGGTTTTCTGGTACTCTTCCCTTTCTGCAGCCAGGGCTCTTGCACACATCTCTCCCCCTCAGCCTGCCCCTTCTGTCCTTTCCTGAGTAGCTGTTTCCTGAAGGTGCTGTCCTCATGCTGAGCATAGGCAATGGAGGAGTCCAGGGAACCTTGAGCCTGCGATACACAAAGCCACCTTTTGAAGCCACCTTTTGGCTTCAGATGGCTCTTTGAAACTCTGGGGAGCTCTGTTACCTCGTGCTGTCCCACTGGAGAAGTGCTACACAGACCCAGCCAAGCCACGTTGCACCTCTGTCATCAGACCTGGTTAGGAGTTAGTGGTTAGTAGTTAGTAGTAGTTAGTAGTTAGATGTCAGTTAAGCTGACATCTAAAGAACACAGAGGAGTTGCAGGCCGCCAGGGCAGGGAGAGCAGAGTCTGTGAAGGTGGGGCTGGAGGGAGGAGGCCAGCAGGGCTGGAAAGGAGGGAACAGGAGGAGGTTGGGGGACCTGAGATGGCAGGGGGAGGGGCACTCACCAGTACAGGTCCGCAGAACTCCCAGTCTGATTTCACGCGCGAGGTGCTAGCTCTCCATGGAGAGTGGGGCTACCCAGATATCCGGTCCCTGGCTGGGTTCCAAAGTCAGGCCCAGGCGGAAGCCCGCGGCATGCACGTGCAGTGCCCTCAGCATTTGCTGCATCGATACAGAGGCCACGGGACCCAGGCCACACTGTTTTGAAGGCACTGCACGCTCCGTTGTCATGCAACACAGAGTTAGGGGCTGGGTTCAGATTATTATGAACAGGTCGCCCACTTACAGGAGAGTCCAGTGGGCTTGTCCCAAGTTGCACAATGTGTAGGGTGATTCTTCACTGTGCAAGACTGTCCTGAGTTTCTAGAGCAGCAGCATCTCTTACACCTGACCGCTAAAAAATGCCAAGGACTCCCGCCCCCCACCCCCACCCCCACTGCGAAGACAACCAAAAATACTCCAACACGGGGCACCTGGGTGGCTCAGTCAGTTAAGAGTCTGACTCTCGTTTTCCGCTCAGGTCACGATCTTGCTGTTCGTGAGCTGGAGCCCTGAGTTGGTCTCTGCGCTGACAGGGAGGAGCCTACTTGGGATTCTCTGTCTCCTCTCTGCCCCTCCCCTACTCATGCTCGCTCTCTGTCTCTCTCTCTCTCTCTCAAAAATAAATAAACATAAAAAAAATAAACAGGGGTGTCTGGACGGCTCCATCGGTTGGGCGTCCGACTTCGACACAGGTCATGATCTCACAGCTCGTGGGTTCGAGCCCCACGTCGGGCTCTGTGCGGACAGCTCAGAGCCTGGAGCCTGCTTGGGGTTCTGTGTCTCCCCCTCTCTCTGTCCCTCCCCTGCTCATGCTCTCTGTCTCTCTCTCTTAAAAATAAACATTAAAAAAATTTAAAAAAAAACCCAAAAACTATAATAATCCAATACATTTTCTAAACTCTTCCTGGGGGGTCGCCTATAGACTCTTCCTCATCTTTTGAAGACCGAAGGATGGCTTAGCTCTCCCCACATCCCCACGTTCTGCCAGTATCCTGAGTGACTTCACTGTCCTCGTGGACAACACAGGGAGCAAACCCAGAGTAGGTCGAGGGAAGGTTGGCCTTCGTTTTGCTTAGAACTTTTCCAGTACCTGCTCACCATTTTGGAAAACCACTGAGAGCAAAGTCCCTGGAGATATTTTCACGCCAGACACTACATTTGTAGCCACGGTGCTCACAGCACTTCCACATTCATATAAGGGGAAGTGACCCCTTCGTTATGGCCTCGGGGCGGTCATGCCTGAGCGTTTACACACTAGCCGCAAGTGCATCATCATCACACCTCATTCCCCCTGTGTTTCTCCTTTATGTTACTCTTGGGGCCTTACTTAGACACTTTTGACGTTTGAACGGTTTGGAAGGCTGAAACTATGATGCTGTAGGCGATATTACCTATGCATTTATTTCAGGATAGTGAAGGGGATGTTAGGAAACAAGTTGTGAGAAATGCGTGTTGGGTGTGATCGCCTTGAGAACAACAGGTCTAGAAGCTTGGCGGATGACAGCAACAAGAGGGGATATTTTTCTGTTCAGAACCATCTTAACTTTCCTTAATAACAGACCCATGGTGAAGGCATAATCTGCCTTGGGCCAGACTTATCGGTCTTTGATACGACTGGGGACCCAATAGCTGCTAAAGTGTAGATGTCTCCACCTTTTCCCTCACAAGCGTCAAACCTAAGACTTCCCTGCTCCCCAAACGGCCAGCCCTGGAGAGGAGAGTCCTGGGGGGGGGGGGGGGGGAACAAGCTCACACAACCATGGAGAGAGGGTCCCTCTTCTACTCGCCAGGGGTCTGGATCACTTGCACTTCCTGGGGTCCCATCGAGTTCCTCGTTTTTTTCCTGAAGTCCCTATGGCTCTGAAGGCCTCATACTTCATGGGCCGGGGATCAAATTCAGGGCAAGCACATGGGCTCCCCAATCCCCCTTTTCCCCAGATATGTGCCCCCTGAAACGTCCCCCAACCAGGGGAGGTCTAGTTCCAGGACCTGGCCAGTTGAAGTTGGTCTCCAAAGCAATAAAGCCTGCCCTCTCCATCCTGCGGGATGAGAGCTGGGAGTCTTCTCTGAGTCCTAAAGCCATTCTCCTGTGCTAACCACCTCTCCTGGGCTGCAGAGGGTCGTGTTTGTCCTGGAAAACAGAGGAGCAGAAACAGAAGGACTTCATTGGGATTCTGAGCACAGGGGCCTCTCTCACGCCTCCACTTGAACCTTCTCTGGATTTCACTGGCTTATCATGTCGCCCGCATGTGAGTGGACCGAATAGATCTTCCTCTGACAGCCTAGAGGCCAGTTCCTGTATGCCTCTATGTTTCTGCATCCTGGATAAACAGAATTCCAACTCCCAAGGCAGCGATGGATAGTGTGGGTTTTCCTGAGGGTTTGTGAGATGACAGAGGCGTCCTAAGGCTCCCCATGTGCTCCTTCCCCTGCGCCACATCCCTCCCCTCTCTGCAGCCTCTCTTCCTTGCTCTCTCTCCATGGTGCCTCCAGCCTCCTTACCCATTCTCTCTCAAAATCAGTGTGCAAAACTCTGGCATCAATAGCCAGATAGAAGCTACCGGCCACTCACCCAGCATCCCCTGGGAGGCCTTGGTCCACCTCCCCACCGTCTCCTGCTCAGCAGATGCTTGTGGTCTTTCGTAAAGAGCTGTAGGTATGCTATTTGCTTGTGTCCTAGTCTCGTTGGGCTCAAGCCCAGCCCACTGTCCCCTTCTCCCTCTTCTCCCCAACCTCACCTTCACCCCTGAAGCTTTGCTTGAGGATGCGCTCACCAGCCCCAGCCTGGCTCTTTACCTACTCTTCTCTCCAGGGCCTCTCCTCGGACCCCAGCTGGCCCACCAGCGACCCTCAGTGGTTACCAAAGCCTTTGGGTGACGCCTGGGAGCTGAGGACTGTGAGACTGCGGTGGAGGCAAAGCCCTTCTTCCAGCCTACCGCTCTATGTCTCTCACTCCCTCACTCCAAAACGAGCAACCAGAGTGGCTGCCCTGCCTTCTTCAGCCCCCCTTCCTCAGGAGAAAGGCAATGGGTGCCATGCTCTTTCCCAGTGGACGCAGTCTGCTAAAAGATGCCCTTCACTGCCTCGCTCCGTACATGTTCACGGGGCAGGAGAGAGTGGAGGATTTTATGCCACAAAGCCCCGGGCTGTTCTGAGTTGTCCCTAAGACCACCGGACATTTGCTGAGGCCTTAGAGGTGCCGAGAGACCCAGTAATCCCAATGGATCACTCCAAAGACAAAGTAGGGAGTGGTATCTAACCAGGTCTAAGGCCTGAGGGGCCCTCAGATGAGGGGCTTATCTCCCCCCTCCCCAGGTTTCACCTGTTGAGAACTGGACCCACATCATCACCAGCTCCCCATGGCTGTCCCCCTCTGATGCCAGCCAGCCCTGACCCCAACCTCTCTCTCTTGTTCCTCACTAAAAGCTGGAATTCTGGAGGGTCTAAAATTGTTCAGGAAGGCCTGGCTTCCCACACTGACTGGCTTCAGCCATTCCAGATTCTCAAAGCTGAGCCTGTGCACCTTGTGAAACAACTTCCCCCAAACGTTCCCAGAGACCTGGCACAGGTGTGAGAGCGCCTCCCCACCCCCGGTGACCTGGGGTCACTAACTCAGCACTGGAATGGCACCTTTGTGAGGCCCTGTCACAGCTATCAGCTCACAGGACTACAGACACTTGGGCTGGTTCCTCAGAAGCAAACCCTAAAAGGAAGGTACGTGTTCCGGTGATCTAAGAGTTCCCAGGCCAAAGGAGTGGGGCCGGGTGAGGGGAGGGGAGAAGGCTGAGAGGGGGTCAAGTGAAGTGGAATATTGAGCCAAGTCCCACAGAGGGTAATCTGATCCCACAGTGGGCTTTGGAGGTGGTGTGGGCCACCCCCAGGATTGTCCTGACGGGGAGCAGGGGAGCCCCACTGTCACTGGTAAAGGCTGCCCTGCCCCCAGGTCAGTCCCCAGGCCCTTGCCTGAGCCCAGTCTCCGGCTGGCTGCTCCAGCAGGCTGCTGGGTGTGAAAGCCCTCCGGGAGCTGGTGTGCAGAAAAACGATGGAGGGGACTATGGGCTGAGTGCTGACCTTGCCGGCTACAGCCTCTCTCTGATGACCTTCTAGTGCAAACTCTTAATAGCAGAGACTGCTGTGCTGCCATACTCCTCTGGCATGTTCTAGCCCCTACTCTAGCCCATCTCCCATCCTTGGGGCCGAGGGCCCTGTTGCTCCCCCGGCATCTGCTCAGCCAGCAGGCGAAGCAGGACTGGACCCCAAACTAGTTCAGCTGTATCTCTTCCCACCTCTTCTCCCCTCCAGGAAAAGACTCAACCCCTTAAAGAATTGTAAGTCTGTCAAGGCTGGAGTTTCCTGCTTCCTTATAATGGGGGGATCACAGATCCCTTCCACAGAAAGGGTAGCCTGGAGCATATCACATGACCCGCAGATCAGGCAGCCTCTAGACAGGTGGGGTCTGTCTTGGACAAAACCAACCTCAGTCCATCAGGCAAGTGACTGGTGGATTCCTCTGTGCCCCGTGAGGGTTGAAACTTGCCCCTCTGTTCCACCCACCACCTTTCCTCGATGATACTCTTTTCTTCCTCCTTATCCTCTGCTGTCTCCAGATTAAGTGTTGTAGAGAGGGCTTGCCACACCCCCATGTCATGAGCGGTTCACCCTGACCTGGGATCAAGGCCTCACTGGACTCGCATGCCAAAGGGCACCACCAGACACCCACCTTGCCATCCTCCTCCTCACCATTGGTCTCCCACCTGGTCCTCTCAAGAAGAGGGCTGGCTCCTCCTTGGCTTCACTGGGGACATTTCCTCTTCGGCTTATCATGGGGGTGACAGTCAATGTCCTCATATGTGTTTTCCCATCCCTCCAGGTCTCTCTTGGGCGGAAGCTTGGTGGGGCTCACGATCTTAAGCGCTCTGGCCTCTGGCTGCATGTCATAAATGGCCAGGGATCCTGAGCAGTCCCCTCTCAGATAAGGGATTTCCTTTAGCGCTAAGCTGTCTCTTGCCTACCTGGGGCCACCAGATCCATTATGAAACCCAATCTCCAGTTTGTAACCCTGGCTCTCTGTACGTGGTGAATGAGCAAGAAACTTCCCCGTTGCAGGTATAGCCTGCAAAGGTGAAAATATTTGCCACTGACCGTTTATAGGAAACCTTTGCCAAGCCCTGGCCTAAACAATATCATCAGGAGTCTACCTCTATTCTTGCCTGATGGCGTTGTCCATTCCTCTCCCCCCTGTCCCCCAAACTACAGAGGCTGAGCGTGGCTGAGGCGTGGTTCCCAAGTGACAGTCAGAGTGTGGTCACCAGGAGGGTAGATGGCTGCTGAGCAGGCCAAAACAACAGATGTCTGCTCGGCAGGCTCTGATCTCGTTTTCCGTGCAGCGTGAAACCAAGCTGCCGTGGCGGCGAAACATCAGCCACCTGGAATTTATCCTTCAGCTCGGTGGCATACAGAGTGAGACTGTCCCTGCATGTCCCCTTGTTGTCAAGCCCCGAGTTAGATCGATAGTGGCCGTGGCTCCAGGACAGCTATCGCGATAGAGAGGGCACAGCCGGTGGCACCATTCCCGGGGCAGCGTAGGGATTAGTGTGGCCGCTCACCAGCACCGCTGCTGTGTGGGATGTGGATGGAGAATTCCAGGCGCGCTTAATAAAGTTCTGTGAGATCCCTCGGCTCGAGGTCCCTTTGGGAGAGCGGTCCTAGCCTTGCCATTACAATTCTGTTGGTAAAACCTTTCTCAAAATCTCACAGCTTCTGGGTGAGGATGTTTAAAAACAGGAAACGCATAAGCTGAGAACCTCTCCCAGCACACCCCTGCCGCAGAGGAAGCTTCTTGATCCCTGGTGGGATACCCAGGCACAGGAGGAGCGGTGCCATACTGATTTCGACTGTTGGGTTTCAGAAGACAACAATCGAAACACGGTTTCTAAGAGCGTGCCACTCTGAGTCATCTCCTGACAAGCTGGGTGGTGAGCGGTGAGTGTTGTCCACGTAATGCACAGGGCGCAGGTGTCCCATTTTATTCCTCTGGCCATCTCGGGCCAGAGGAACCGTGCCCTAATTAGCCCCAGCATCTGTTCCCTCCCCAAGGCCCGAAATCATCAGGCGTGGACCTCGGTGCCACAGGGCAGCCTCTCTGAACGGTACCAACTGCTTCCACAGTCCATTTATGAGGTGCACAGAGTCCAGCGCGATGGCCAAAAATCAGGGCGGTCAGGCCATAGGAGGACTTTTGTATCCTTTCTGCCAAAAGGACCCACTTCTTCCCCTACTCTCAACAACGGCTCACTCCCTAGTAAGGCTCTTTGCTCATTCCCCACCTCCATATGCAGCTGGGAGGTAGATTTGGGTCATGTAATTCAAGGTTACAAGTACAGTTTCAGAGGGGTGCCCCAGGCTGTCCGCCAAGCCTCTTTTCCGGACCCCTTTGCCTGTCCAGTTGGCCTACACTCCCTCATTAAAGATGGTCTCCGCGACCCGAGGATGCGACCTTTGTAGCATAGCAGCTGTGCCTCAGAGTATATGACAACAATCCTGGAATTACACGCGAGGAGCCTCCACCCCATCTGGCATTCCTTCTAATATCCAATTCGACACGAGTAAGTGAGGCAGGTAGCAGCCCACCCTGGAAGGTCGCTCCATATCCGTATTCCCTAAATATATCCTCGATAATCCACTTCCAGCATTAAAAACTCTATAGTCTGTTAACTCTATAGTCTGGGCCTCGCTGCCAGATGGGCTCTGATGAGCAAATATCATAATTTTATTAACCCCATTGACCGAATGACCTAACACTACCTTTTATCCTTTTGTCTTAGACCATAGTTGTCTGCGTAGCATCTTTTCCTTTGGAGGCCCGTCCCTCCTTCATTCCATGTGGTGTAGAGGTGTAGATGGCACTGATCCCCACTGGATCCCTACCTCCAGAACCCAAAGACGAGGAGGCCTACAGACCATTCCATTTCTCTAGCCTTAGTGATTAGTTCAGGGATAGGCACACACAAAGCTGGGCCTACCTGATTCTTCCCCTGGGAGTTTTCTGTTAGACCTCTCAAGAAAGTGCACACTCGGGGCGCCTGGGTGGCGCAGTCGGTTAAGCGTCCGACTTCAGCCAGGTCACGATCTCGCGGTCCGTGAGTTCGAGCCCCGCGTCAGGCTCTGGGCTGATGGCTCAGAGCCTGGAGCCTGTTTCCGATTCTGTGTCTCCCTCTCTCTCTGCCCCTCCCCCGTTCATACTCTGTCTCTCTCTGTCCCAAAAATAAATAAACGTTGGAAAAAAAAAAAAAAAAAAAAATTAAAAAAAAAAAAAAAAAAAGAAAGTGCACACTCATTCCCAGAGAGTACAAGCTGGAGCTGCCTGGGACTATCTCACTGTCCCCATGGAAGAAAAATTCTGCACGAGAAGATTATGAGGCTGGGGCACCTAGATGGCTCAGTTGGTTAAGCATCCAACTTCGGCTCAGGTCATGATGTCACAGTTCATGAGTTCGGGCCCCACATTGGGCTCTGCACTAAAATCGTGGGGCCTGCTTGTGACTTTCTCTCTCTCTCAAAATAAATAAACTTAAAAAAAAAAAAAAAAAGAGGGGCGCCTGGGTGGCTCAGTCGGTTAAGCGTCCGATTTCAGCTCAGGTCATGATCTCACGGTTCGTGGGTTCGAGCCCCGCATCGGGCTCTGTGCTCACAGCTCAGAGCCTGGAGCCTGTTTCAGATTCTGTGTCTCTCTGCCCCTCCCCCACTTGCACTCTGTCTCTCTCTGTCTCAAAAATAAATAAACATTAAAAAAAAATTAAAAAAAAAAAAAGAGAGAAGAGAAATGAGGCCAACAAGCCAATCCAATCAGAGATTAAATAGAGCTGAGAGATGAACAGACATTTCTGTTCAGAAATGCACAGAGACAAAGAAAGAGATAACTCTGATGACCATGACTTGAGCCCCCGGCCCCAGCCATTTCAGAGTATCTATCCTTCAAGTAAAATGTTATAAGCCCCCAATCTCTTATTTCATCTTTGTTTAGAATTGTAGTTGAAACCAGAGGTCTCAATAACGAGAAATAAGGAATCTTAAGAGAATGAGAGGTTCCTGGCATGAGGGCTTTTGAGAATGCAAAGCATCGGCGGGATATAATTTTTTGTGTGACAAAGACTAGGAGCGGGCTAAAAGGTACAAGGAACAGAAAGAGAAAGAGAGAGAAGGAGAATATTAACCATATGGAGTTTAGATCTTATTTCAAATTACATTTATTCTTATTTTGTGTCTTGTCGTGATGATATTGAGTAGTTTGTATGCAAGAACCTCTCCTATAATATTCTACTCTAACTACAATGGTTTATTGTTTTATAACCCTTAACCTTGAGACTATGATGCTTGTTTATTGTAGAAAGTTGTATTTACTCATTGTAAGTTTATTATAGGATATTGAACTTTCCATCAATCTTGTAATATTTAACCTGCTGAGTATGACTTCAGCGGTCTTGTTTTATTTAAACCAACCAGCAGTATAGGAAGGGTAGAGTTTCTAGGCATTTAGGAAAAGTAGTTGTAAGTTCTTTCCCCCTCACACAAGTTATGCAAGAAAACCAAGTACTAATTACAGCAGAGTCCCATTAAAGCACCATACAATAGTGGGGCTCCTCAGTGGCTCAGTCGGTTGGGCCTCTGACTCTTGCTGATGGCTCAGGTCATGACCTCACGGTTCGTGAGTTGGAGCCCCTGCATCAGGCTCTGCACTGACAGCATGGAGCCTGCTTGGGATTCTCTCTCCCTCTCCCTCTGCCCCTCCACTGCTCTCTGTCTCTCTCTCTCTCTCTCTCAAAATAAAAATAAATAAACTTAAAAAGAATGCAACACAATGGCTAACATTGTTGCATGATACATAGGAAAGTTGTGAGTTCTTACCACAAGGAGAGAATTTTCTTCCTCTTTTCTTTTTTCTTTTTTTTTTTTTTAATTTTTTTAACATTTATTTATTTTTGAGACAGAGAGAGACAGAGCATGAGCAGGGGAGGGTCAGAGAGAGAGGGAGACATAGATTCCGAAACAGGCTCCAGGCTCTGAGCTGTCAGCCCAGAGCCCGATGCGGGGCTCGAACTCACGGACCGCGAGATCATGACCTGAGCCGAAGTCAGACGCCCAACCGACTGAGCCACCCAGGCACCCCTTTTTTCTCTCTTTTTGAAAAAATTTTACGTATACGAGAAGATGAATGTTAGCTGACCCTATTATGGTAATCATTTCACAATATATGCAAACCAGGCCATCATGATGTATACTTTAAACTTATACAGTGATGCGTGCCAATTACTTCTCAATGGGCTTTTCCCTTCTGTAAATGAATCGTTCTTTTTTACTAGTATATATTTTTTCTAATTTTAAGTAATCTCTCTCCCCAATGTGGGGCTGGAACTCACAACCCAGAAATCAAGAGTCGCACGCTCTACTGCCTGAGCCAGCCAGGTGCCCCAAGGCATAGACACATTGACTCAACTTTCCCAAGGCCACACCAATCTTCTTTTCTTTGCCACGTGCAGTGGAAAGAATCCTGACTAATATACCTGCCAGGAGGGAGTAGTGAGGAAGGCCAAGGCTAGATGCGTCGGCAGAGTGAATACAGGTGCACAAACTCGCTGATCCCTGGGGTTCTGAACACCCTAACCTCTTTCAGGGCTTGGGGCTATGCCACATATTTTAGAGATTCTTGGGCACTGGCACTGACCCAACACTGATTCCTAGAGCTCTAGGTTGCCCCTGAGGCCCACTGGTTAGAGTGGGAGTGTATGGGGTTGGGGCAAATGGAGATCTGAACCTGGGTCCACCTTACAGGAGGCCTCAAGAGGCCCCAACCCTGTCCCACCATCATTCTCTTAGTTCCAGAGCGTGCAGCCGGGGTGCACAGCCCTGCCAGCTCCTGATCCCCTCTACCCAGATCCCTGACTGTATGGATTGAGAGCTTTTCCTATAGGAAGGACCTATGTGAGTTACTGGGTTCTCCCTCCCTACGAAACAAAGTAAAATGTATACTACATCCCCCGGACAATTATAGATGTTAGTGAAAGCGCTAACAACTTGAAATATACAGAGTTAGTGATTCCCATCACATGACAACTAATTCTCTTTTTTTTTTTTTTTTTTTTTGGTACAGCCAAAGAAGGAGGAGTCTTGGAGAATGGCCAAGGGTCATCACGTGCCTCTTAGCGATAACTGCAGCTGCTCCTCAAGGTTTGTTCTGATGGGATGTGTCCACACAGCTCCCTGCCCGGGCTGCCACCCCTCCACACTGTGTGGCTGGGTGGTTGAACCGTCCGTTCCCAGCAGTTACACCCTCCAGCAGCTCCAGAGCCAGACGTCACTGTGGCTTCCACCTGGTCTCTCTCTCTTTTCCTTCTCCTGCCGGATGTCCACTGCTCCTCAGTATATTCCTCACCGCCCCCCGGATGCCACAATGGGGCACCCACCTTGCTCACCTCAGTGGCATGGTTGGGTCCACTCCCGACCTGCTTTGGTCAATAATTCTGGGTGTTTTTCACTCCCATACCACACTCCAAATGTGGAAGGGATGGAGAAGCACTGTTTACTGTAAGTAAGCAATTAACCAGAAACACACATACCTAAATCGCAAAATCGTGGCTGACTTCTGACTTGAGCTTTTCTTCCAACCTGGACACGAGTGTCCAGAGAACTGTTTTTAGGAATGGCTGGACCCCTAACAGCACCTCAGTAAGCAAGGGGCTTTTCACGCAGGCTCTGCCTGCATCGAAGATGCTCACCCACTCGACGCTGGGAGGAAAAACTTCTCTCAAACTCTCCTGTTCTCTGCTTCAGCTTCACCTATGTGTGTCCCAGAATCCCTTTCCTTCCCTCCTGCAGGAGCCTGGCTCCGTGGATTCTGGTACAAGCTGTCAGGGGTTTGGTTCCCTTTGGTTTCACACCAGCTGAGGAGGGGTCGGGGCGGGGCTAAGCCGTTGGTTAGAGGATCTACGAGAAAGAAAGACTTTCATCAGTCTCCTCTTGGCATCTGGCCAAGATGCTGTGTGCTATTATGCAGAAAGAGCTGTTGACTCTTGGGTCAGGAGTCACGTGGCCACATGGCCCTTTTGTCACTCTGGTCTTTGTATGTCCCATGCTTCAGGAAGGCAGATACGGGCCCCCAAAGAGACCTAGTACTACCACAGTCGTTGTTTCTATCTCAGAGCGGTTTCCACAATCTCCCCCTGACTTTGAGATGGGAATCCAAGTTTCATTACAGCCCAGGCCTGATCAATCTTCATTTCTTTGTGCTGGAAATCTGCAAGCTTGGCAGTCTGAGGGTGTTCTCTGGAGTTTGAGAAGAATGGTTTAATCCAAGATGTAGCCTTAGACCCATCACCCGTGAGGTAAAAAAAATCTCACGGGCACCTGGGTGCCTCAGTCGGTTGAGTGTGTCCGACTTGGGCTCAGGTCACGATCTCGCAGTTCGCCAGTTCGAGCCCCACATCAGGCTCGCTGGTTGTCAGCACAGAGCCCGCTTCGGATCCTCTGTTCCCCTCTCTCTCTGCCCCTTCCCCACTTGCGCTCTTCCCAAAATAAATATTTAAAAATAAAAAAACCTCAGACAAAACCCCCTGGATTGAATCTCCTTGACCAGTGCTTGAAGTCATACACCATGAAATCCCCCCAGATACGAACCTGACTCCGGTGTGACCAAAAGTTTCTTGGAGAACTGGGAGAACGGATTGCGCGACCCTCTGTAGGGCAGAATCCCCTCAGACTCGTGCCCCTGAAGCATCTCTCCCCCAAGGCAGATCACACCCTCTTCCTCTCCTCCCCCATCCACTGATGCTTCCGCCTCTGCCGGCCAGACGGGCTCTGGCCCTCCCCGGCTCTGCATATCAAACTCCGGCAGCCTGAATACTCCACTCAGCAAAAGAGAAGGCAGCCAAAGGGAGCTTTGCAAAACAAAAGCCCAGTCATTAGCTAAGCGGCTAAACTTACCAAATGTTGCTCCTGGAGTGTGCCCCTCGTGGGCCTCTGCCTACCCCACTGCTCCATGGACGAGTTAGAAAAAGCTGAGAAATTTCTATGCCAAACTCTGTCCTATTGATAACATTTTATGATAAAATCTCCACGCCTACCCCCAACCCATCTTTCTGCGCGCCCCTCCCGCTTTCTCAGTGTTGTGAAGTTAGCAGAGTAGATTGAAAAGGCCTGTCCCTTGTTCAACATGTGTGTTGTCCATAAATACTAATGGGGTAAACAGTCATTATCTGGCACTCGCTAATAAGATGTTTCATTGTGTGAATAAACTGGGTACAATTACATCAGAGAACTGACCCTTAACTGATTAGGCTGAGGGGAGAGAAAGAGGTGGAATATACAGGGGAAGAGATCTGGACCATCCCCAGATCAAGTGGCTGCTTGTTGCCATTAAATTGAAAGCAGATCAGGGGCACCTGGGTGGCTCTCAGTCGGTTAAGCGTCCGACTTTGGCTCAGGTCACGATCTCACAGTTTGTCGGTGGGAGTCCCGCTCCGTGCTGACAGTGCGGAGCCTGGAGCCTGCTTCAAGTTCTGTGTCTCCCTCTCTCTCTGTCCCTCCTCCACCCCTTCTCATAGTCTGTCTCTCTCTCTCTCTCAAATAAATAAACATGAAAACAAACTTAATAAATAAAGAATAAAAATAAATTGAAAGCAGATCAAATACTTGTTCTGCCTCATGTTTTCACCTTCTCTATGTAAGAAACACGGTTTCCTGAATACTTAAATTAATGTTAAGCTCACAACTTTAATAAAGTTTTATTAAAATTAAAAAAAAAAGTTCTGGGGGCGCCTGGGTGGCGCAGTCGGTTAAGCGTCCGACTTCAGCCAGGTCACGATCTCGCAGTCCGTGAGTTCGAGCCCCGCGTCGGGCTCTGGGCTGATGGCTCAGAGCCTGGAGCCTGTTTCCGATTCTGTGTCTCCCTCTCTCTCTGCCCCTCCCCCATTCATGCTCTGTCTCTCTCTGTCCCAAAAATAAATAAACGTTGAAAAAAAAAAAAAAAAGTTCTGCCCTTGCCAAGGTTGGAACAGAATCACTCTTTCCCCAACATTCCAACCTTCAAACTTTTATTTGTTTTCACTAAACGACCCTCTGGCCTCGTACTACCCAATAGAACTTTCTGCAGTGATGGAAATATTCTATAAGTGCACCATCGAATATGGTAGCCACGATCCCATGTGGCTACAGAGCACTTGGAATGTGGCTAGGGTACCTAAGGAAATTGATTTCTAATTGTATTTACTTTTAATTAATTTGAATTTAAATAGCCACACGCAAACGGTGGCTACCATATTGAACGACACAACTCTAGCCTGATTCCAGCAATGACAGTGACCGACATCACATGAAACTGTCAGAGAAATCTCAAAATTAAATCGACAGTAGTATGGTGCACGGGGTGGTCACTAGCTCATATGCTGTCTTCTCATTAGGAAAAAATTTTCTCAGGTCTATGGTCCTGAAGAGGCCAGGTTGCTCTTAAACAACTTGTTTTGTTTTGTTCTGAATCCTAAAGATACTATGAACTGCATTCTCAATTAGGTTTCCTTTTTCCTTTGGCTGTCAGGAAGCTCAGTCAAATATGGAACTCGCCATGGATCCTGACATCGCCCTTAGTTCCATTTGTCTCTTTCCTACCTTGTTGTTGTTTTTGCTTGTCTGTTTTGTTTTTAGCGCATCCTTCAATGATTTTTAGTACATTTACCGAGTTGTGCAACTATCCCACACACATTCCCGTCGCCCCAAACAGAATCCTTGTGCTCATTTCTAGCCGCTCCATGTTCCCACAGGCAATCACTCATCTACTTTCTGTTTCTGTAGATGTGCTTTTTCTGGGCATTTTCTATAAATGGAATCGTATCATATGTGATTTTTTTGTGTTTGGCTTCTTTCACTGAGCATGTTTTTGAAGTTCATCCATAGAATCCATCCTTTTTATTGCCAAATAGTATTCTACAGTACATATACACTACATTTTTGTTTATCCATCCGCCAGTTGATAAACAGTTGAGTTTATTGAGATAAACAGTGGAGTATTGAGAATACTGCTACTATGGACTTCCATGCAGAAGTCTTTGCATAGACGTGCGTTTTCTTTCCTCCCAGGCAGGTACCTACAAGTAAGATTGCGGGGTTACAGGGTAAATTTATGTGAGGAATCTGCCAAACTGGTGTCACAAGCTGCACCATTTCTCAATCCCACCAGCGAGGTATGAAGGCTCCTCTTTCTCTGAGTCCTCATCACCACTTGTCACGCCTCTTTTATTATAGCCATCCTAGTGGGTGCGCGGTGGTATCTCGTTGTGGTTTTAATCTACATGAGCCTAACGGCTAACGGTGAGCGTCTCTGCACACGCCTATTGGCCATTCATATATCTTCTTTGGCAAAATATCTAATCAATTCCTTTGCCCACTTTTATTTATTTATTTATTTATTTATTTATTTATTTATTTATTTAAATGTTTTTATTTTTTAAGGAGAGAGACAGAGCATGACTGGGGCAGGGGCAGAGACAGAGGGAGACACAGAATCCGAAGCAGGCTCCAGGCTCTGAGCTGTCAGCACAGAGCCCAATGCGGGGCTCGAACTCACGAACTGTGAGATCATGACCTGAGCAGAAGGAAGTCAGACGCTTAGCCGACTGAGCCACCCAGGCGCCCCCCCCCCCCCCACTTTGCCCATTTTTAAATTTAGTTATTAGTCTTCTAATCACTGAGTGGTATGTTCTGGATACAAATCCTTTAATCAGACATAAGTTTTACACATGTTTTCTCCTAGTCTGAACCTTGTTTTCACTTTCTTAATGGTGTTTTTTGAAATGAAAAGTTTTTCATTTTTATGAAGCCTGATGTATCATTTTTTCTTCTATTACTTGTGCTTTTGGTGTCATACCTAAGAATGCTTCCTAGCCCAAGGTCGCAAAGATTTACTCCTATGTTTTCTTCTTTTTATTTTATTTTGTTTTTTAAGTAGGCTTCATGCCCAGGTCAGAGCCCAATGCGGAGCCTAACTCAGAGCTTGAACTCATGACCCTGAGATCACTACCTGAGCTAAAATCAATGTCAGGTGCCAACCCAGGCACGCCCTACGCTTACTTCTGAGAGTGTTATAGTTTTAGCTCCTACGGTTAGATCTGTGACCCATTTTGAGTTAAGTTTTGAGTATGGCATGAGATAAGAGTCTAAATTAATATTTTTGCACGTGGATATCCAATTGCCCCAGAACCATTTGTTGAAAAGAGTATGCTTACCCTCATCAAACTGCCTTGGCACTCTGTCAAAATCAACTGACCATAAATGTAATAAGGGTTTATTTCAGGACTCTCAGTTCTGTTCCATTGATTTGTATATTTTATGCCAGTATCACACCGTCTTGATTACTGCTTGGGTTTTTTTTTTTTTTTTTTTTTTTCTCAGTTTCTTCATACACTGACTCGTAATTTTATTTAACTGGGAGAATAGGTCATCCCCTTTCTCTTTCCCCCAAATTGATATTAGCTCTTGGCAAGAATGTAATTGAGGCTTCCTAAAATCAAGCCATCAAAGCCTCTCTTGTGAAAATCATTGAGAAGTCATTAAAGGGACTATGACCATATTCTTATTCAAACAAATCCCAAAGGGGATCAAGAAAGGAGCAGACATTCTACCCTTGCCACAATAATCGGATTTACTGATTCCCAGGGAAAAGGGAAGACACACTGCTAATTATGAGGCAGTTAAGGAATTATTTCCTTTCTCAACATGGCTTTACAATAAGAAGAAACGTCTGTCTTTGAGTTATGGGTATCAATGTGTTTGTTTAGCGAGTTCAACATTTAAGGAAACCAGTATGGATATTGAATCTCGAAAAGAAAGCCCTCGAAGAAAAGAAACCCACCTTGAAAGATGGGATGTAGACTGCCGACACCCTTCCCCCCAAGCATGATCTTTGGGAAGAGGTGTCAGCGTGAATGTTACTGACCAACTTAATAAAGCTGCAGACATGACTCCTCAGTTATCTTGACTTAGGGAGCTGAATGGAGGAAGGGAAGGGAGCCAGAGAGATAGACGCCCCCCACCCCCCCACCTCCCGCCCCTGCCCCACTGCCCCATGTGGCCAAGAAGGAAAGGATTTTCTGAAAGTGGCTTGTAGAATGGAGGACCGGGAGTCAAGTTAACATTTGAATCTTGAGATACTTTTTCCTTTGATCTCTGGGAAAGTCTGGCTTATTGTCCACCTGTAATTTTCTCTTTCTGCATCATAATTGCTCTTTTAAGCTGCCCTGCCCTTCATTAAAGCAAGTCACATTTGGCAACCCAGCCTCCTAGGATGGTCTTGAGGAGAATAAGAACGTGCTGTGGGGAATGGGGTAGGGGTCCTGCTTTCCTGCATCTCTTTGCTGGGGTTCATGGGGAGAGAGCAACATTTTCTTGAGGCATCTATATCCCAAGCTCCAGATGGTGACAAGCATTATGAGATGTGATCCCCTTTAGAACTTAGAAGGACATTTAAAATGGCAGACCAGCTCCCAACTGAACAACTCAAGGGAGGTCTAAGACTAAGCCTTCCGCTTTTTTGTGTTCGTCGAAACCCACCTCTGAAGCGGGTAGCGGGGAGAGGTCGATATCTATAAAATATTTCTAAATGTCTTCATTTATTCACAAACACAGAGTCCTACTAGGTTCTAAGCATCTTATATTACATGTTTTTTCCAAGTCACCAAAATCCTTCCTGAAAGAAGATAAGGGAGAGAAGGAGGAAAAAGCACTCGATAAATCTTGGTTGAATGAATGAATTGCAAGAGCCAGATGGCATGAGCCTTAAATGAGCAGGGCTTTTTTTCCGTGAGGCTGAAGGAATAATGATCTGGGAGTGGCTTTTGAGAACGAGGAAGGCTCTGCCCCTGCCTCCTCACTCTGTAGCTGTAGAGAATGGCAGCCGCCCTGGAGACTGTTGCTGGGTCCTCAGTTAGGCGGGAATTAGAAGAAGGACCTCCAAGGGGGCTGAGGGCTTCTGGAGGGCTCCAGGGAAGGTTGGGGAGGGAGCAGTGGGGAGCTGGATCAGGGGAGAGGAAATGCAGAAGAAGGTTGATGGAGGATGAAGCCAGCTCTCATTCAGATAGTGGCTGAGGATTACCAGGATATGGGGCCCAGTGGGATTAGCTTTTAAACAGTCCTCCAAACTGGTGCTATTAGAGGCTTGATTATGCTAATTCCAATAATCATCAAATGGCTTCTATTTTCTCTGGTGAAGCTCTTTAGAAACACAGTTTCATGCCACTCTTACAATGCTGGCAAAGTGAGTAGCGTGCCCTTTTTACAGAAGAGGAAACTGAGGCTGAGAGAAGTAATTTGTTCAAGACCATGGGGCTGGTAAGTGCCATGGGCGTAACTCAGACCAGGTGCGTGTGTCTCCAGATCCCAGGCTGCCCCCAGCGTCTGGTCTGTCCTGACGGGGGCCAGTCCAGCCTCTGGCATTGGGGATACTGGCGGCGCGGGTTTCCTCCCTGGAAAACTGGAGGTGTTCCCGACATACACCTATGCAGCTCCAGGGCTCTAGCCAGAAGCTCTCACCGCACTTCTGAATCCCATTGCCCACATTGCCTGAGATGCCCGTGGACTCCATCCACCTTCTACACAGAGCTGGGGTCCCAGACAGATATATATGCATCATTATTTTTTTTTTCAACGTTTATTTATTTTTGGGACAGAGAGAGACAGAGTATGAACGGGGGAGGGGCAGAGAGAGAGAGAGAGACACAGAATCGGAAACAGGCTCCAGGCTCCGAGCCATCAGCCCAGAGCCTGACGCGGGGCTCAAACTCACGGACCGCGAGATCGTGACCTGGCTGAAGTCGGACGCTTAACCGACTGCGCCACCCAGGCGCCCCAATGCATCATTATTGATGGAGGAAACAGGGCTCCGTAAGAATGTCTAACAAACAACTCTGACCTAGGCCAAGGGTCAAGGAAGGCTAAAGATGAGCTAAAAGGTAAAAAAAGGTGGGTGGGGAAATCTTCTAGAAAGAATGGACTGGTGGTTGGGGGTGGGGTGTACTTGTGTGTTTGAGGAACTGGAAGGACGACAGCACAGCTGGAGGGAGCTGAACAAGGGGAAGCATGATCCTGGAAGACACTGGGCAGTAGGCAAGAGGAGAGCAGTCGGCACAAGGTAAGGAGCTGGCTTTTTTATCCCAGGAGTAATAGGAAGCCATTAGAAGGTCTTAAAAGGGGAGTGTCGTGGTAAGAGCGGAGAAGGGCAGAGCAGGTGGAGTGAGATCACTTAGGAGCCACTGTAGGAATCCAGACAAGACGCAATGGTAGCTGGGACTAGTGAAGTACCGGTAGAGATGAAGAGAAGAAGGGAGGTTAGAGAGATGCTTTGGAGGTAAAATTGGCAGGATTTGGGGGTGGCTCCTAGGACTCTGGCTTGCCTGTTCGGCGGACAATGGTGCCATTTACTGAGAGAACATCAGAGAGGTGAGAAAGCGAGGGTCACAAGTTAGATCTTGGACATGCTGGGGATGGGTGCCTTTGAGACATCGAGGTGGAGATGTTGACTAGGCAGTTGGCCAGATACCTGCTGGTCAGGAGCTTAGACAGGAGCTTCCCCGGGCTGGAGACATAAAGGTGTGAACTGTCAGCAGATACATGGTAATTGAAGCTGTAGGCATGGATGAGGGAGAGTCCACAGTGAGAGAGGGGAAAGGCCTGGGAATCAGCCTTGAGGAACATGAGCATTTCGCGGGGGAAGGTGACCCTGCAGAGAAGCCTGAGGAGGAGATCAAGGAGTTAAGAGACAAACCAGGAGAGTACAGTGTCCAGGGAGGCAAAGAAGCTAGTGTTTTGTTTTTTTTTTTTAAGAGTGACATAATCAAGAGGTCTAATAAGATGAATACTGAAAAAAAATTAAAAGCCCATCCAGTTTGAGACACAGAGGTCATATGTCCAATATCGTGTTTTGGGGGAGCTGTGGGAGGTGAAAGTCAAATCTGACTGAATGCTGGAGTGAACAGGAACCCATAATGGCCAGTAGTGGGGAAGGGAGCTGGTGGAGGTTGCAGGGGGCAGGTTGATAGGAAGGATCTAGTTGGGAGGGCGCTCAGAGAAGGAGTGGGGCCTAGGGAATCAAAGATGGGCAGAACCAGCCTGAGGTAGGAGGAGGGGGGCTTTCTCTAGTGTAGCAGGGGAGAGGGCAGCTGTAGGGAGATGTGGGTTGTGGATGGAGAGTGGGGGAGTTCTGGTCTGGCGGCTCTCCTCCTGTCAAGGAGCAGCACAGTCACATCGGCCACGGAGGAGGAAATGGGCTGGAGGGAGGCTGAAAGAGGAAGGGGAAGGCTGGAAGTAGCCGTCACAGAGCATAGGTAGAGAGCCGTGTGAGGGCCAACATGCAGCCAGTGCCTATGATTTATGCGAACATCAAGCTGACCTGTGGAGTCACTTGCCTGCTTGAGCACAGCACAAGAGGGCACACAGGAGGGGCACCTGGCCGGCTCAGTCGGGAGAACACGCGACTCTTGATCTCAGGGTTGTGAGTTCAAGCCCCACATTGAGCGTGGAGATTACTTAAAAATAAAATTGTAAGAAAGAAAGAAAGCAAGCAGATAGGAGTGTTCATCGGAGTTGGGGGATGCCCCACACATATGATCAAAAAGCAAAGAGGCAAAGGACTTGGGGTATTGTCAAGTGTTATTAAAATTTGGGGCCTTGGCATCTAAGGGGGCCAAGAAAAAAAGTGAAACAGGGAGAGAGCTGATGTGTTAGGAGAACACCAACAGGTCAAAAAGGGTGGTGTCTGAGGAGACCAAAGAGCTATCACGAAGTCACAAGAGCAAGGTGGGAACAGCGGAGGTGCGGTCAGAGATGGGGACAAGACCCAGTGAGAATGGGTGGCCTGGGGCGCCTGACTGGCTCAGTTGGTACAACATGAGACTCTTGATCTTGGGATTGTGAGTTTGAGCCCCGTGCTGGGTGTGAAGATTATGTAAAAATAAAATCTTAAAAAAAAAAAGGAGAGAGAGAGAGAGAATGAGTGACCTAAGTGGCCTGTGGAAGATGGCCACTGTGATGAGGTCAAGGAGCTGGCCTGTCTGCACTTATACTGAAGTGACTCGGGTGGATGGCAGGAGGTAGCAAAGGCCACTGAGCTGAAAACAGAGTCAAGGCCATCGGGTTTGGCAAAATGGAGGTGAATAGCCACCATGTCAAGAGCAATCGCCGTGGAGAGTTGGTCCGAAAGCGAGATTGCAGTGGGCTGAGTGTGCCCACGAGATAAAAGAGTGGGAGCTTCGTGTATAAACAGCTCTGGGGCTTGCTGTGAAGGAGAGCGGAGAAATGGTTAATGTCCCCCCTCTACGGAGTGTGGGGGCAAAGCAAGCAATTTTTCTGAGGATGGTAGAGACCTGAGCTTGACTGCAAGCAGGTGGAAATGACAAGGGAAAAAAATATGGCGGGGGCGGGGAGACTAACAAAGTCCTGGAGGAGCCAAAGCATCCTGCACACAGGTGGGGGTCAGCCCCTGCTATGGTGGGGCCCAGCCTCCTTGGAACCAGGAGGGAGACAGAGAGGAAGGAATAGAAGTGTCTGGGTCTATGGATTTGGTAGCAGTTGAGGGGGGATGATGGAGTCTTCCTTTGGTGGCTTCTGTTTCCTCAGAGAAGCTTAAGGCGAAGTCCTCAGCCTTAAGAGTGTTCTACTGAAAAATGAACCCCTGGCTTATTCCCCTGCCCGCCCCCCATAGTGACTCATCAGGAAGGAATGAAAGGCATTAGCCAGGTCTTCGTGTTTGAGGCCTCCACCTTTTTTCTCCCACCCCACACCTGAGAGGGTAAACAGACTGCTTTGCAGTTCTGGAGTCTAAACTAAACTCTTTCTGACTGGCTAAAAGGGAGGACACCATGTATCTCAGGGTATTGATTGGCCAGCACAGAAGACAGGGCCAGGGGTCAGGCATTCCCCAGACCACTCTGACACAACCTCCAGGAAAGTGCCTGGGTAGCACCCCAAATGCCAAGAACTTGAGGTTGCAACGTTGTGGCCCTCGAGGAGAGGCCCCCTTGAAAGGGCCTGGATGGAGGGAGTGAGGGGCCCCCTTACCAAGGCCCAAGCCAGACAAGTGAGGCCCTGAAGACAGGGCCGAATAGTGGAGCCCCGTGGCAGTGATGGCTGAAGTCTACAACAACATTAGTGGCGTCAAAAAGACCTCAGCCTTAGGCACCTGGGTGGCTCAGCGGGTTGAGCGTCCTACTCTCGATTTCGGCTCAGGTCATCATTTCAGGGTTCATGGGATCGATCCGACATCAGGCTCTGTGCTGAGCATGGACCCTGCCTGGGATTCTCTCTCTTTCTCTCTCTCTCTCTCTCTCTCCCTCTCCCTCTCCCTCTCCCTCTCCCTCTCCCTCTCTCTGTCCTTCCCTCAGCTTGTGCTCGCTCTTTCTCTCAAAATAAATAAATAAACATTAAAAAGAAAAAAAAAGACCTCAGCCTTTCCCTGCAAAGCTGTGGAGCACAGACTTAGCGTTTTGGGGGTTATGCAGCCCCTGGAATTCTTGGACAACTGGAGGGGGGTGAAGGAGAGCTGTGAGTGAAACGGATGTCTTGCTGATCTGCTGGGTGGGGACTCAAGCCGAATTTAATTTGATTTAGACTGACTAAGAGATGTATTTACGTCGTGAGTTTGAAGAGTGTGTCCAGTGGGCCCAGGACCTGGACAAAGGGTGAACAGTGAGTGGGAGTTGACATCTGGCTCTCCCCTCACCCTGCACCCTGGGGCTGGAACACAGCAGACACAGAACTACCACGTGGTACCACTTGGCCTTCACAGATGAGCACAAGGACGTCCCTCCCCGCCAGGCCCAGGAGCGGGGCGGCAGGGCAGTCCCACATGGACCCTGTGCTCAGAGTTTGGCAGTCCGGACAGAGCCTTGGCTCCTCTCCTTCCATAGCTGCCATGCTGTCACAGGCCAAGCCACCTGAGCTCTTGTCTGTGTGGCCCTGCGGCCTGGGCCTCTGCTTTCTCCACCTTGGCCTTGTGTCCAGTTTCACGTGAGGCCCAGGCAGCCTGCACATAGGCACTCTCGTGCCCTGCCTCAGCCAACACTTGACCACATGTGGCACCAAAAGGTGGGTGAGCAGGGGGCCGGATCCCAGTGGGCCGAGGTTCTAAGACCACTGCGTCCTTGTGGGGGTTGAAACAAGAGCCTGGTCAGCGCAGTGGTGAGAGGGGGCTGCCGACTTCAACCACAGGAGTGTGAGGGCCTTTGGCCACCTACCTTCCCAGCGTCATGGTCACAGACCAGGCTGTGCTGGGCAGAGGGAGCTGGGCTGCCAGAGCTTCAGACCTAGTGAGGCCCGGGCTAGCAGGTGTGCATGGCAGTAAACATCATAAGCCCCTCTTCCTCACATGCTGGGCCTACAGAAGCCCCAGGTATGGATGAGCTCTGAGGCCTGGTCAGGGAGCTTCTCCCTCCCTAGTCCTTTATGTCTGATGCATCCCTGAGCACAGAAGAGGAAAATGTACCTTTCCATGCCTGTAACAAGTACGTATTGAGCACCTCTTGTCAGGTGTGTCAGGCCCCTGTGCTAGACACAGGGATATGGCAGTGGACAACAGTCTCATCCCTCCTGCCTGCAAGGAACCCACAGTCTGTGGGGTGGTGATATTGAGTGCTTAGTGCTTCAGCGGGCAAGCCCTCAACCCAGCCAGGGGTTAAGAATGGCTTTCTGGCGGGGGAGCCTGGGTGGCTCAGTCGGTTAAGCGTCCGACTTCAGCTCAAGTCATGATGTCATGGTTCGTGGGTTCGAGACCCGTGTCGGGCTCTGTGCTGGCAGCTCAGACCCTGGATCCTGCTTCTGATTCTGTGTATCCCTCTCTCTCTCTGCCCCTCTTCTGCTCGTACTCTGTCTCTCTCTCTCAAAAATAAACATTAAAAAAATTTTAAAAAAAAATGTCTTTCTAGGGGTGCTTGGGTGACTCAGTTGGTTAAGGGTTCGACTTTGGCTCAAGTCATGATCTCACGGTTCATGAGTGAGGAGTCCTGCATCAGGCTCTCTGCTGTCAGCGCAGAGCCCTCTTTAGATCCTCTGTCTCCCTCTCTCTCTGCCCCTCCTCCACTCTCTCGCTCCAAAAATAAAAAAACATTAAAAAAAAAAAAGTTGGGACCCCTGGTGGCTCAGTGGGTTAAGCGTCCCTCCAACTCTTGATTTTGGCTCAGGTCATGACCTCATGGTTCATGAGTTTGATCCCTGCATGGGGCTCTGAATGCTATTATTATAGAGCCTACTTGGGATTCTCAAAATAAGTAAGTACACATAAAAAATGGCTTTCCGGAGGAAGCAATGGCTATAAACAAGTTCCAAGGTACCCACTTAAAAAAGAGCAAGACTTGGGTCACCTGGGTGGCTCAGTTGGTGGAGCATCTGACTTCAGCTTAGGTCATGATCTCATGGTTTGTGGGTGTGAGCCCCACATCGCGCTTTGCACTGACAGCAAGGAGCCTGCTTCAGATTCTCTGTCTCCCCCTCTCTCTGCCCCTCCCTTGCTCACGCTCTCTCAAAAATAATCATTAAAAAAAATAAATATTAAAAAAAAGAAAGAACAAGACTTAAGGGCTGTGATTTTTTCACCATATGCAAGAGACTTGATGGCCAACTTGGTTTTGTATGGACCAAAACCCCCCAAAATCATAAACTCTCTCTCTCCTGCAGCTCCTTCCCTCCCTCTTCCTCATCTTTCTCTCTCTCCTCCTGCACCCTCCCTTATGTCCCTCACAGAGCTACATATAAGGTCTCTAGTCCCTTTCTATTTTCAAGGTTTGTAGGACTGGTGACTGGATGGGGATGCGGGAGAGAAAGTGTCTGTGTTTCTCACCCAGTAATGGAATGAAGGATTCCATGGCGTGACACGAAGGTCTGGTGGTCAAAAGATCTGCAGTGGGAGACAGAGTGAATTCAGTTTACCTGAGGAACATCCAGGGAGCGGTATGGAGAAGGTCCTTGGCTCTATGAGAACTGAGTTCAGAAGAGAGGCCCAAACCGGAGATCGATTTGGAAGTCATCAACATACAGTTGGCAGTGATCAAGATGGTCCAGGGAGAAGGGGCAGAGAGGGAAAAAGGGTGGCCTAGGATAGACCTTGGGAAAAGCAGGCGATGGTAAAGGAGATTGAGAAAGGGAATAGGCCTTTGAGGAAGGTATAGGTCATTGACGCCAAGGGGAAGGACTGTTCATAAGTCAGCAAAGAGCAGGCATAATTGACTAAAAAGTATATGTTTTTAAATTCAGAAAACAAAAACAAGAAACTAAACTGGTTCCAAACTCAGAAAACCAAGAAAAATGTCTAAAGATACATGAAACTTACAATACCTCCTCCACAGGGTACCAAAATTAACAATGGGTGAAAAACCACTGATTTAGGAATATTCATTTTTGATCCATTTGTCATCCGGATGTGTTTGCCCAGAATCACCAGAGCCAGTCCATCCCCTTCTTACACACCAGGGGGCGCACATGTACCGTTTCTGAATCCAAATTCTGGGCAAAAGCAGGCAGTGAATTACGTGATAAACCAGAACTTGACCCCTCAGCCTAGATCTCTAAACCCCTCTTCCACACCTGCCCTGCACATTAACTCTGTGATCCCTGAATCCAGGTGTCTCAGCAATCCCCAAGCTTTGTTTATTTCTCACCTGACCTCCAAACTCACAAAGGTATCAGGGAGACCGATTGGAGATCAGAAGCCTTATCGGGGTCCTCAACTGAGCTAGGGCAATAGGGGCAGGTTGCCATCTTACCCAGGGAAGGAGAGGGTTGTGTGGCTGATTCTTAAATGGTGGTGGCATGGACTGGGAGGGTGGGTCTGGAGTAGATGGTGGGCAAGGATGGTGGGGGGACTTTGGTGTGTGTGGCTCTTGGTGTGGAGCTTACCAAGTCTCCCTCTGAGTTACGACTTGGAATAAATCTTCAGGTAATTTATGGGTTTAGCCCAGAAATTTATAAGGTCAGCATTTGAGTTTTGGTATGAGGAGTCAGAAACTCAATACCAAAGTTTTTTTACATCAGGTTCGAGTGACATTATTAAGTCTTGAACTCAGGGGCCAATGAAAGACTTGATTCAGGTTCACAGTTGGAACTGGGGTTGAAATCAGGTCAGATAAGTGGAGGGCAAACATGGGGATGAAGATTCGTGCGGAGTTTCTGCAAAGCCAGTCTCACTAATCTTGCATTCCAAGATAATTACAGTTGGGCCAAGTTAGGGTCCTAAGTTGCCCCAAGGATTTGTGGGGTTTAAGGTCAGCATCTGTGGTAGGGTTCTTTTCTGATGACCCAACCCAATTCTGGAATTGGGAATCCCAATTCAGAAAGTATTGGTGTTGACCTGGGACTGGGAGTGCAGTGTTGGAGTTTTATGTAAGTTTTGGGGTTCAGAAAAGTACTGGGGCCCATAACAAGGTAACTGTTGGACTTTAGGGTTAATATAGGGATCTGGGGCTCAGTATTAGAACTGGAGTCCACTTAAGGCCCAGAGTTAGTGCTGGTGTCCCTATGAAGCTTAGGTAGGTAGAGATGATAGAGGGATTTAGAGCCAGAACTGGTATTGGGGGCCAATATAGGGGTGTAGATTAAAATTACTACTTGGGCCAATGTGGGGGCAGAATTAGGAGTCTGGACTCAATATTGAGTTTGGAGACGGGTCTGGGCTCACTATCAGGTGCATATTTGTAGAGGAAGAAAATGGGGTCCAAGAGTAGTATCCGGTTCATAGTAAGGACTGGGAGGCACTAGTAGGATATGGACTTCGTATGGGAGTTTGGGTCTGTCCTTGCTCACAACCGAGATTCTGGTCCAATATTGGAGTTCCAGTCCGTTTAGACTCAGGGTTGGGTTGTGGCCTCGCTGGGCCTACGCGGCTCCACCGCTCTACGAGCGAGAGTGCACGAGGGGAGGGGCGGCGCCGGGGACGCGCACGGCAGGGGCAGGGGCGCGGGCGCGGGCGCGAGCGGGGGCGCGCGGCTGGAGCTGGCGCGGGAGCGGCGGGAGCGGTGGCGGCGGCGTCGGCAGAGGCGGCGGCTCCGGCTCCGGCTCCGGCTCCTGCTCCACCTCGGGCTCCGGCTCCGGCTCGGGCGGCGGTGGCGGGAGTAAGACCCGGCGGTGGCGGCGGCGGCAGAAGAGCAGCGGGATCAGCGGCCCCAGCGGCTTGTGTGTGTTGGGGGGGGACATGCGGACCGACGGCCCCTGGATTGGCGGTGAGTGACCCCCGGGCCCCCCTACAGCCCCCTTCGCATCCGTTCCTTCCCCACTCCCCCCGCCCTCTCCCCGTTCCTCGCGTCTTCCGAGCGGGGCTGGAGGCGCAGCTTAGGCCGGGCCGCGCCCCCACCTGCCGCGCCCGCAGCCTCGGCTGGGCGCCCCCCCCCCCGCCCCGAGCCTGGCGGCTCCTCCCCGCGCTTACCCCGCGGCAGACGCGCCCCCCCCCCCCCACCGCCGCCGGCTGGCTAGGTCCTCGCCGCCCCTCGCCGCCCCCCTCCTCCCCGCCCTCCGCGCCGCACCTGAGCCGCAGCCCGCGCGCCCCCAGTGCAAAGTTTCCCTTTGCATTTGTGCTCCCCGTTCTCGGTCCCGCCTCGTCTCCCCCCGCCGGCGCGGCCGCGCTCCGGGGGCGGCCCTCCACCTCTCACCGCCACCCACCGCTACCCCAGCCCCGGGCGGGTCCAGGCCGCGCCCCCGCCCCCGCCGCACAGGCGCCCCCTCCCAGCCGGCAGGGGATCCGCAGCCGACAAGCCCCCGTCTCGCTCGCCGCCCTGGCGCACGTGCGGGCCCGGGGTTTGCCGGGCGCGAGTTTGGAGCCCCCCCCCCCCCCCGCGCCAGCCTCGGTCGCCGGCGTGGGCAGGGGAGAGGCCTGGCGGACTGTGCCCACCCCCACCCTGGTGCAACGACCTGAAGGCCCCGGAGCGACCTGTCCCGTGAGGACGTGTCCACTCGGACCGGCTCCGGAAAGTTCACTCAGTCGCCGCCCCGCGTCCCGTCCCGTCCCGTCTCGTCCTGGTGTGCCCCGGTCCTCATCGCTGTGCCCACGTTTCAGTCTCAGCTGCTTTCTGTTTTCCTCCGTGCCTTGGTCTCAGTGCCCTTCAGTGTCTCTGTATCTCTGTCTCCCTGTGTCACTGCCTCCCAGTCTCACCCCCCGCAGCCCCGGGGTCTCTCCTGCTGTCTGTGGCTCCCTCCCCGGATCTCTCCGTTCTCCCGCCCTGGGTCTCGCCGTTCTCTCTCCCGGGTCTCTCTGTTCTTTCTACCCGGGTCTCTCTGTCCTCCCGTGCCGGATCTCTCTGTTCTCTCTCCTCGGGTCTCTCTGTTCTTTCTTCCTGGGTCTCTGTTTTTTCTTCCCAGGGCTCTCTGTGCTCCCTCCCCCATCTCTGAGTCTCTCTCTCCAGGTCTCTCTCTAGTGTCTCCTATTAGTTTCTTGGTGTCTCTGTCTCCCACTTGACCATAATCTCTGTGCGCCCTCTGCTAGGCCCCCTCCCCATTTCTCTGGAATGCTGCCTCTCTGGTTTTTCCACCCTAGGGTGGGGGAGGGGCTAGCCTTTCTCCCCATTTCAACATCCACCCCCCGCAGTGCAGGGCACCCCCCAAGTTGGAGCAGGTTGGGGGTGGGAGCCCTGTACCTGAGCTGGGAGCCCTCCAGCAGGAGGGGATTCTCTGGATTCCCCTGGGGGCAGCCAGGCAGAGCCTGGGAAGCTGGACTGCTGAGTGTTGGTGATGAAGGCTCCACTTTGGCTCCTGAATAGACAAGGGCAGGGATCCAGAGTGACCTGGTGCGGAATCTGGCCAGAAAATCCTGGGAAGTGCACTGGGGTGGTAGGCCTAGAAAAAGATTCAGGAGGATCTTTCTGGGGGATCCTCAATGGTGGGAGATCCCCCGGGAAGGGAAGAGCTCTGCTGAGAGATCCTTTGGGAGACATCAGAGATCTGATGGGATCCAGAAGAGGGTTCTGGGAGGAAATCTTAGAAAATTCTATGATTGGCGCCTTATTAACTCTTGCTTCAGGGAGCAAGAAAATCCCTGTTTTTCACTGATTATATGAATGAGCCTAAGGCTTCGAGAAGGAGAAGGTGTAACTCCCCAAGCACAGCCCCCAACATCCGCAGCCTCAGGCACAGGCCACACACACACACACACACACACACACACACACACACACACACCCTTCTACCATCATTCCTACACTCAACCCCCCCCCCCCCCCCACATCCACTTGCCTTCTTGCCCTCACACTTGCACACCTGGGCCTGCACAGCAGCCGGAGCTCAGAAATCTACTGTGCTCGCATGGCCATGCACCACTCTGTTTGCTTGTGCCCTCACAGCACCTCTTTGCACATCCCTAGGAACCGTGTGTATGTGCACGCCCACAGAATTTTGCACTCTCCTGCACACGCTTTCTTGCACTTTTTGGCTGGCTCAGTTTCCCCCTTATTGTTTGAAATGTGTCTGTAGTTTTGTTTTCTTTTCCAGTGGTTCTCCCTCTTCCCTTTTTTCTTTCCTTTAATGAGGGCATTGTTTTAATATTATTCCTTCCTTCTTGCTCTTTGCCCTGCAGCTCCTGACCTTTCCTCTGTTCAGCCTTGTTCACACTGTGAGCATGGGGTGGTGTTGGGGGTGTTGATTTGGGGGCTGATGGAGCAGTTGGAGAGGGATGGCTGCAGTAAGAGTAGATGACTGAAGAGCTTTTCTTGGGAATTGTATTGATATGCAGCAAAATGCTGGCCCTGGCAATTTGTGGTCTGTAAGCTCTTCTGTCAGCCCTAACTGGGAGTTCAGTGTTGAGGACCCTCAAGTGGGCCCCACAGCTCTTTGCTAGAGGCTGAGACATGTCACAGTTTCTCCACTTTCTAGCTTGTTCCTTCCCAGGTCTCAGTTCCCCCCCCTGTGAAATGGGGCAGCTCGTCCAACCTTGATTGGTCCCAAGGCCGTTGTGAGAATCCAAGGGAGATGTGTGGCAGTGCATAATCAGCAGTGGCAGTCCCTTCTCGTATGACTGACACTGCTGTGTGCTTGGGCCAAGCTTGCAGCCAGGGCCCTGCCCTTGAGAAGCTCATGGTCCCTGGGGGAACAGATTGCATCATGGGAATGCAGAGCAATTCACTAGCCTCTTATTGATTGCCGACTGTGTGCCAGACACTGGGCTAGGCACTTTCAGCCAAGCTGCCCTGCTTCCTATGGGACTAGGAGCTTTTGGAAGAGGCAGCCCATCCCTTAGGAACTGCTGTGGTTGAGCCCAGCATCAGCTCATCTAAAGCAGCTACAATTCTGAGCCGAAGTTACAAGGTTGGATGAGCTGCTTCCATATGAGGCAAGGGAGAGTTCAAGGGTCAAAGTGAGGTGAGTCCCAGAAGAGCCCAGGAAGGGGCTATCTGAAGTAAGTTTTGAGGAATGAACAGGAGTTTTCCAGCTGAAGAAAGAGCACTCCGGGCAGAAAAGAATAGTATGGGTACTCAGAGGTCTTGACGTATTCCAAGATACAGCAGATCAGAGGGCCTTTAATGCCCTGTTTTAAATAGCTGTGACTTTACTTTGAGAACACAGAAGGGAGAAGGGAGCCGCCAAAGATTTAAAGCTTGGGTAGGGGGTGTGGAATGTGCTATGATCAGATGTTTCCAGAAGAGGATTCTGTGGCTATGGGAAGCGGATGGACCCACGATGCCCATTGAGGAGGAAATCAGGTGAGAGGTGATGGTGTCTTAGATAGGGGAGTAGCATGGAGCGATTCAGAAGGCACCTTTATCAGGACAGGATGATTTATTGGATGTGGGGGTGGGGAAGAGGAAGAGGAAGGGGTCCGGGTTCCTGGGAGTGACTGGGTGAAGCCTTTACTGAAGGCCCTGCAGGTTCACTGAGCTGGGAACTTGGGAGGAGAGAGAGATGGGGGGGGGGGGGGGGGGAGATAACAAGCTCATGGTTGGGCGCCTTGTCTTTGAGATGCTTGGGGCATTTGAGGTCCAGTGGGGGCAGGGGAGACATCCAGGAGGGTGCTGGGTGTGAGGATCTGGAGTTTGGGAGAGAAACCTGGGCCACAGGAAGGACGGAGAGTTCTCTGAGAGCGTGCTGAGCTGTGCTCATCAGGAGCCCACAATCTCAGTGGGTTGTGTGGGTTCTGGTTCCTAACTGTTGGGGTGCCACTCTGTTAGTAGCAGTGTGACCTTGAGCGAGTTGCTTAACACCGCTGAGTCCGTTTTCTCCTCTGTCAAGTGGGCCTAAGACAATTCCATGCCGTGTGTTGTTATGAGGATTAAGGTCGAATATGCAAGAAGTACTTAGAACAGGGCCTGGCATCCAGTAAGCAAGGGTGTCTCAATGGTATCAGCAGTCGTTAATAGTGGGTGCAAACCCACCCCCATCAGAATTGGGGGTGGCCTTTAAAACAATACCTTGTAAGGGGAGCCTGGGTGGCTCAGTCGGTTAAGCGGTTAGGTGTCTGTCTCTTGGTTTTGGCTCAGCTCATGATCTCACAGTTCATGAGTTCAAGCCCCTCTATCAGAGAGGAGCCTGCTTGGGATTCTCTCTTTCCTTCTCTCTGCCTCTCCCCCACTCACACTCGTGCTCTCTTTTTCAAAATAAATAAACTTCAAAAAAATAAATAGGGGCGCCTGGGTGGCTCAGTTGGTTAAGGATCTGACTTCGGTCATGATCAGGTCATGATCTCACAGTACTTGGGTTCGAGCCCTGCATCGGGCTGTCTGCTGTCATCATGGAGCCTGCTGGGGATCCTCTGTCTCCTTCTCTCTCTGCGCCTTCCTCACCCCGCCTGCACCCTCTTTTTCTCCTTATCTCAAAAATAAATAAACCTTGAAAATAAAATAAAATTAAAATAAATGTAAAAATATGTAAAACAGTACCGTGTTAAGATTAGGGCACCTGCTCGCCTAAAGTAACTGCAATTCTGAGCTGAGGTTCACAGGTTGGGGGAGCTCAGCAAGGAGAGTGCCTGGCCCCTAGCCTTCTGCCCTTGTCATCATCTCTGGGATTGTGTGTATAGCTCAGGTGTATTTGACCTTCTGGTGGGCTGGTATGAGAACACTAGAGGCCTCAGCATGCTCGTTCCCCATTTCCACCACCCCACCTGGGCCCTGGGTGTCTAATGAGGTTCTGCGTCTGAGGTCCAGATGCACCAGTCTCTTTGTGTCCCCAACCTCCAGATCTGAGAACAGCGGTTTTTGCTCCTCAACATTGTTTTAAAGTTTGGGTTTGTTTTTTTTTTTTAATTTTTTTTTTAACGTTTATTTATTTTTGGGACAGAGAGAGACAGAGCATGAACGGGGGAGGGGCAGAGAGAGAGGGAGACACAGAATCAGAAGCAGGCTCCAGGCTCTGAGCTGTCAGCACAGAGCTCGACGCGGGGCTTGAACTCATGGACCACGAGATCATGACCTGAGCTGAAGTCGGACGCTTAACCGACTGAGCCACCCAGGCGCCCCTAAAGTTGTTTTTTTTTAAGTTAATTTATTTATTTTGAGAGAGAGAAAGCGCATGCACAAGTGGGGGAGGGCTAGAGAGAGGGAGAGAGAGAATCCCAAGCAGGCTGCACACCATCAGCGCAGAGCCCGACGACCGCTCTGTCCCACGACGGTGAGATCATGACCTGAGCCGAGATCTTTGGCGTTGTTCTAGCTGCCGCTTCCGGGGACTGTTCCTGGTAGTCCTAGGGCCTGCCGGGGAGCTGCTCTGGAGGGCCCCCAGCGCCTGTGCTCCTCTGATTTCAGCTTGCTCCTGGTGCTGCTGCCAGGCTGGGTTCCAGGTGTGGCAGGTGACCGAGAGGCCTCCTGGGGGCCAGCCCTGCGTTGGTGCCAAGGCCTCTTACCTGATCCTGGTCGTTGCTGCCAGCCTCACCACTTCTGAGGCCTTTCCAGCGATTGCAGACTTGGACTCAGTACCAGTCAGGTCCTCACTGAGTAGCTTTCTAGTTGGCTTTCTGGGCGTGTCTGGTGGTCGTGATCTAGGTGTGTCCCAGGGTGAGTCTGGAGTGGTTCTGGGAGCTGCTGCTGGTCAATTCTGATTGCCTGTCTAGGTTGTTTTGAGTCCGGTTTGATCTTGGACTGGTGTGGTACCAGGTGCTATCCTGGCTGTTCCAGAATCCTGCCCTGGTGCTGTTCCGTGTACTTGAAGGTCTTTCCACGTGCAGAGTTTTGTCTCTGCCTGTTTTCTTTGTTCTCTGACCCACCTCCAGGCCATTTTGGACACACATCTCTTCTCAGGTGTGACTCCTGCTCAGTGTAGGTCCATCCTGGCATGGCCTCGGGCATGGCACTAGAGCCAGCTGGCTTAGGGGACCCTCCCCATTCTCTGCCTCAGACTCTGTCCCTCTGTCCCACGGTCCCTGAGCAACGGTGGAGCCAGTAGCCTCCCATTTGGTACCACAAGGCAGGCGTCCCCAGACAAACCGGCCTTGGAGTTTGGGACATGGAAGCTGGTTTTTCTGCCCAGACTCGCCCAGCAGCCTGTGTGTTGGGAGCAGCAGCCACAGGGAACATTGTGGAAACTCAGTGGACTAGGGCAGGGAGGCTGGCGGCCCTCCTGAGGGCCGGAGCTGCTGGTACTGGCACGGGCAGGGGGCAATGGAGGTCAGAGAGGGTGTGCTGCAGGGTCAGCATGAGACAGTACTGGGTTGGTGAGGCCCGTCTTGGTCAGATATGATGGGCCTTCCAAGGACATCCCCCATGTTGCCAAAGGTGGTCAATCTCAAGTGAGGACAATTCCCAGGTGCAGGAGGCTGGCTCAGAGTTGGTGAAGGCACTCCCTGACCCCCATCCCTGAGTGTCCATTTTGGGAGGAGCCTTGGGAGAACTGCTGTGTGTCGGGGTCATCACTGTGCATGTGGAGGTGTGAGGCCGAAGAGAAACCCACTGTGGCGTGCGTCCTGTGTCGAGTGGGCCCCAGTGGTGCTAGGTCGCTGAGCTGTGGTGAGGTGGTGTGTGTTCAGCCCCCACCCCACTCAGGAGGGTGCCCACCCTGGTGGGGGCTCAGTCATCGTTCTAGAGGGAAGAGATGGGCCGCATGGCTGTGTATGTGCCAGCAGAGGAGGCATCCAGGGGCACACCTTCATTTAAAAAATTACAGAGAAGCAGAAAGTCAAAAATAAATATTGCTTCGGAAGTTTCTTTGAAGGCCGTATGTATGCTGGTGTGGTTCTCCGAAGCTGGGGTGTTTTCTATGAACTCATTCATGCATCCATGCACTCGTTCATCGTGTCCTAATGAAGCACCTACTGTGTGCCTGCTCTCTGCTGAGCGCTGGGGATATGGAATTGGGGCCAGGCACACGCCAGGCTCGTGGTCACGTGACCCTGCAACAATTGTATAAAAAAATAATTCCTCACATTTGTGGTCACTGCTCCTAGGCAAGGTCCAGGTGTGTAGTCTGGGACATCATGGAAGGCCTTCCTGAGAAAGTGCCATTGGCTCTGATGTCTAAGGGGTACTTGGCACAAGAGTGTGGGCAACATGTTGCAGGCACTGGCAGGCTAGAGAGCGCACATTTGAGGATCAGAGGGGGAAGTTCTTGTGGTTGGCTGGCAGGTGCGGAGGTGGGCGGGGCCTGGGCTCTGCTGGAGGGGTAGCTGGAGGGGTGCCCCGAGGGTTCAGACACAAGTGTTACTACTGAGGTAGGGGGTCTCAGTTTGTGTTGTTTGCTGTATGCTGGGTTCCCGGAAGAAAGCCCAGCACGCTAGTAGATGCTCGGGAGTACTGAAAAGAGTAACTGAGTGAAGAGATGGGCATTTTTACTATAAGGGGATTGTCCTGCACAAAGTTTCGACGCCTGCTTTGTTGTTGTTGTTGTTGTTGTTGTTGTTGTTGTTGTTCCATAAACAGCAAATTCTGCATGTCTTTCTGTGTCAGTGTATACTATGCTGTGATGAAATTCTTGGTGTTTTCTCATCCTTTCCTCTCTCTCTAGGAAGGAGCGGAGACCCTGGTGCCCTGCCCTCAGTGCTGGTTGTCCAAGAGTGACTGGTGTGAGCAAGCAGAGACCTGGTGGGTGTGCCCCAAGAGGTGGCAGGGACCAGGGCACAGAGGGGTCCTGTGGGCCAGGCTGAGCAGCTCAGATTGTGATGGAGACTGGTGGCGAGCCATGGAAGTGTTGCCACTCGGGGCGTGACATGGTCCAGTGTGCATATGGCTGAGTGACGGTGAAGGGAGGTGGTGATGGACGTGGAGAGAAGGGATGTGAGTGCTGTTTTGGGACGTGGAGGAGACAGGACATGGTGCAGGACTGAACGTGGGGCATGAGAAAGGAGGGGAGGTGTCCAGGATGGTGCCTGGGTTTCTGGCCAGAATGGTTGATGGAGGTGGGTGGGGAGTGATATACATACAGCTCGTCAGCTGCTGTAGGTGTGAAATAGGCTTCTGGGTGACATTCTGGGACTTCCACTAGGAACTGTCTGCTTTTTCAGTCATCATGTTTCTGTAGGGAAGTCTGTTCCCATCAACTGTAGGCTGTGGTAGAAAGAGCAAGGTACCTCCAGGATCTGGGGCACCTCCTTATCTTTTTCAGGTCCACTTCTCCTCTCGTCTTTCTGCCACCGCATAGAGCAGGTGGGTTGGGTTGGGAGAGAGGGAAGTTGGGAGACAGAGCACGGGGAGCCATGGATGTTGGCTAAGACTCTAGACTTTTTCCTGAGGGTCATATGGAGACACTGAAGGTTCTTTTTTTTTTTTTAAATGTTTATTTATTTTGGAGAGAGAGATGGAGACAGAGCATGAGCGGGGGAGGGGCAGAGAGCAGGAGACAGAATCTAAAGCAGGCTTCAGGCTCTGAGCTGTCAGCACAGGGCCCGATGTGGGGCTCGAACTCACGAACCATAAGATCGTGACCTGAGCTGAAGTCAGATGCTTAACCAACTGAGCCACCCAGGCGCCCCGACACTGAAGGTTCCTAAGCAGAGAAGCAACATCTCTCCATTTGCCCATCCGTTCAGTCCTGAAACATTATCTGTGTGTCTGCTATGTAATTAAGCAGCAAAATGTGCTTGAGGGCCACGATCACCTTGCATTTTTATAAGCTTGCCTGGGGCATTGGTTTGTGTGCAGGGTGAACTGGGAGAAATCTGAGGGTGGAAGCCCCCTGAAGAGGTATGCACTCCTGAGGTCTTACTGACACGTGGAGGTTGGAGTGGAGGCAGTGCAGATTCAAACTTACTGACCAGTTGGGTGAATGGGGTGAAGAAAAGAGAATTTGAGGAGGACTGGCTGGCTTGGGTGACCATGTCGCTGGTAGTGCTTGTCACCAAGATGGGGACCTGAAGAGGGGCGGTGCTGGGGAGAATGAGTTCTAGTTGGACCGTCTTCTGCAAGCTGTTGGAAGGCACAGCCCATGGCTGCCCCTTGGCTCAGGGCCCGGCAGGGCCCACTGAATAGTTCTGCACGGTCAGCTGATGAAGAGGGTTATGAGAGATGGGTCTGGGCTAGGTAGGGAAAGGAACTGAGCATGTGCTGGGTATCTGCTACGGGCCAGGCCCTGTGCATGGCGAGATGGGCACTGGGGCAATATACAGCGTGCGGCGGAGGCTGGGTCCCCGGGCAGACGGGGAGGTGGAGGTGGAGGTACCATGCGTCCCTTCACCTGTCCATCCTCAGAAGCTGGGTATGGCCTACCTGGGAGCCCATCCTCAGCAGAAAGAGGTGCCTGGAAGCGGAGCTCTCTGTCTTCTAGGGAGGCCGCTTGCTGATGGCATGTGTGAAGGGGTGCAGGAGATGTGCTCTAAGGCCTGCCTGGCTTCTGGAGGCAGGGCTGACTTTGAGGGGGAGAAGATGCCCTAAGATCCTGAGGCCCTGGCACAGCTGGTACAAGAGTTAAGCCAGGCTGAGGCCTCTTTAGGTACAGGGCCCAAGGTGCTGATAGGAGACCTGGTTCTGGGGCAGGCCCTGGCCTATATCAGCAAAGGATCTTGCTGTCTACATCAGGGTTTTTCAGTCTCAATACTATTGATGTTTTGGACCAGACAATCCTTTGTTGCGGGGGCCTGGCCTATTACTGTAAGATATCTAGCATCATTCCTTGTATCTTCCCACTAAATGCCAGTGGCACCTGCCCCCCCACACCTGCAGTCTTGACAGTAAAAAATGTCCCCAGACATTGCCTCATATCCCATGGAGGTGAGGGGAGGGGAATGCAGAATCACCCTGGATTGAGAACCACTGGTCTACACCACCTCTTGCTGTCTTCACTAAACTGGGGAGGGTCGCTTGAGCTGAGTTCTTAGGGGTGAGTAGGTGGCTGGGGGCAAGAGAAGGGCATTCCTCCCAGGAGAGAGAACAGCAAATGCAGAGGTCTACAGGTTCTGGAGAGCGTTAACCCCAGGGAGGTTCCACTGCCGCAGGAAGGAAATTGGAGGACTGGTGGGTTAGGGGCGATAGCTGGAGGCAGGTGCCTTTGCTGGTCCCCTTGGTCTTCTGCCCCGAGCTAAGCCTCTGCTGGACGTTGTGCCACCCGGAGAGACTCTGGGACGCTTTTCCTGAGTTCCTCCCTCCATTCCCCAGGGGCCCAAGAAGCTGAGCGCTGTTGAGAGGGCAGGGGGCCTGGCTGTAAGAGAGTGGGCGGGCTGTGCCAGGCAGTGCTCACAGACTCTGGCCAACTGGCTGGCAGAGCGAAGCTGCCTGCTGCTGGCTGCCTCACTCCCTGGGGCCGGGGTCGAGGCTGAGACTGATTTATTCCCGTCATAATCCCGCGGTCGGTTTGGTGAGAGTTGGAAACACGTTGGTTTTCCTTCCCAAGTGTAACAAGGCCTGTTTCCGCCTCCGCGGCCGCTGCTGCAGTGCCACGCGGTGAACTGTCCAGGACATGACAAAAGGGCTGGGTTAGCCGCCTGCAGCTTTGAACATGAACGGCTCCTGGCTCTCCCTGCCCTCAGGCTCCTCTCGCCCAAGCACTGGTCTCTCCTCTTGGCCGACCCCTCTGGGGGCCCTGAATATCCTTTCTCCTGTTGATGTCATTTTGGGGCCCCAGCCTCCTGGGAGCCAGGGTCCTGGTCTGGGGGTGGGGGAGCTGTAGGAACAGGTGGTATTTGGAGACTAATTAATATTTTTGAATAATAACACGTGCCCAAGGGAAACAAATCAATCTGTGTTTGCATATTCATGAAGAGGACTCCGAATGAATGATCCCAGCTGTTCTCTAGCCAGGGAGCCCCTCCCGCCCCCCCATCTCTGGCGTAACATGGTCTCTCAGGAGTTGGGGGCACCCATTGAGGTTGCAGGGATGCTTAGGTCAGGCTACGGAGAGGTGACATGGCCTCTGTGTTATATGCGTTTCCATGACGTTCTTATTTGAATCTTGTGGCTTGGTGTGGTGCCTGCTCCTTCCTTTTTCCTCCAAGCAGTGATTCCCAGGCTCTTCGATTTCACAAACTAGTACACTTTCCAAAAGTACTTGGGGGCCAGACATGGGAATGGCAATTTTTTATTTTGCAAAGTAAGGATATTATGGGAAAATACCACTATCTGCTAACACCCATATTGCATACAAGAAAGGACCTTTTAACACCAACACAAAATATGAGAAATAACGGACAGTTCTTCCCAAGAAAGGGCATTTGGCAGCTTTACACTGATGTAGCAAGGAAAAAGGATATATTAAAACCATTCTGAATGTAGAAAAATCATATCCAATTATATTCTGTAATGTCATACAGTATGGAGTTGTTTTCCTGCCCAAGTACATCAGTGTGGGAGAACCAGTGGCCCACAGTGCACTTCAGAGACAAGCCTTAGTTAATGTCAAGGGCTCAGGCCTTGTTCTCATCCCAGACTCACCCAGCCATGCTGGGGGAAGTGGACGCCTAGCTCTTCACACTTGCACTGAATTCTCGGCAACCCCAGCGACGTTAGCATCAGTCCTGCCTCACTGCTCCTTTCCCACTTTCTGCCCATAGATGACCCTGAGCATTCTGGGGGTGGGGGGCAGGGCCAAGGACTAGACCAAGGTCAGGCCCAGGGACCCAGGACTCAGATGAGGGAGCAGGCTCTGTTTCCAGTGTTTGGGGTAGGTAGCAGTTTGCTCTTGCCAGCAGCTGGTGACGGAGAGGCCTTGCCTTGGACAGCTGTGTGGTTGCCAGAGTAGTTCCCTAAGAATGTGTCCATGTTTGTGTGTCCCGTGTCCCCCGCCTCTGGGTATAGCCACGTCCCTGTGTCCATGGACCTCTAGGAGAAGCTCTTTGCGGAGGGGATGTCTTTGTTTTCAATTTCTCTAACCTTTGTCCTGCTTTCCGTATCTGAACAGTGAGCTGAGTATCCCAGACTCAGATACGTGGGAGGTCCTTGGAATCCCCAAATAAGTGTCACCCTGGGGGTGGGGTTACCAGAGGCTCAAATTCTCTGACACCCATGGCCGGAATCTCATGCTAGACTGTACCACATGACACTGTTCTGGCGTTGTGCCCCTGTGATGGCTGTACTGGGAACTCACACCCCTTTAATATCAGTCCTGGGGACTGATACCCTATGATGTCTATGCCAGGTAGGGGAGTGGTACACCTGTACAATAATGTATTGGGAAGTGATACCCTTATAAAGGCTGTTAGGGAGTTGCACCCCCAGGATGTCTGTACCCTGTGTCTACACTCATGTGATGTCTGGACCAGACAGCTACACCTCCATGACCTCTCCACCTAGGAGTTACAGTGCTGTGATTACTATACCAAGGCCAATACAGGGATGTACTTTTGTGATAATCACACTGGAAAACTACAGCCCATTCTGATTGTGCTGCACACCTGTACCTCCATGACATCTCTTCTTTGTAGCTTTATCCCCTTTAGTTTTTACCAGGGAGATCTGTTCCCCGTGCTGTGTGTTCCTGAGGGTTGTACCCCTGTGGTGTCTGCACTGGTGTGTGTGTGTGGGGGGTGCACACCCAGAATATTTGCACCTGGGAATGAAACCTCTGTAAATATGGTATTGTTGCACCCTATGATACCTGGACTAGGCCCCGTCTTTTTGGTGCAACGCACCACTGAGCTGCAAACCCATGGTATCTGTACCACAGGCTACAGGATGATTGTGACAGGGGTCCATGCCCCTGTAGCAGTCTGTCTGGATAGCTGGCCGCCTAATGGCTGCCGAGAACTTGAATTCTATTGTAGGTTTCATGGCTGCATCTCAGCGCTGTGGTGATCAAGTTCAGACAGGGCCTTAGTGATATGGGACCTGCATCCCAGACTGGCCGTATGGGGCATCATGGTAGGGACTTCCTCTCTCCTAGCCTCAGCCACCTGAGCTCTGTGATCACTGAGTGGGACCCCAGGTACGGTGTGAATGGGGCTGGGTGCCCATCACGCCCCCTTCAGCTCTCTTGCTTTTACTTCTCAGCTCCTATCTGAGACTTTTAGCAAGATCTTGGGACAAAGGGCATCTCCCTCCCTTTACCTTTTGCGGTCAGCCCCCGCCCCACTTCACAGTCCTTTCTGTTTTGTCTTCGCACCTTTGCTCACCTACCGCCCTCTGATCTTAGGACCTCTGACTGTCCCAGTTGAGACTAGGGTTCAAGTTCCAGAAAGGAGCAGAGCCGTCTTTGAGCCCTGCCCCTTCACATTCACCAGGCTTGTCCTTCCTTGCAAATTCTGTTACCATTGTGGGTCAGCTAGTACCTGGATCTGATCAAGACTCTCACCAGAGTCCCTGCATTCATTGTCACTCACTTGCCCCTCTATGTCCTGTTGTGTTTTCAGAGCATTACTGGGGGGCTTCTCACGGCACCAGCCACCTGCTCAGAGTAAGGTGTGAGCAGTGCTAGTGGACGCTGTTGGGGATCCCCTGAAACCCCCTGGGTTGGGGGGGCATAGGAGAGAGCTCATCACTGGGCCTGTGAAGTGATAGCAGTGTATCTGTAGCGTATGGTGTGGCCATGCTGAAGGCTTCATACAGGTGTCTGGTAGAGTGGGGAGGGCACATCTGGCCGAGGAGCCTTATGAGTAAAGGCCTGGAGGCATTGAACCAATCCCAAACACCGTCTTCCCTGTGCACAGGTGCCTGTCTCAGCCTGGAAGGCAGTTCTCAGCAAGCAGCTCCCTGAAGTTTGATCTGTAATGGGCCACTGGAGCAAGGGTGATGTGGGTGGAATCTGAGGGTCCAGCCACCGCCCCCCCCCATTCCTGGCCAATAGGGCCTTCCCTATGGTTTCCTTTTGGAGTGGGAAGGTGCCATGGGAATTGGGTAGGACGAGGGTGGTCAGGCAGGGCATCTACGACTTGTCAAGAGCGCGTCCTGGCGAGCCTGGACGGGTTGTGGCTTTGGCTTTGAGCCTCTAATACGTGGATCCTGTCTGCTGCTAATAAGTCTGTGCTCTGGGGCCCGTGCTCAGCATGCGGGGTCTGGCCTACTGCCTCCTCCCTCCCTGCTGGGGAGAGAAGAGACAATGGGGTGCCCCAGGGACTAGCCTGCATGGGTCTGCTACCTTCTCACTGCTCTCTGTCTTAGTCTGTCTGTCTCTACCTGTGTGTCTCTGTGTCTGTCCAATCCTGTTTCCCTCTTCCTGTCCCCTTATGGAGGCAAGTTGGAAACTCACAGTCTGGGACAGAACATCCCTATACATCCTCTGGCCTCAGTGGCCCCCTGCCCTCCTACTCAGGTTTAGAGAATGACCTGAAGACCTCTTGTACTCTCTCCCTACAGTGTGACTTTTGGATTACCTTTGGGGTCACTGAGGAAGGGCAGGGGGAGTCAGTGAGGAGCCAGGGCTCTGTGGGTCTGGGTGGTCATTGCATAGTCCAAGGTGGGGGTGGGGGTGTCTGTTGAACTAGACTCTGGATGGTCCGTGAGGGAGAGCAGGGTCTGGGTGGTGAGTAGGGATGAGGAGGTGGCGTAGGTGGGCAGTAGGGACATTGTTGGAAACCAGCTAACTGGCTCTGCCCTTCTCTCTATCACAGGTTGATTGTCCTGGGCTGTGGCTGGCCGTGGTGCTAGAGCCCTGGATGGCCCCAGAGCCAGCCCCAGGGAAGACGATGGTACCCCTTGTGCCTGCACTCGTGATGCTTGGTTTGGTGGCAGGTGCCCATGGTGACAGTAAGTCTGACCCCTCATGGTGCGGGATCTCCCAGGTTAAAAGGTGGCACTCCTCCTAGCAAGATTCTAGGGTGAGGGGCACAACCAGGTACTACAAGAGGCAAGATAGTTAGATACCTCCCCAGACCTCGTACTGTCCTAGAAAGACATCGCCCTCTCAGTTAGATAACCCCCCTCCCAAGAAGTACTCCAGCCTCATGCTTCCTGGGAGCATCCTGTGAAATGCCTGCATGTCCCTTAAGGCACTGCGGGGTGGGGCATGTCTAAGTATGCCCCTGTTTTATGGGATAGGAGTGAGCCATGTCCAAGATTCATGTGGTCATTGGGTGACATGCTCAGGCGTGTACTGTGCCTGCCACTGCAGATCTGTGCAAAAGACACCCTGTGAGCCATGTCAGAGTTGAGTGGGAATAGGGGGGTGGCTCACAAGGAATCTATATGGATGTGTGAATGGGATGCCACATGTGTCCACAGGTCCAGGGAGAGATCAGAAGCCGGAGCCACCACAGCCCTTCCCCTGGGCTAGACCCTTGGGATTCATATGTGGGGACACTGAGTCCCTCCTTCCCCTTCCCCACCACCTTCAAGGCAAAAGGGCATCCCCCTTCCACCAGCCCCTCAGCGTTGGGAATCCGGGGAAGATTGCACCTGGCCAGCAGGATGCTGGGCTCCAGTGGACCTGTGTGTGTGTGTGTGTGTGTGTGTGTGTGTGTGTGTGTGTGTCTGTGTGTGTGTGTCTGTGTGTGTGTGTGTGTGTGTGCGCGCGCGCGCTGGCGGAAGTGGGATTGTCCCCTGCCCAAACCCAACTCTGAACTTTCCTTCCTTTCCTGCCGCCCTTCCCCCTGCCTGGCACTACAAGACTGGCCGCAGCCCGCCCCGTCACCATGGTTACCACTGCTTGGTTACTGGTGGGAGGCGGAGCACAGGGCAGATTTAGCCAATCTGCACACTGACAGGGAGGGGTGAGGTCGGAGCCAAGGTCCCTGGGGAAAGGGGCTGTTCCCAGCCTGTCCGGAGCCCAGAGGTGGCCAGGGGCCAACCCCGGGATCAGCCTGGGGGTCAGCAAGCCATAGGGCTTCCCTCACCCCCCTCTCCAAGTATCTGGGCACAGATCTCTATCCTTGCCCCTCCCAGGCCCTTTCTCCTAATGGCTCATTAATTATTCAGGACCAGATCCTGGAGAGGGGTGGGACTAGGGCGCCCCGCCCTTTGTCCTCAGAGGCTGGGCCCTGGTGGGGCGGGTAGGGCCAGGGGAAGGGGAGGGCATTCCTCTTGGGGGCAGGGGCTGAGGGGGAGTGGGAGCTTTGAGGTGCAGGCCAAGGGAGGGCTGGGCAAGCAGAAGCAGGGCTGGGTTTGGGGGCAGGGGGTGATCTCCAGGCCTAGCTGGGGCTGCTGGAGAGCTTGAGCCTGCAGGGGCAGGTTGGGGTAGAAGTCTCTGGGTGTGACTCTGACGTTGGCAGGGGAGGCAAAGGCTTGTCAACAGTCAGGTGTGGTCAGTAGCCCTTAGACACTGAAATACTGTCCTTGCTCTCCGACCTCACCCCGGACACTCTCATGGCCTTCAGACAGGAGTTTGAGGGCAGAGGGAGGACCGCCCAGCTGGACTTTCAGACAACACATCCTGGGAGAATAACTGCCTTCCCCTCCTGCTTCAGACCAAACATGCCCTGACGTGTACCCTCATTCCCCCCAAACCTGTTCCTCCTTCTGTGTTCTCTCCCCTGGCGAATGGCATTACCACCCACCCCGCCACCCAAGTCAGAGCCCAGGGCCTCCTCCCTGTCTCATTCCGCACATCTAATCCATCACCAACTTCTGTTGTTTCTCCCTTCTAAACATCTCTGGAATGCATCCACCTTCCTCTCCACTGCCTTCACCCAAGCCACGCTCAGCTCTTTTTTGGGCTTTTGCACGCAACTGCCTCCTGATGTCTTCCCTGCCTCCATTCCCTCATAATCCATTCTCCCTTCCGGAGTCTAAGAGTCAGGTTGCAAAATGAAAGCCTGACTGTGTCACCGCTCAGTTTAAAATCCCTCACTCTCCTCCCCTGTTGCCTTCAGGATCAAGCCTAGGGGTCTCGACGCTTCTCAAGGCTTTGCATTTTCTGGCCTCTGCCAACCTCATCCTTCACTCTGCCGCCCGCCCCAGGCTCCCGCCATGCTGACTTCTGTCACTCATATGTTCCCCGGGCCTCTGTTCCTTCTGATCCCTCTGCTTGGAACACTCTTCCTTGTCCTCCCACCTGACCAGTTCCCACACACTTGGAACCATCACTTCCTCCAGGAGTCTGGGTCATGTGCTACTTGGGGGACAGAGTGAAACAATTTTTAGAACAGAGTCCCAGAACCTCCATGCTGGTCCTTAAGAACCAGAACCCAAGGACCAGGGTCTTGAAAGTAGGAACCAGCTGGAGATGCTGAAATAGGGTGAGTGGGGCTCTGCTCCCAGACAGAGAGCCATGGGAGGGAGCCTGGGTTGGGGGCTGTGACTTGGCCCTGTGAAGCAGGGTCTGTCCTATAGACCTGCTTCATGCTATATACGCTCTTGGATCTGTACCCCTCCCACCGTGACCAGGCTTAGGCTGGGCTTAGGAGACTTCTAGCCAGGGGTGACTGAGCAAACGTGGACAGAGCTACCGCAAAAGGTAGGGCAGGCGCCCCAGAGAATTGACGACCGGAGCAGTGAAGCGCGGAGCGGACAAATGTGTTTCTATAGGCCTCTTAACGAGACAAATGAATGGGAGCCCTGGCCTCTGAGGGGAGCGGAGGGAAGGGGGGTGGAGAAGCAGCTGCCAAGAGTTAGCCCAGAGGCCCCAGTGTTAATGCCACTCAGCTCCGATGGAGACCCAGGCACGCGGGGTGCGGGCAGCTCCCCCAGCCCAGGTCTTTGTGGTTTCTCAAAGGGAAGGCTTGTAGGGGGCTAGAGGTGGTCCCAAGCAGGAAGAGGTTTTTCCTTCTCTAACATGCAAGTCAGGTGCTAGGTGGCCACCCAGGCCTGCCTCTGGAACACGCAGTGGGGGGTTACCGCGGTGTGTGCTGTTGGGGGGCAGCACTGGCACAGAGGTAGTGATCTAAGCACTTGGGAAGGGCATGGGGAGGCTTCCTGGAAAAAGGGAACCCTGAACAGTGACTGGATATTTGCTAATGGTGGGTGTTGCACAATGGGATAAGATGGGGCAGGGGGGATAGGGATGGCCCTTGGGCTTCTCCATGGAGCTCATGAAAGAGATACAGTGAAAACCATCTCCCTTTTGTTCCCGGATAGCATAGGACAGAGGCAGGGATGCAGCACAGGTAATCAGGTTTGAGCAAGGACCTGGTTACAGCCTAGTGACTTGGAATCATAGGAGCCTGGAGTAGGATGCCCGATGCTGGAGGGGTAGATGGGGTCAGGGCAGGGGCCTGAGTAGCTGAGGGTGTGTCTGTCATGTCATACCCCTGCCCCGCCAGCCTTATGGGGAGGCAGGGCCACCGGCTAGGTAGGACCTGGTGGCCTGCCTAGACTCTGCCCTCCGTGGCACTTCTGGCAGGTTGCTTTCTCTCTCTGGGCCTGTTTTCCTATTGCACAATAAGGGTAGTCATTCCTACCTGGAAAGGTTAACTGAGGTCACATGTTCGAGGCACCTGGCACCAAGTATGTGGTCCCTGCATCTGGGGCCATGACCTGGGGGCTCCCTGTGTGTCCCCTGGGAGCCCGGGGTTGTCTCTGAGCAGGCTCCCCTCTGGAGGGCACCAAGAACGGTCATAGGAGCCAGAGTTAATGAGTCCCCAGCTCATTAGGCGGTTCAGGGCCTGGGAAATCCACCTCTCCAGGAGCTCCCTCCCCTGCCTCGCTGCCCCTCACTCCCTCATGGCCGCGTGTCTGCTCTCTGCTTCCATGTACATGTGTGTGGACGTGTGTGTATGTGCTCTGCAGAGAAGGCACAAAATAGCAGTCCGTCTCTCCCTGTGGACGAGCCTCCAGGGTGGCCCGGCTTGGCTGGCTGAACACCCTCTGCCCCAGAAGTGTGCCCACCCTCTGTCCAAGCTAGCCCACTCGTTTCCTTTATTTGGCCACTCATTCCCATTGTACATGGGCTCAGTGGCCTGCTTGAATGGAGAGTGTCCCAGGGCTTACCTCTGGGACCTGCTGCCCAAATTGCTGTGTGGCCCACAACCTCCGTGCAGGGAAGAAGGGGGGAAGGTCCAGAGGAGCGCTGGAACCACATTCTGGTGGGGGCAGAAGGCTCCTCCTGGCACGTGGTCTCTGAAGTTCTTCAGACCCCCACTGAACACCAGGCAGCACCTGAGTCAGCACCTGGCAAGAGTGGTCTAGTGGCTTGATTTTGACAGCGTGTCTGGGGATGTAATCAGTCAGTGTAGCTGTTACCAGTGCTGGAATGGGAAACCCAGAGGGCTGCTGGATGCAGGGCAGGCTCCCACAGGCTTGGGCGTGGGGTGCACGAGAGGGCAGGGCACACGCAAAGGCAAGCAGGTGCCCACTGGCCTGGCCTGTCAGGGCAGGTCTGGGTAGGGGGTAGCCAGCCCACCAGAGCCAAGCGGTGTCCCAGCACACTGTTTGGCCCATGATAGGTGTTCTCTTTTGAAAGAGTCAGGAAAGGTGAACCTGGAGAGAGGTTAGCAGGAGCAAGTGTGGGGAGGGGAGTAGGGGGACCGAAATCAGCCCAGGGTTTGTAGCTGGGAAGAGACCTGGTCAGATTTGTGCTCCCCAAAGGTGGGCCTGGTGAACAAAAGGGGCAGGGGCTTGGCAGGGCTGTGGGACACCAACGAGCTGGGGTAATGGGGTTTGGCTGTCATGCTGGGTGAGGGGCCCCTGGGTGGGAGTGGGGGTGGGTTCAGGAAGCGGAGGGTGAGGCCTGAGTAAGGGGAGGGGCCTGCCCTGCCCGCTAGCACTGGTGGGGGGTAGCTCAGGAGGCTCTGCCAGTCAGGCGGGTGGGTGGGCTGGGCGGGGCACTGGCCTCTCTCCAGCCTTCCAGGGTTCTGCCTCCTCAGTGGCCCCAGGACTTGGGCACCATCCAGCCTCCACACTTCCTTGGCCTTTTCCCTCCTCGCCATTCTCTCTCTCTCTCTCTCTCTCTCTCTCTCTCTCTCTGTCTCTCTCACTCTCTCACTCTCTCGTGACCCAGACCTGGCTCGCCTCCCCAGCTTCTGGTTCTTTGTTTGGTGGGGAGGCCCCGCCCCCAGGCGCGCTCTCCGGCCATTCCGGTTCAGCAGGTTCCAGCCTCTGCTTTCTGCTGCGGACACGTTGAGGCAGGAGTCCAGGAGGGTTTCTACCCTGGGCTCCTCTCCCTGGTGGAGCGGGCTTCCCCCTGGCGTGTGAGGGGCTGCGGTCTCCATCCTCCGCAGGCATGCCTTCCCTCGTCAGGTCACCCCTTCATTTGTTCTACACCCCCGTGTGCCAGGAACTGGGTCGGGCAACTGGGACGGGGCAGGAAGCAAAGCAGGGTGAGGAAACGGCTGTGAACCAGATACTCCCCGCCCCCCAAGTGTAGAAAAAGTAATAACCTCACACACGTGCTATGTAACAAACTGTGAGCAGTGCTGTGAGAGAGGCGGGGAGAGTTACGAGAGAGCCTAAGGCCAGGAACTGAGCTAATGGAGCAGCGGACGGCGACAGGGAGACCAAGGAAGGTTTTCTGAGGAAATGATGTTTCAGTTGAGATCAGGAAGGTGAATAGGAGTTCGTGGGTGAAGAGGATGTCTAAAAGGTTTGTGGCAGCAGGAACAGCTACTCCAAGGGTCCTGAGGCCACAGGGAAAGTCACTCCTCCAGGGACTGGGAAGCCAGGGCTGGCGTGGGGGGCGGGTGGGGAGTGGCTGGGGTCAGACCTGGCGAGGCTCTGTCCACCCTGAAAGGAGTTGAAGTTTTGTTTTGATAGCAGTGGGAGGCCTCTGCAGGGTTTTGGTCAGAGGAGAGGGGCAGTTCACTCGGGCTGCTGAACAGACACTAGACTGGAGGCAGGGACACAGCTTGCCGGGCGGGCCGAATCTTCATCTTCGGTCAAGGGAAGGTGGCATCTGGACTAAGGCAGTGCAGAAGGAGATCATGGAGCTGTTGTCGGCAGGTCCTTGGGTGTCGGGGAGGTGCACACCCAGTGGAGCCTGAGTGGGCAGAGTCCTGTCTGAGAGGACCAAGGAGGCCCCGTCTGAAAGGACCGGCAAACAGGGACATGTTCTGCGGACAGCGGCAGACTGGGAGAGTCTGGAGCCTCTTTCAGGGCGCAGTCGGAGGAAATGGGGAGCAAATTGTAGCTTCTAGGCCCTCTACGTTATTCCCATGCCACTCTGACCCTCACCAAGGGTATGTGTTTCCCCACCAAGGCTGCCCCTGGCTCTTCAGGCCCAGCTGCTCTCACCCCCTCTAAGTACTCCGCAAGCAGTCAGGTGGGGAGGCCTGAGTTTCCCTCCTCCAGGGAGCCTTCAGTGCTGCAGGAACAGCTTAGGATTGGAAACACCAGTCAAACCCTAGCTCCACCCCCCCATCACTGTGTGACTTGTTACTTAACCTTCCGAGCCTCCATTTCCTCATCTCTTAAAATGAAGATGATACTACTACCCACGTCATTTTGTTTTGTTTTCTTCATAAAGTATTTATTTTTAAGAGAGAGAGCGCGTGCACGAGCAAGCAGGGGAGGGGCAGAGAGAGAGGGAGAGAGTCCCAAGCAAGTGCTGCGCTGAGCGTAGAGCTTAACATGAGGCTTGAGTCACGAACCTGTGAGATCATGACCTGAGCCAAAACCTGTGAGATCATGACTGACTGAACCACACAGGTGCCCCCACATCATTGTTTTAAGACTTCAAGTCTTAAACAGCAGCAGCTGCCTCCCACACAGGACCCACCAACCGTCATGCCTGTGCACGCCCTCGACAGCCCTCATCACATTCTGTCCACACAGACCCGTGGGCCCTGCCACCATTTTGCAAATGAGAAAACAGAGGCTCAGAGATGATGAGTGACTTGCGTAAAAATTACATAAAACTTGCAGAGCCTGCCGGGCCCCTGGGTGCTGGATAAAGTGGTTCCCTTCCTGCTCGCTGCAAGGCTAAGCCCTCTTACTCTGTAACTGCTGACCCCGCTGGTCCCCGGACCCTCCCCTCCTGCAGGACTGCACCCATCACTGTCCACTGGATCCTGGGTCGGCACGCTCTCCCTGTCTGCTTCCTCCTTCCCAGCAGCATTTAAACATTGTCTTTCACGTCTTAGGAAATCAAAAAAGAAACCAAGATGTAAGCCTCCCTGGACCCCTTACCCCCTGTAGGTGCCATCTTTTCTGTGGCTTCTCATCACAACCAGTCTCCTTTAAATGGTCACTGCACTCTTCTCTCCACTTTCTCACCATCCCCGCTCACCCCTCCACCTTCTTTGGTCCGGCTTCCCCCAGCATACCACTGACCCTGCTCTTCATAAAGCCCCACTATTCTGTACCAGGTGTTTGGGAGTCAGACAGGCTTGAATTCAAGCCTCGGAAATGCCACTCGTTGCCTGTGTGACCCTGGGCAAGTGACTTCACCTTTCTGGGCCTGTAAACTGGGGATAACAACGAGGAAGGACTAAATGAGATAAAGTACCTGGTGCGGAGTGGGTGCTTAGCGAGGGATGGTCATCACTGCACACACGTGTTTCTGTGCCAGAGATCAGGTCAGGCCTGGGCTCATTGGTACTGAGCAGGTGGTCTGAAAGGTCATTTCTCACGGTATTAGCCTTTCTGGAACTGTTCATTGGCCTGATTAATAGGAAATGGATCCTCTGTCAGGATTAACGAGGCGTTGCTACATCTTAATGAAAAGCAGGTTTCTCTGGTCTTGTGACCCCCGCCAGGGGGTGGGATTCATAGGGACAGGTGCTCCAGGTCAGCCCTGGTGTGTATATCAAGGTGATATGGGCATGACAGTACAGTGTCTGAGCCCCCTTCTTCCTTCCCCTCCCCCACCTCCCAGTGGACACACTGGGGAGATGTACAGGCTATCAGAAGGCAATAGCCAAGTCAGTGGGGGTGGGGGCGGGGCAGATTTACAGGAAAGCATTCACCTGGGAAGACGTCCAGAGACACTTAAAGAGGTGGAATGTCTAGGCCTTTCAGGACTGCTGGTATGTGGGGGCTGAGAGAGGAGGAATCACGGTTTCTGGCTTGAGCCTTGGGGTAGATGGAGGTACCATCCCCCAGATGGAGAGCAGTGGGGGAGGGACCAGTCTGAGAGGTGCTGGGGCTCTTCCAGGCAGCACTCAGCATGCCTTTGTCCTCTTGCTTGGAACTGATGGAGGATGGGAGACAGAGAGTAGTATAGTGGTTAAAGCATGGACTCCAGACACAGGACTCTTGGGTTCAAATCTCAGCTCTGCCACTAACCAGCTGTGTCATGTTAGACAAATCCCTTAACCTCTCTGTGCCTTGATTTTCTTCTCTATAAGCGGATGTGATTATAGCACCCACCTCATATACTGCAGTTCTTTTGAGTAGTGCCTGGCACATAGTAAGCACTGTGTAAGGGTTAGGTGTCACTATTCATATTTTCTTTATAGATCTTGCCACACACACACACACAACCCCCCCCATGACTGCCACCTGCAGAGTGTTGGTGATGTCGGTGGTGACTGTGTCATGGTGACTTGGTGTCTCCATCTCTCCAGGCAAACCTGTCTTCATTAAAGTCCCTGAGGACCAGACTGGGCTGTCGGGAGGAGTGGCTTCCTTTGTGTGCCAAGCCACAGGGGAGCCCAAGCCACGCATCACATGGATGAAGAAGGGGAAGAAAGTCAGCTCCCAGCGCTTTGAGGTAAGACCTTGGGTAGGAAGGGGCTGGCAGAGAGTTCAGGGTCTGCCTATCCTATTCTGGGGTCTGGTCCTACATCCCTTCTCCTTGGTCTTCCTCCTCAGGGGCCTTTTGGAGGTGGGAGGATGTCTGATCCTGAGCAGACTCTGACCCTGTGTCTGTCCTCTGGCAGGTGATTGAGTTTGATGATGGGGCAGGGTCCGTGCTGCGGATCCAGCCATTGCGGGCGCAACGAGATGAAGCCATCTACGAGTGCACGGCCACCAACAGTCTGGGAGAGATCAACACTAGTGCCAAGCTCTCAGTGCTCGAAGGTACGTGCTGGAGAGGAACGTGGCATGGTGGGTGGGTAGAATGACGTGTGGGAAGAGCCAGTCAGCCAGCCCCGTCCCTGCCATGGGCGGGTGTGTGTTTGGCAGAAAGGAAAACTGGCCATCTTGGCATCAGCAAAGGTCAGAAGTGGACGGGGATGGTCATTGGATCTGGCCTGGATTGTTTGGCTTGCGCCGAGGCCACCTGTGTCTTTATATCCTGTTGAGCCATGGCATTGCTCTGGTAGGGTTTGGGTCTGAGGTCTGATTTGAGGTGTGGGGCTGCAATTATGTATCGTTTGGGTTACTTGGCTTGTAGCGGTGGATCTGATTGTCCTATGGGGCAGTGGGCTTCAGAGAGGTGTGTTCCCTTATGAACCAGGGCCCTAGGCTGGGGGCTAGGACTCTGTGGGTGGATTTTAGTGTCTTCTCACCTGATGGTTGCTGCATTCATTCACAAATACTCCCTAATGCTGCTGTAAAGTCCAGGGGGCATCTGACCAGGGCCCTGCCCTTGAGATAGTTTCCAGTAAGTCCTATGGGGGCAGCCAGGGGGGTAGGAGAGCACAGAGGAGGGGGAGCTGTTATCTAAGCTGAGTCCTAAGGATAAGTAGGAGCTGGGGTGGGGGGCTAGGCAGAAATAACAGCATCTGCATATACCAAGGCCCAGAGGGAGGAGAGAAGGGAATTTTCACGGAACTCTGAGTAGTTCAGTTTGGTCTGGGGGATGGGTGGAGCTCGAGGGCACAGAGAGAAGCCGGGGGAGAAACCATTCAGCATGGACCTGGGGAGGTTAGAGGGCAGATCACACAGGCCCAGGCTAAGAATTGAACACTTTCCTAGGGATGTAAGAAGCCACGGGCTAGGGAGTGACATGATCAGTCCCCAGCCACAATGGATTCATCAGTCTGAATATGTCTGTGTGTATTTTCAAAATAGAGCCTTGATTGTTGCCTTTTTTAAAAAAAAAATTGCAGTAACAATACCTGTTGGCTGTTGAAAATTTGATAAATATGAAATAGCACGTAGGAAAAAGTAAAAATCAGATGTTATTTTGCCTCTTCCAGTAACATTTGGTTTTTTCCTTGCCCATTTTCTGTGCAGGCATTATATATACAGTTGACCCTTGAATAGTGCAGGGGTTAGTTTGCCAACCCTCCCCACCACTGCCAAGCAGTTGAAAATCTGCATATTGCTTTTGACGGTTCCAAAACTTAGCTACTAATAGTCTATGGTCTACTGGAAGCCTTGCCAATAACATAAAAGTCAATTAACACATCTCTTATATATGTATTATATACTGTATTCTTAGGATAAAACAAGATGGAGAAAAGAAAATCTCATTAAGAAAATCATGAGAGCGGCTCCTGGGTGGCTCAGTCGGTTAAGCATCCGACTCTTGGTTTCGGCATGGCTCAGGTCATGATCCCATGGTTTGTGGGATCGAGCCCTGCATTGGGCTCTGTGCTGGCAGTGCAGAGCCTGCTTGGGATTCTGTCACCCTCTCTCTCTCCCTGTTCCCCACTCACACTGTCTCTGTCTCTCTCAAATAAGTAAACCTAAAACATTTTTTTAAATAAAAAAAGAAAAATGAGAGAGGGGTGCCTGGCTGGTTCAGTCAGTAGAGCATGCAACTCTTGACCTCAGGGTTGTGAGTTTAAGCCCAACATGGGGTGTAGAGATTACTAACAAAATAAACTTAAAAGAAAATCATGAGAGAAAATACATTTAAATATAGTCCTGTACCATATTGAAAAAAGTCCACATATAAGTGCACCTGTGCAGTTCAAACCCGTGTTGTGGGAGGGTCAGTTGTATAAGAAAAGTGGGATCGTGCCCTGCCCAATGATTTGTGGACTGCTTTTTTTTCCCCCAAGATTTTATTAAAAAAAAAATTTCTGAGGGGTGCCTGGGTGTCTCAGTCGGTTGAGCGCCCAACTTCAGCTCCGGTCAGGATCTCACAGCTTGTGAGTTCGAGCCCCATGTCGGGCTCTGTGCTGACAGCTCAGAGCCCGGAGCCTGCTTCGGATTCTGTGTCTCCCTGTCTCTCTGCCCCTAACCCACTTGTGTTCTGTCTCTGTCTCTCTCAAAAAATAGATAAACATTAAAAAAAATTTTTTTTAATAAAATAAATTTCTGAGAGAGAGATTGCGTGCGCGTGCAAGTAGGGGAGGGCAGAGAGTGAGACAGGATCTGAAGTGGGCTCTGCACTGACAGCAAAGAACCTGACACAGGGCTTGAACCCATGAACGGTGAGAACATGACCTGAGCCGAAGTCCAACACTTAACTGATTGAGCCATCCAAGATTTTAAGTAATCTCCGCACCCAATGTGGGCTCCAACTCACAATCCCGAGATCAAGAGTGATGTGCTCCACTGACTGAGCCAGCCAGGTGCCCCTCATTTGTAGACCACTTTTTAACGTAACACATCATGAACATCTTCCTCACCGTTAAATATTCTGTATCATTATTTTTAATGGCTGTAGGTATCACATGAAGTACCTTAGTTTATTTGGCCATTCCTTTATTGTTGGACACATACGTTGTTTCCCCCCCCCCTTTTTTTTTTTTTTTTTGCTTTTATAAAGCGCTATACACTTTCTTGCAGATCAGATGTGTTCACCTTCCTGATTATTTCCTTATTCTAGATTCATGGAAGTGGAATTGCTGGATCAAAGGACACATGAATTTTTAAGCCTTTCAGTATTTCCAGAAGATTGTGTCAGTTTACACTCCCACCAAGCAGGGCATAAGAGGGCCTCTTTTCTGCATATCCTCACCAGCAGTGGGAATTATCATTAAAAAAAAGTCTTTGCCAAGTTAATAGGCAAAAAATGGCATCTCAATTTAATTTGCATTTCTTTGATTACAAGAGCAGTTGAACATCTTTTCACATTGGCCATTTTTACGCTATGGCTTTATGTGTTTGCATGCATCCATTCAGTAACTTCCTTGTGCCTGTGTGTCTCCTGTGGGCGGTGAGGGATGGGGGGAACTCCAGTTTAGAGGGGCAGTGGAAGACAGTGGTTAAGAGCAGGGGCTCCAGACCACTTCCTCTCTTACCTTGTGACCTTGACTAGTAACTATGCCTCTGAGCCTCATCTGCTCCACCTGTAAATGGGGATGTAATACCTACTGCCCAAGCTGATTTGGAGGATTGAATATGATGTAAAGTACTTTGCAGGATCCAGTGAACGGTAGCTGCTATTGTGCTGGAAGTTGTACATCCTGGAGGTACCTGGCTCCCATGGCATCATCCAGGTGATGCGGCCCCATGGTCCATTCCCATGGAGGGGACTCCCCTGGGGAGCAGGGCCCCAGAGGACAGGCATTGGGCCAGGACCACTGGTTGCCAAGTGCCCTGAGCTCAGTTTCTGTCCTCTAACCAGAGGACAAGTAGTTCAGCCTTGCCTTCCCTCCTGTTGGCATCTGCCCCAGCGGGGAGCCTTCTGTCCTACCCTGGCATCCAGGCATCTGGCTGAAGGGCCAGAACTGTGGCTCCTGCCCAAGAGGGCATCTTCTGAGACTGTCATGTTGAAGAAAGAGGACCTCTGGGTTAGTGTTGAAAGAGAAATCCACCCCTCTCCACTCCCCGTGCCCCCCCCCCCCCGGCCCCTGCAAGAGCTTCTATGCCCCTGTTCCTTTATGGGCACTCTCCTAACCCCACCACTGCCCTGGACAGCTTTGTTTTTTAAAGGATTGGGGAGGATACAGCTGGTCTTTCAGGCTTGGAAAGTGAGGGGATTCAGACTTGGAGGGACCCCCTCCATCCTGAGGGGCATTCTTGAATGAAGGTTTCTCTAGCAGGGGTCTGGGGTTTGTATGTGTTTCTGGGCTATGGGAGGAGGTCCGTGGTGAGTGTGGGGCAGGTCCCTGCCCTGCTTGTGCTCCTGTCCCCTGTGAGGGCGGAGCTCTGAGCCCCTCCTCCTCCTGAAACACCCATCCAGGAAGATGAAATGCTGACTTACCGTGTTGGTCTGTGTAACCTTGACCAGGCTCCTGGCTTGGCAGAAAGGAGTGGAGTAGGAGGCCTCAAAGGGGCCAGGAGGTGGGACCAGGAGGAAGCAGCCCAGACAGCGACCATCCCACCCCTCCCTGCCCTCCTGTGCAGGCCTGGAAAGTTGGGGGTGTGGAGGGAGCAGGGAGAAAGGATAGTGTGACTGGGAGGAGAGCCAGGGCCGATCCGGGAGGCCACCACAGGTTCTCAGGAAGCCTGGGGTGAGGATGAAGCTGGTTTGGGGGACAGGAATAAGAGTGGAGTCCTCTTCCGGTGTCACACACTGCGTGTAGGCCAAAAGCACCAGTACACGGTCATGCTTACTGCTCATTGGGCTTTTCAGAGGAGTGGCTGAGGGCCGCCTGCGGTGACCTGGCTCAGGGGAGGAATTGGTGTACCCCCCAAAGGGAGCCCAGGCCTGCAAGTCTGGTCCTGTTCCCCCCTGTCCTGTGTTGTTCTGCAACAGGCCCAGCCTCCCCCATACGTGGCTCGGGAAACACCCCACACTGCCTAAGGCTCCCTGAGCCTCTCCCTGGTCCCGGCCTTTGCACCCAGCTCCCTGACAGGACTGCCACTCCCCGTGTGACCAGGTGTGGCCCAATGTGCCCCAGCTGCCCTGTGGTGTGCAGCCGGCTGCCTGCCCTCCCCCCACACCCATGGCTGTGGACGGGGTAGGGGTGCCCAGCACAAGCTGACTGGGGGTGAGCCTGTCCAGGCTGTGACGAGCACAGGGCCCTGCCGCCCAGTGTTCCTGTCTGAGTGGTAATTGAAGCCATTAGCGCGCCAGCCTCTCCCTCGCCCGGTAATGGCAGGAAAAGCTCTTCTCACTCCGCACTCTTGAGGCAGCGGCTGAATCACTCCCCCTCCAACCCGCCCGCTGCCGCCACTGAGACAGAGAATCTGACATTTTCCCTCTGGAGGGAGGGGGAGGGGAGGCAGGCTTTGCTTCTTGGCCTTTCCCTCCAGGAGGTGGGGGGAGTGAGGGTCTTAGAGCTCATTCTGGAGGTTACGATTCAGCTGAGCCAGTGGGTTCCAAGCCAGGCAGGACAGTGGTCAGGAAAGCCCCGGAGGAGGCCAGACAGCAGAGATGTGGGCAGGGCCCTGGTGACTTGGGTAGGTTCTGGAGGGCGATGGAAGGGGAGGGGGAGAGGTGGAGGACTTGGGGGGGGGGGAGCGGGTGAGCCCAAGAGCAGGAATGGGCTGTTTCTGACTCTGTCCCGGAGGGGCCCGGCTCAGAGTGCAGGTGGCAGCGTTTGCCTTGTGATCATGGATGCAGCAGATGACAGGCACCCTGCGTGTGCTGTGGGTGCCCTGTGTGCCTGGGTAAGGCATTGTGTGAGGTGCGTGGCATGGTGTTAGTGCAGCGGGTGTGTGCCTTACGTGCTACATGTACAGCACGGGGTGCACAGCGGACTGTGTGTGCCTGTGTGCGTGCCTGTGTGCCCATGAGCACTGTAGGGGGTGTGTATACAGTAGGTGGTATACACTCCACACCATGCAGTGTCTGTGTGTGTGTGCACGCATTAGTGTGTGGGGGGGGTGTGGTGGGCGACAAGCATCTTGAGCTGAATGTGTGGGGGTCGGTCTGACACTGGGGGGATGGTCAGAGAGGCTGCATCTGGGCTCATCATCTCTCAGACCCACGGGTTCCCTGCTCAGAGCTGCTGGCAGGCAGGACGGCTGGACAGGGATGAACGCGGGACCGAGTGGTCAGGCTGACCTGTTCTCGAGTACAGTAGCTCCTCAGCACTTCCTGTGCAGCCAGGCCAGGAGGGAGGGTGCACCAGATAGATAGAAATCCTGCCTAGACCTTGGGACCCCACTTCTTCCTCCTCTCTTCTTACCAAGGCCAGGCTGCCTTTCACCTTTTTTCGCCCAGTCGACTGACCAGAACCGTACCACCCACGGGTGCCACACATGGAGTGTGTCTGGTCTTGCCTACTTTGTGACAGGCTCCGGGGATGCCGTTAGGCAAGTGGGACAGTGACTGGGGTAGGGGGTCAGTCGGTGCTGGGCCTGGACCCCCGGGTTCTGCAGTGGCTCTGACCCTGGCTGGCTTTGGGACCTGTGGGGTGATGAAGGACCTCTTGAGACCGCTCCCCCTCACTGTTCACCCCCATACTCAGTCCTTTTGGAAACAGCCTCAGGGACAAGAGGGCTGATGAGCAACATATGACCCTGTCCTGAGATCCTGGGCTGTGCCGGACCCAGAGCAGACCCTGAAGGGAGCTTGCTTTCAGGACGGGTGGGTGTTTTCCCAGGGAGTCAGCACTCCCTGCCCCACCCTCCTCCCTGCCCCTGGCCCAGGCCTGGCTTTGGGGTTGGGGTCGTTGGGATAAAGAGCTACCACAGGCAGAGGATGACTTCCCAAGTGGCAGGCTGTGCCCTCTCCCTGTTGCCTACATACGTGTCTGGGTAACAGGCTGGTTTTGCAGAAGCTGGGCCTGTCACCGCCCTAATTGGCAGCCACAGAAGGCCTAGAACCCAGGCCAGCTCCTGCCCCTCCCCTCACAGCCAAGGCATGACCTACATGCTTTTCTGGTCCAGTGACTGTGGTCTCTCTGACCTATCCTTCCACACACCTCCCATCCCCCATCATGACCACTGTAGCATTTGGGACCCCGCAGACATGAGGCTCTGCAGCCATTTCCTGGAAAGTTCTGGGCCCTAGGCATGGGGTTGGGAGAGGTGTTAGGTAGGTGGGCACTGCCAGGAGGGCCTAAGGTCAGGCTCTGGGTTTCTTGGTACCTAGAATCCCCCATCTTCTCTGGTTTTGATCCTTCTTCAAGGGCCCAAGTGGACTCCCTTCTGAGTGGTCCTCCTGTGGTATAGGCAGTACACTTGCCTCTTCTGTTAGACAGGCAGTAGGCACCTCCCCTGCGCCCAGCCTGCCCCCCCCCCCCCCCGCCCCACTCCTGCACTCAGAGGTACTTACAAGGCCCTACTATGTGTTTGGCTTCCTTGCTGGCTCCCCTCTCCCACAGACTCATGACCACAGAGTGGAGCCCAGCAGCTCTGGGAATAGCTAGCCAAGTTGGAGGTTTTAAATGCCCCCGTGTGTGCAGTCTCCATCCTTAGTAAGGTGCCTCCCTCTGGTTGCCTGGGGAGAGAGGATTTTAATCAGAGGAATGACATGATCAAATGTATGCTTCAGAAAGGTCCCTGGGGGTGCAGAGCAGGGTGAAAGGAGACCAGCGAGAGATTGGGGCAGCCTTACAGGCAGTAATGGCCTAAACCCAGGCAGCAGGAAGGGGAGGAAGGAAGAATGGGCTACAAGCAGTGGAGAAAGAGTGGTGACCTGCCTGGCTACTATGGAACTGGGGAGGTGGGAGACTGTGGGTTATGGCTTTGGGCCCAGGTAGATGGTGGTACTATTTTCTACGATTCAGGACCAGGTCTGAAAGGGCAAATCAACGAGTCTAGTTAGAAATCTGTTGTATCAGGCGTGTGTAGGCATCCAGGCGGAAGAATCCAGGAGGCGTGTGCAGATTCGCCAGCACTTCAAGGGACCTCTGGAAATGGAGTTTTGAAGGCTGAGAAATGGCAAATCTCAGGGAGCCAGAGCCAAGAGGGAGGAAGAGGGCCCGGATGGAGCCCCAGCTGGCTAATGCTTCATGTTGGGGGGGCAGCACGTGGCGGGGTGGTCCCTGGGAATCTGGTGAGAAGGGGCTTGAGAGGCAGGAGAGAGACCTGGAGTGAGGCTGCGGGGATGGAGAGAAGACAGGCATGTGAAGGAGGAGTGAGTGGTCAGTGGGGCGGGGTGCTGTCGAGAAGTCAGGCGAGATGAACACTGAGAGAAGTGCCCTTTGAATTTAGTCTCGTGGAGTCATGGTTGACGTTGGTGAGCTGGCCAGAAGCAGTGGGGGGGGCGGGGGTCTGAGGAGTAAGTGGGAGGCTGTCTGTGGTCTGAACCTAGGGGGGTAAATGGATGAAAAGAATCTTCCTGGAGTAGGGCCAAGGTGGGGGAACCCCAGGAGCCGAGTCCAGCCTGGGCCAGGGCTTGGGAAGCCAGAGTGCTGCTGAGGTGTGTGCTCAGGGACAGCCCCAGGATTCACTTGAGTGTGTGTGGCCCTGAGGCCTCACCAACCAGGTTGAGTAGGGTGGCGTGAGGTGCCAGGGAAGCCCTGGAGGAGGGGGAGGCCACGGCTGCTCTCCGCTCTCACTACCACTCTTGGGCTCTCGCTGCTGACAGGCCCCAAACAGCTCAGATTCAAAAACAAAACAGGCTTTTAAGATGCCAAGTTTGATGAAATCTGAGTGCTGCAAGAGGTGGGAGTTTTCTCTTAGAAAAAGCTGAAAATGGAGACTGAAAGCTGTGAAGGAAGATGGGCCCAAGGCTCCCTAGGCCCCCGCTTACTGCTTGGAAGCTGGGAGATGGGGAGACTGTAGGTCTGGGGAAGGCATCTGAATTGATAGGTGGTGTCTTGGCCCCAACCCTGCAAAGAATGGAGCTGCCTCAGGGACAAGGCTTAAGGTGGCCTTGGTTTCCTTAGAGTGCACAGGGGTTGGGGGAACCAGCTGCCCTGCTACTCATGACGTTCCTTCGTGTTTCTCTACACGTCTCTGCATTTCCCGTGTCTCTGGGTACACGTGCCTCAGCATACGTGTATCTCTGACTGCATGTTCCCACATGTGTGTGGAGTGCCTGTGTGCACTGCCTCTGGATCTGCTTGCATGAGTCTTGTTTCCACAGGTGCTTGTCACTGCAGGTGCCCCTCCATACGCGTGTGGAGGTTTCTATTTTTGCACCTGTCTCTTTCGCCATGTATATCTCTGTGGGTCCCTGGCTGTGCATGTTTCTAGGTGTCTGTGTTCAGAGACAGGGTGAGGCCAGGCCCAACACTCATGCACAGAGGAGGAGGTCAGGCTTGCAGATGGTGCCACCCCAGGGAGCCTGTGTACGTGTGTGCCGATGTGTGCCTGCATGTGCACGGAGACGCCATGAAGCTGGGTAAACACGGGTGAGAAGGTCGTGCTGACAGACGGTGCTGCCCGCCCCAGGACCCTGCAAGGCGTCTCCATCTGTCAGCTTCCCTGGTGCAGCCCCCTCCCTCTGGCCCAGACTCAGCCTGAGGCATCCAGGCTGAGCTGGACAAAGAAACCTGTGTGTGCTTTGTAGGGGCCTCTGCAGCCTCCCTCCCCCAGCCATCGCAGCCAGCCTAAGCCCATCCCCTGTCCACCCCTACTCTGGCCTCATCTGTCAGGACCCCAACATTTGCCTTAGCTCCAACCAGCCTCACCTTCCTACTGGCCCCCCACCCTCCCCCTAGCCTTTATTTGGGCAGTCCCTCCCTCCCCCCAGAAATCTCTTCCTGCCTCCCATGCTCAAGGGTTTAGTACTCTTGTGACTGTCTCCTCCTCCAGGAAGCCACCAAGATAGCAGGTGAGTCATGGATTTGAAGCAGCTTCACCATTGCTGTGGGGTTTCGGCCAAGTGTCTACCCCTCTCTGAGCCTTAGTCTCCCTCCACCCCCTTCCCCCCACCACACACACCCTGTCATCTTCCTCTGCCCAGTGGGGACAGCAGGAAAGGAGTTTAGACCTCCCGTTGCAGTATCTAAAGACCAGTGCAGTTTGGTGCAGGAGCCGTTAATGTACTCCTGCGCACCCACCCCAAGTACGCAGACAGTGGTCCTGGCGGGAGAGCCCTGGGAATGTGTGCGCACCCTACCTGTGCGTGCAGGTGAAATCCACAGACAGCTGTAGAGACTTAGGCTCCCTGGTACCTCTGAAGCCCCTTAAAGGCCCCATGGACTTCTCTTTCTCTCCCAAGGACCCCCTTTTCAGAGAATAGAAGGGCCTCCGCCCTGCAGGCACAGACACTGCAAATGCCCGGCTGAGCCTGTGAGGCAGGTGTAGGGAACCCCAGTTACGCGGTTGGGCGGTTGAGCGGGAAGGAAGCCTAAGGGGGAGGGGGGGGAGCAGAGAGGTGGGGAGTTGGAGTGGAGGAACAGGGTCCCGGGAGGGGCACGCCCGCTCCACCCAGACGGGGGCCAGAGGGGCGGCAGCTGCCTGGACCAATCACGGTTGCGCGCCCGCTGGGACGCGGGCACGCGCAGCCTTCCTCCGCGAGCCCGCCTCTCGCGTTGCCATGGTTACCGGGTGGCCTGGAGGGGGAGGAGCCCTTCCCTCCACCCGCAGCCGGGGGGGACAGATTTTGAGGGGACTCGATGACCACACATCGGGGTGTGGGTGCGTGCAGCTTGTGTGCAGCGGGCTTCTGTGGAGCGCGGAGCCCTGAAGCCGTCGGAGGGCGTGGTATGTGGCAGGATGGTGGCGCTGCTCCCCGGGCCGCCCCTCCCGAGAGCCCAGGACCCAGCCCTGCCTGGGCGGGGTCCCACCCCCGGGGGTCGTCCGGCCCTACCTCAGATTTAGTGGTGTGACCTTGGGCGGGTGTCTAAGCCCCCCCCCCCCCCCCCCCCCCCGTTCACTCATCTACCACATAGGGTTTTGGCAAAGATTAACTCATTTTTTTAAAGCATTTTAACTCAGTGCATGGAACATAATAAATGCTCCATAACTGTAACTTTCTACTTCTCATATCCGAGCCTCAGTTTTCCTGATTGCTGATGGGTTTGGAGTGATCCTGTGAAGTCTGACTGAAAGACCCGCCCTGGTCCTTAGCCTCAGTGCTTCGGGCTATGGTGGACCTGATCCCTGTGGGTACTGGGGGTGTGCAGGGAATAAATGTGCTGGACCAGTGGATGGGTCAGTTTACACCAGTGTGCCTAGTGCCCAGCTTGGCCAGACACACGACAGGCATCAGTAAACAGCTGCTGACCTTGGCTACATTTGAATGTGCCGGAGGCCTCCTGGGGAGCGTAGAAGGAAGAGACAGCAGCGCGGTCACTCTCGAGGGGCTGGAGTCCTCCTGTGAGACACGCTTCCCCCGCTGGAGGTGCAGAACTGCAGCCTTCCCAGTTCTGCCTAGAAGCCTAGTTGGCACAAGGGACTGGCTTTTGGGTCCCGCTGTTTTATGGACAGCTCTTCACACATGCCGGTTTTAGGCTCTGGCGGCAGTGCCTGAGGCATGATCTGAGCCAAGGACGGAGCCATTGAGGGCGCGATAATTGAGGGAGGAAAATTAATTGTCCTTAATTTGGCGTAAATCCCCAAGACCTTCCCCGTGTTAGGAATTCAGAGTAGATTCCGGGACACGGGGCTGCAGGTGTTTGTGCTTCTTCCCTTCTCCTTTGATCTACCTTGCTGGTGGAGATGGGGACCAGCCGACTCCTGGGCCCGAACTCTGGCAGGCCCTGACACCCCTGTGCCCCCACTGCTCAGAGGAACTGAGCAGGGTAGGATTCAGGACTGGCACCCTGGTGGGCTAGGGTGGCTCTCACTCTCCTGAGTGTCCCCCAGCTGCTGGGAAGGGCAAGGAGGGTGTAGGGGGCGGGCCCCTCAGGCTGGGCCTCTGCCTGGGCCTTTCTGTGAAAGCAAGTGACAGCAGACCCAAAGGAGGCTGCTTCCTGCTTGGTATTTCCCAAGTCGTGTTTTCTTGCCACTTTCCTTTTTCCTGCCACTGTTTAACATTTTCCTTTTAAAAACCAGAGCTGAAAGTCAGGACACAGTGGGATCATATTTACAGCCAAGGAGATGCTGGGTTCACATCTGGAATTTATAGGGCTGCAGATGGGGAAGTAAGCATCCTGCCAGCTACTGGGAGAGGCTGAGGAGGCAAGGCCGTGCTGGGAATCCTACTGCTCCCTAGCCTGAGGCCCCCCTCTCCTGAGGGGGCCACAGTCCCTTTGGGATGCCCCAGAGGGCATTTGGGATGCTGGAACCTTAGCAGAGCCCCTCCTGGGATCTAGCAGCAGATAGAGGGATGTTTTGCCCCTGCCTACTGGGGCTCCTCCAGCTTCCTCTCCTGCCTACCTCCCCAGTCAGTCCCCCTGGTTCCCTGAGAGTCTAGAGGGAGAACCAGCCTTTCAAGCCTTTACTTTCTAGAATCGCTTCTGAGAATGCCATGTGCCTTTTTCCTGGCACAGGAGCCTGACCTCAGCAAGTGTCCCAACACATCCATCTTGTGCTGGGCCCAAGAGAGGAAGGTCCAGGCGGTGCTATATCCTGGTCGCTGCCACCACAGAGCCTTGCCCCCGCCCCCTGCCCCAGAGGAAGACTGACAGTGTTCCCATCCTCTATTGGGCGTGCCTGGCGTCCACACCGATGGGGAGACTCTGCCCAGTTCTCACACACACACTCTGGTGGGGAGGACCTCTCGCCAGCCCCGGGCCCTAGCCTTGGTACCTGTCTGCCCTGGTGGCTTAACCGTTGCTAGTTATAATGATAACGTCAGCTAATATTCATTGGTGTAGGTTCTGTGTCAGACACTGCCCAGCACTTATACATCATCAGATGTAGTCCTCAAGATGGCTTTACAAGGTAGGCACTTGAACCCTGTTTCCAGATAAATGGAGGCACGGAGAGGATTAGTAATGCATCCAGGTCACAGAGCTAGTTAGTGGTGGAGGTTAAGCCCCATGTGGCCTGTGCTAGTCCAGAGCCTGTGCCGGCAGCCCCTCAGGGGCTGTGTGCAGAAGCCTAGGTGCAGCAGGAGTGAGGATGCGCTGATACCTGTTGCTTCCAGGGAATTGACTCTTATGTGAGTCGCCAACCCCTGGCAAGATGGGAAAAGGCAGCCAGGGAAGGGTTGTGCCTTCATCAAATTTTGGTGAACTCCTCATAGAGTTTTTTTTATCTCCTTAGCCTCCACATGCTCTGACATGGTCCCCAGGCCTGACCACGGCCCCCAGTGAGTGAGGGACGAGGGTTAGGGTCATGACTGCAGTAGAGAATGGGTTAGGGCAGGACCAGGGGTTGAGTGAGGTGAGGGATCATTGGTAGGGCAGGGGGTACCCAGAGTCAGGTCCAGAATTCAGGCTGTGATGTGGGGCTCTGCTATGCTGTAGAGCTAGAGGCTAGATGTGAACAGTGGAGGGGACACTGCACGTGCAGAAGAGGGAATGGGGATTAGACAGCACAGGGGGCTTTTGGGCTCAGTTGTGGCTCTGGGTGCTGCCGTACGAGCTGTGGGCCACGTGCAGCCCAGCATCTGTATAGCACTTTCTGCTGTGGCCAGCAGAGCATCAATCCTTGTTTTTCCTGGGGCCCAGAGAGATAAGTGCTGACATCTCCCCTCTGAGGCATTGTTTCTCAGACCTGGAAACTCCCTGACAGGGCAGGACGGGCCCCACTGTAGCCCCTCCCCGCCTGAGCCCCAGAGAGGGCAGGCCTGGATAGTGGAACTCAGGACTCCCCAGTCCTTACGTGGAGCAGGCTCCACCCTTAAAAGTCAGGAATTGGGAGACAGGGGTCTTGAGGGTGCCATCCAACCTGGGAGTCAGGAGAAGCTGCCCACAGCAGAGGGTTCTAGAGGGCAGGCAGTGCCAGCCCTAACTCACATGTCTGTCCTTTGTCTGCAGAGGAACAGCTGCCCTCTGGCTTCCCTTCCATCGACATGGGGCCTCAGCTGAAGGTGGTGGAGAAGGCACGCACAGCCACCATGCTGTGTGCAGCAGGCGGGAATCCAGATCCAGAGATCTCTTGGTTCAAGGACTTCCTCCCTGTGGACCCTGCCACGAGCAATGGCCGCATCAAGCAGCTGCGTTCAGGTGAGCAGAGGGTGAGGGACAAGGGGCCGCACAGACTTTAGGAAAGGTGTCCAGCTGAAACTAAACACAGCCTTCCCTCTTGGGCCTGGATACCTGGGAGCCACAGGAGGTCTCAGCCTGGGGCCGACCTTCTGGAGCCATGCAGAGGGCATCCACTGGGCAGGCCAGATCTTGGTACAGGCCCACCTGGCCCAGGAAAGAGCTGGACAGCGAGGTCTAGTCATCGGTGATTCTTTTACCTTCCTGGGATCATCAGAGTCTAGACTTTGGTCCATCCCGGCTCCTTGCAGCATGAGTGATGTGCCCCAGCATAACGTTGGGCTCTGCAGGGGTGCTCTATGGGTGTTCGTCCTCTACTTTTCCTATAGCCTGGCCTGCGAGGGGGCCTTCATGATGCTTCTCCTTACTTCTCCAGACAGCAGGGTTTAGCCAAGAAAAGAGGCCAAAGATGCTTTATGCATCAGGCTTCAAAAGGCTGGACCTCAGGAGCTTAGAGCCAGGAGGACTTGCTGCCATCCCTTGGCCACCAGAGCCACCTGTCTCCTCTAGATATCTCAGTCGAGCCAGCTCGGAGGCCCGGGAGCAAGGATGCCGTCATGACCAGGCAGGAGGTGTCGCCCCATTGATCGATCCACCTCTGAGGCTCCCGCCAGGATAATTGATTCAGTTTTTGTGGGAACGGCGCAGGCGGGAAAGGAGGCTCAGAATCAGCTTAGCTGCGTTCTGCATTTGCCGCCAGCAAGGGCTGGACTGATAGACCTTGGTCCAGAAACTCCTGCTAGCTGCAGGCCAGTGGGCTCAGGCAAGATGGCCGGCACCAACCAGAGCCCCTGCTGCCCGTCAGCTGTGATGTCAACACTGCAAAGGAGGACGTGACTCTAACCCTTTCAGGGCCCTGCAGGCTTTAGAGGTGCCCCTGCCACTCTCTGGGGTTCCAGCCCCTCCCTGCTACCTCCCATCAGGTAGACACCCCTGCAGTGCCCAGGGGAGGAGGGAGGGATGAGCTGCCCAGCAGGGCAGGATTCAGGCCCTAGCCATGGCCGCCTGAGACGGCCTACGAAGTGTTAGCTCATTTAATTTAATTAAAACTCAACAAGATGGAGGCAGCTGTAACGCAGTTAATTAAAACAGCCATAATCAAGGCAGGAAATGGTCCGGTAGCATTTGCAACCGCTGCCCAGCGCTGCCCAGTGGCCGGCATGGTTCGGCTCCTCTGCATTTCCCCACAGTCCGCTCAGGCAGGCTCCCCAAACAGGCAGATGGTCCTCCCTGCAAGCCTGGCCTCCACCCCAGAATGGCACTGACTGCCCGTGGCAGCAATTCTGGGAAGGCACACTGTCTTGCGTGCTTGTTCATCAAGTATTTATGCAGTGCTTACTGTATGCCAGGCCCTGTGCCACCCATTCACTGCCCAGTGAGTCGGCTCCTGCCCGTTACTCCACTGGCTGCTGCTCCTCCCCTTCTCCCTGGCTTCCCTCTCACTCCTGTCTTCCCGGAGGCCTCACCTTCCCCTGCTCCTTCCTCCAGCCGGGGAGCCCTTGTCACCCTGCCCTTGCCCCATGGGCAGGGCCTTCCCCTAGGCCAGCTCACCTGCTCCTGCAGCTTCAGGTCGCCTCTCCACTCCTGCATGCCTAGGTCTGTCTCTCCAACACCACACAGCTTACCTGAGCTTCAGACTAAAAAAACCTATCTGCCTTCTTAGTGTCACCCTGGCCGCCATGAGTGGTGACTTCCTTCCCAAACAGCCACACCCTTCTCCCCCACCCTGACCCTCTCCCGGCAAGTGGCAGCCCCCTCAGCCCGAAACCTGGGACACACCCCGACTCTTCCATTGAGGAAGAATCAGATCTTCTCATCACCCACATGGTTCTCATGTTGGACCCCTCTTTTTCCTTCTGCTGCCTCGGTCATATCGCAGTGCCGAGCACTGCCCTCCCTGCCTCCAGGCTCCCCCCGGGAATCTGTCCCCCAGCAGCTGTCAGTTTTCCCCTTGGTGCCTCCATGTTCCGACAACCGCAGTGGCCTCTCACTGCCTGAGTGGCCGGGCGCCTGCTCCCGAACAAGGCACATGGAACCCCTCTCGATCTTCCCAGCTCACATCTCCAGCTTTACCTCCTCCATCTCAGCTACCCAACTTAGCAGTTCTGTTAAGTCCTTTAACTGCTCTGAGCTTCTGTTTTCTCACCATTAAAAAGGAGTGACAGTAAGCACTAAGTGAGACGACAGCAGTGGAAACTGTAGTTTGCTGCCTCGGGTACTGGGAGGGCTCCGTGAACCGGGCTCTTGTTACCAGTGGCCATTCCCCACTTGCCCTGAACCACCCTGACCCCATCCTTGCCCTCTGCTCTAATTCACCAGATCATGAAGCCTCTCCCTCCTCTGCCTAAGTAAGGCCTACTCCTTCAGGACGCACCCGCCCTGTGTTGTTACTGCCTGGCTCTTGTTCTGCTCACTTAGGCTAGGTGCCGCTTGCAGGGAGGGCCTGGGTCTGGCTCCCTGCCGTGCAGCTGCAAGGTCTCCCCCAGCTCCTAGCACAAACCCACCTGTAGGACAGGTATCTCTGAGCCCTTGTTGATAAATTATTTCATGAACGTGACCTTTGGGCCCTGTTCCTGCAGACCAATGTCCACCTCTCCTGCTTCTTAGCTCTGAGGAAGACCTCGTTTGACCTTTACTGCCACCTGGAAGCCGTCACCTGGAGGGTTGTGGACCCAGGGTCCAGTTCCTAGGATGACACCCTTGGGGTCTCAATCCCCCCACCTCTGTAGTGACAGACAGGATTCTCTCCCCCATTGCTGCCTGGCCCTCCACTCCAGTCGCTGCTGCCCCGTCCTGTTACCACTTAAAAGGGTGCCCTGCACATGTGACAAGGATATCCCTTCAGTGGAGTGGAATCAGGCCCCCAAGCACTCAGCCGTTTACAGGGACCGTCACAGTTTACGCATCGCCGACAGATCACAAAGTATTTTCCTGCCTTTTGTTGCATTTGATTCTCCCCAAGCCTGAGAAGTAGGACAGGCTGTGATTATCATGCCCACTTTACAGCTGACTTAGGGGAGTCACTTGGGGTCACACGTGGAGATCCAGAGCCAGGGAGCCCCCCTGTGCAGTCACCCAGAGGCCTTCTAGTATCGCATACACCAAATCTGGGACCTGGGGAGTGGCTGGACACTGCGGGCCCTCCAGAGTTCCACGGCCCCATCCTCTCCAGGGCTCAGGCCCTCCCTGACCGGTCCCCAGAACTTGTCAGGCACCTGCAGGCTGAGCTACAGCACATGTCACGGGGCATGGCCCCGGAACAGGAGCTGGAGAGGAAGGCAGCTGGTGTGAGCCTTACTCACGTGTGAGCTCTGCTCCACGGGCGCTTTCCTCACTGAAGTGACATGATGTGCTGACATAGGAGCCTGTTGGGAATTTGAACTCGAGGCCCATGGTGGACCCAGGAGGAATGGAGACAAGTTCAGGAAGAATGGAAATCAAGTCAGGAGCAGATGGTGTCACTGGAGCAGCTAGCAGGGGCCAGTCTCCAAGTGGGGTTCAGAGCCACTGCCGGGTCCTGAAAGGAGCTGGTGGCCCACACGCTCTGCCAAGCCTGGACAGGGCGCCAAGGAGACCTCCCGTGCTCTGCTCAGTGGCCTAAATGTGCAAGCCGCCATCTCATCACCGTCGAGGACAACCTGATCCACACAGCTACGTTCTCACCCAGAGCACAGCCTCCTTCCACACCCTCTGAAACCTGAGCTGAGACCACAGGGCCTGAGCAGAAATGCCAGCATCTGGCTGCAGGCGGAGGCCCACCGGCTCTGGCAGATAGGACCCAGAGCCAAGGGCGGAGCAGGCTTCAGGGTGGGCCTGACGCCTGCAGTCCCCTACTCTGCTGGCTGGCCCAGCTCTGACCAGAAGAGCCTGCCCCCCAACCCTCTTCACCCATCAGGGTCTGGGTCTGTCAGGCGGGCACACTGGCGGTGCATGGTCATGATTTCCCTTTGGCCTGAGCACACTGGCACCTCTCGGGAGCAATGCAGACTCCTGGGTCCCTGCCAGTCTCCCACACCCACCTTGTGAAATGGTAAGGCAAATTCTTCTTTCAGTTTGGTAGAGAAATTACTCTTCCGAGAGGTCCAGAGACTCGTCACACAGCAGGTTAGGTTTGGGGAGAGCAGAGGCCAGAAGCTAGGGGTCCGAGTCCTGGGCCATTTACACAGCCACCCCCTGCCATGTCTAGCAAGCACTGTAGAAGTAGATCAGTGGCTGTTGACTTTTTCGTCTTAGCACCTCCGATTGTAAATATTAGAGGATCTCAAGGAGCTTTCGTTTCTGGAGGTTTTTCCTGTCAGCATTTACCATATTAGATATTAAGACTGAAAAGGTTTTAAATATTTAAACTTTAAAATGATTTTTAAAAAAACCATTATATGTTAAATGGTATGTTTTCATGAAAAACAATTATGTTTCCTCAAGCAAACATTTCACGAGGACAGTGGCATTGTTTTACACTTTAACAAATCTCTTTAATTTGGGGCTTGATCGAAGATGGTCACTGGATTCTCACATCTGCTTCCACATTTGCTCTGTTGCAGTATCATACTTCACGGAGCTTCTGGAAAACTCCACTCTATATTCACAAGACAACAAAAGTGAAAAATGCAAATAACTTCTTAGTATCATGAAAATAGTTTTGACCTTGTGGACCCTCTGAAAGGGTCTCAGGGCCACTAAAGGTCCCCTGGACCATGCCTGGAGGATCACTGTGATGATGGTTCTTCCCAGTCTCTCTGCAGCCCCTCACACCCCCAGCCCAGGTCCTAGCAGCTGCCTTTACCTCCCCTCCAGCCTCTGTATCTGCAGTGGGGAGGCTGTGCACCAGACCTGATTGGTTCCTGCGACCTCACTTACAGGCCATGTGACCTTGGGCTTTGGGCAAGTCACTTGTTTCATCTTTCCCGTGTGAACATGGATAATTCCTCCTAGGCAGTTGTCATCAAGTTTAATGAGAGAGTAATCAGTGTTTGATTTGTCTTTTGGCATATTTCCCTCCCGTAGCAATGGGCAGAGAGGGTCAGGGTGGACAGCCCTGGGCCCAGGCTCGCCCGGAGGCTCCTTACTCCTCTGGATGAGGCGGAGGTAGAAGATGGGGCCCGAACACAGCCTCAGAGGAGGCACCTGCTGGGAAGGCAGCTGTTCAGACCTCGTAACCACCCTGCACCAGGGTGCAGATCCAGGCTCTGGATCTCCACCCTGCACCAGGCATTTGGAGGTGTGCGTCTGGCCCTCTGGGCTTGAAGCACTGAACAGGCAGGGAGGGGACACCGGCCCCTGGCTCTCACCAGTCAGGTGGGGGGTAAACTCAATAGTTACTCGCTTTTTAGCAGGGTCGAGTGGGCTGTAGAAGGCGTTTGCTACTGGGGTGTAAGTTCACCCCGAGTCCCATGGTGGGGCTTGGCTGGTATGTCTGCTTTGCTTGAGGGAAACCTGGCCTGGTGGTGGTGGCCTATGGCAGGCCCTCCCTTTGGCCCTTTCTGTGTGCTTAACCTCCTTGGTTGCTTTTGGTAAGTGCTTTGTTTTGAAATCTTACCCACCTGTGAAATTTAGGTGCCCTTAAGGAGTGGGGTTGCTACTACTTTTATTCACTTTTCCCCTCGTTGGCTTCAGCCAGCTGGGTCTGCAGGAGCCCTGATTCCACCTTCCTGAGTCCCATCACCTCCAGCCCCGATATCCCCGGCCCCACCCTCCCTCACCTCCTCAGAGCAGTGCCAGTGACCCGGGGGACACAGCTTCACCCTCACTCAGCCTGGCTCAGCCTGGTGCCTGCGCACTTGTCACCTGCGTCGGCCTAACTCGGGCCTCGATTTCTCCGTGTATTTAAGGCCCTTTCTCATGTTTTATTTTATCTGGTTTGGCTTTTTGTGGCTTTCCTTCCTTTTGTACTAATGCTTCTCTCTGATCTTATTTGCATTCAAATTACCTCGCCAGGTGGTTCACCAATCAGAGGTAAGAATGCTGTCCGTGCATCTCGCCACGCCACGCCACGCCACTGCTGTCACCACCACTCCATCCCGTCCAGTCCGTCACCTCCCCCATGCCCATCCCGACCTCTCCAGCCTCCTCATCTCCAGCTCCGGTCCCCTCAGCACCACCGGCCACCACACACCTCCACTCTTGGTCATTCCCTCCTGTGGACTCATCCATTGCAAGTCTGGACTGTAGAAATAACTCCACTGAGCCCTGCCTCGGGGATGGCAAGCCCTGCTTCCTGGGCCTTCCAGGCCAGCCCCACAGAAGGGACCCTGTCAGCTCCCACAGCGAAGCCAAGTGCTGATCCCCAAGCCCGGTCACAGATGGCGAGTCTTCCCAGGAAGTGGGGCAGCGTGACCAGGCCTTGCCTTGCCTTGCCTCCCAAGAAGCTCCTTTTTCTTGGGGCCCTCAATGACTGCTTGACTTCCTTTTAACCTCCTGGCCCTAGGACAGGGTGAGGACCATCCTGTAAATCCCGTTAGCTCAGCACACGCTAGGAGGAACATGCAGTGAAGACTTTAGTGTAGGTGCTGCAGTAACACAGAATAACCAGGGTCTGCTGTGACCAGATCAAATGACCTGCCAGCCCCAGCTGCTTCCAGAGCCCTGCAGCCTGGGGCTTCAGAAATCAGACTCTGGACTCAGAGGTCTGGGTGCGAGTTTGACTCACCTGTGTGACCTTCAGAAAATCAATCCATCTCTCAGAAGTCTGCTTCCTCATCTTTAAATCGGGGCCAGGGCCCACCTCAGGGCTCATGAGATTTAGAGGAGGAGACAGGGGTCTGGGCAGTGTCTGGCTTGGAGCAGCCACACTGTAAAATGGTTGCTTCTGCACTGATTTTATTCACTTCATCTCTTCACACGTCCCTCAGCATCCTCGGGTACCTCTAGACCCCTCAGTCCAGGGCCAGGGTGGTCTCAGGACGGAAGCTGGGCTGAGGAGCAGCTGCCTCCCTGTGGGGCGTCTTGTCCATCACCCTCCAAGGACAGGACTGACCCTGCAGACCCCCCACCCGTCCTCTCAGCCTGTACCAGTTCATGTCCCTGCCGCTGGGGCTTGGTGTTGACTCCAGGTTTGGGAGTTTCTGTGTGCATATAGGCTCAGGGTCTGAACTGGGTCCCCTGACCAGTCCTGTTTCTCAGCACGGGGGTGGTGGTGGTGGGGGGGGGAAGCCTCCTCCCCCAGCAGGGGTCCCACCCAGGCACTACTTGTCCCTGCCTGTGGCATCAGCCACTGTGTCTCCCCTCGCTCCCCAGCTGAGCCGACCCAGTGCAGCACCCCCACCCCCACCCCACCACTAGCCAGGGGCCTGACCCCACCTGCTCAAATGAACATTTTCTGTAACAACGTCCATCCATCCCATACACGTGACCTGTTGAGTGCCCAACAGGGCTGTTCTTGGAGGAGATGGGTATTTGGCACGTGCGCTGGGCCCTCATGCTCGTGCTGCCTGACGCCCAGTGGGGAGGGCTGAGGCTAGGACCAGGGAGCAGGCCAGCCCTTTGTCCTGCATCGGGGTTGAGCCTTCGCAGCCTCTTCCCCCACCTCCAGCGCCCAGCCCCCTGCATATTCAGGGCCCCTCCTGCTGCCCTGGGCCTGGGTGGTGGGAGAGGGGTGTCAGGCAGTGAAGAGGCCGCAGCCAGGACCCGTGGGGGTCCTCCCCTGGGGGCTGGGCCACTAGAGTGTGATGTGGAACTCTTCCTGTGGCCCCTGACCAGTCCAGTCAGGTGGGGTCCCGCAGGTTCTGTCTGTGTCCTGTGTGGGTGTGGTGACCATCAACCAGCGTCCCCTGGAAAGGGTGGGGCTGTCAGGGTCACCCTGGCTGTTCCATGCAGGCAACGGTTTTCTGTCAGGCTGTGTGCTATGGGGTTAAGTGTCCGTTGGGCTGTCCTGTGTGGGTTTGATTGTCTGTCGGTTTGTTCCAGGGAGGGGGTGTTGCCTGTGCCTCGGGGTGTTACTGTCACAGATAGCTTTCTGGTGTGCGCTCATGAACAGTGTTTTTCCAGTGTTTACTGCCAGAGCTGGGGGGTGGCCAAGTCAAGTGGTTACACCTGCCACCTGCCCCCTGCCTTGGGCTCCCCTACCTGTACCTGCCACAACTGGACCTCTGTGAGGGTCCTTTTCAGCTGCCCGCCCCCTCCCCCCCCCCCCCCACCGAATCCTGGCTCCTGTCTGTCCGTCTGCGGCCGGAGCAGCCCCTCAGGGCACTGGCCCGAGTGGGAGCTACAGCCTCCATTAGCCTCCTGAATTATGCAGCAGCCGTGGTGGGTCGAAGCACTTTAGCAGGACCAGGCTGAGGAGAGGAGCCGGAATGGGTGGGGCCAGTGGGGTGGGGATGGGTTGGGAGGAGAAGATGGGTGCTGTGAGCAGGGCACCAGGCCCCCAGAGCAAGCCCCTTCCTTCCTGTGGACTTCTGGCGGGCGGCGGATTCTCAGGCTCTTGCCCAATGAGAGCCATTGCATGCTTGCAGCTCCCAGGCCCCCAGGTATACAGGCTGCTCCCACCTATGCCTGGCTCCGCGTTGCCTGGCAGGCCCGGTAGGTCTGGGAGCACTAATGGGGATGCTCACTGGCAAACGGACTGTAGTGCTGGACACTCCAGGGCGGTAGGGGGTGTGATGGAGCCCCTGGCCCAGCCCACAGGCCCTACTAGACTGCAGGGCAGAACAAGGAGGATTGTGTTCCAGAGTGTGACCCTTGCTTCCAGCCGGGAGGCCAGTGGGCTCATCAGGCAGAGCTTCCTGGAAGCAACACTGGTGCCCAGGCGTGGCCCCGATTTTGCAACATCTCGTCAACACAAGCCCGAATGCTGTCAAAGCCCCCTCCCCGTGTTCCAGGCCTGACCTCTGTCGCTGTGTCCTCACAGGTGCCTTGCAGATTGAGAGCAGTGAGGAGTCGGACCAAGGCAAGTACGAGTGTGTGGCGACCAACTCTAAAGGCACACGCTACTCGGCCCCCGCCAACCTGTATGTGCGAGGTAAGGATACAGGCAGAGCCCAGCCCTGTCTCTGCGGAGCTGAACTGGCCCTGCTGGGCATGTTGTCCGGAGCCCTTGGTGTGGACGGTGGGGGCTGCCGTGGGCCCAGTCTCTCCTTTCCTACCTCTTTCTGCCGCAGCAAGAACAGCCGTCACAGCGTTCCCACTGGGCAGACTCCCCATGTCTACCGCTACTTTTCCTTCCTTCTCTGCAGGCCCTCTGGGAGGCAGCCGCTCTTGGGAGCATTTGTATCTCTTGTAGGTCCTGCCACGTGGGCCCAGAGCCTCACGGGAGTCTCGAGCCTTCCAAGCAGACTTCTCACTATCAGTGTGTGTGTGTGTGTGTGTGTGTGTGTGTGTGTGTGTGCGCGCGCGCGCGTGTGCACAGGCGAGCATACGTGATTGTGTGTAAACATGGGCATACCGGCCCAGTATTCCTCGAGTCTGTCCTGCCTACCCCAGCTGGCGGGGGCAGGGGGACCTCCAGGCCAGGTGAACCTGCCCCTCTGGAGGCCAGGTCTGCCCAGGGCCTTCCTGGAGGAAGAGCCGGCTGTGCTCTGTCACCAGCCAGGACCCTTGTAGAGAGAGTCAGTCTGAGGTAGTTGTGAGCCCCTGTAGGTGAGCACCTACTGTGTTTCAGGTGTTCCTTGCTGGGACTTAATGGATTGTGCATTTTCACAAGTCCAGATACCCAGCAGAGAGGGCTTGGGGACTGTTTTGGAGTGTCCAGTGTCTGCTCTGCTCACAGCCCACGGGTGACCAAAGCCGGCCACCTGCTCCTTCTTGAGGATACCCAGGGTCTGGTGTGCACAGCGCCCAGCAGGGACCCTGCTTCTCCTCCCACATCCCCTCACTTAGCCCTCCTGCACAGATGGACATCATTACAAGTGAAACTGTCTCCACTCAGGGGATTTGAAAAGGAAAGTGGACGCGGCTTCCTTGCAGTGATGACTTCATCATGCTAAGTGCTTAGGGCCGCTTCTTGAGGGAGTCATCTGCCTGTCTGCCCAGGCCCTGTCAATGGCCTGTCCCACTCTTTGGGGCCACATGGTCAGACAGGGCAGGGAAAATCAGGCCTTCAACCATATAGTTATGGAGGAGCTGCTCTGTGTTAGGGCACAGGTTCCCAAGAGGCCCAGCCTGCCAGCCCACTGGATGACAGGCAAATTGTGCTTCAGAGACCATGGAACTGTCTTCATCAGAGTTGGGGGTGTGGGGTGGGAGGTCCCCACTCAGCCCCCTTGTCAGGTGCCCTCATCAAGGCACGCCTAAGTGGACCCGGGGCCTATCTTAAAGAACAGCATCCGAGCAGAGAGGCCAGGCGCCTGAGAGCCACCCACAAGGCCAAGAGAGTGGAGTTGTGAGGTGCACAGCCCTTCCCCACACGGCTGCAGCCAGAGCTTCTGACTGGCATACAAGGGGTCTGACAAGTCCCCTCCTAGAGAGGAGCAGCTGGAACAGCCCTAGATGCCTCCTCCCACCTGGACTGTCCATTCTAAGTGCTCTGCGGTCCTGACTGAACACTTCTTCCAAAAGATCATCGGGTCCAGAGTGGCTGCATCAAGGAGAGGAGAGGCCCGGCAGAAACCCTTGCTGCCTGGGTATGAGCTGGTCCTATGGGCACATTTCCTGGAGCAGAGCTGCAGGAGGTCTTCCTGAAGCAGGAAAAGGCCCAGACATAGGTGATGGACCCTGCATTGTTATCTTGACTGGGTGGTAGTCCCTGAAGTCACCGTCACACTGGCCTCAGCCCTGAGGCAAGGCGGTGGGTCTCTTTGGAGATGAGGAGAGTTCAGCCACCATAGCTGCCAGCCGGGCACTAACCAGGGAACTCTTACCTCCAGCCACACAAGGTCCTCAGGCAGGACCCTGCCATGGTCCATCCCCCCTTCCCACCAAGTCTTCCTAAATCACCTTTCTGGCCAATACCCACAAAGTCTTTGGGGCAGGGAGTGTGGGAGTTTCTTTAGTTCAGCCCCACTTGCCAGGGACCCTAAGGCAGGCCATCCCAACCTGGCTCTGTCTTTTCCTCCCTCATACACATGTTCCTGTAGGCCCTGATATGTAAGGTTCAGCCCTAAGTTTCTGTCCCCAAGACCTGACTTATACCCAGGCCCCACCTGAACCTGTACCTGCCCTGTTTGGTCAAAAGCAATTTGCCCCGTAGCCCCAGGACTTGTAATGAGACTTGTAGACACCTGGAAAACCTGCTCCTAGGACTTTTGCTTCCCATGTCCCCACCGCTCCTCATCTCTATCCTGGCAAAGCCCCTGCTTTCCACCCCCAGCAGTGCAGAGGGCCCATCAGCCCCAGCTCCTCTGAGACTGCCTCTCCTGTGCTGGCCACCAGCTCTATCCTGAACCCTGCTTGTGAGTGCGCCGCCCATGGAGAAATCCCCCAGTGCCTGCCTGCTGCCAGCAGAGCGGCTTTGAGGTCTCCTTCCAGCACAGGCACCTGGGGCCCCTCCAGGCCAGTGGGCTCCAGCTGTCGGGAGCCTCGGCATCCGGGTTGGTGTGGACTCTAGCCCAGGTTTCTCAACCTCAGCATAGTTGATACTTGCAGCTGCATGACTCAGTTATGTGGGGCTATCCTGGACATTGTATGATGTCTAGCAGCACCTCTGGCCCCCTAGATGCCAGCAGTACCCCCTAGCCATGACAATCCACAACCTCTCCAGACCTTGCCCAGTGTCGCCTGGGGGGACCCTACCTGCTGGGAACCACTACAGTAGATAGACGGCCTCCCTGCCAGCATTCACCTCCCTCCATCTCTCTTCTCCCGCTGTGTCCACTGGGCTCGAGGCCACATCTCCTCCTTGGATTTGTTTTCGGTGCCTTGCATCTCCTCTGTCCTCCAAACTCTCAGGGCTCCGCTCTCTGTCTGAGCCCCTGCAGCCGCTGCATTTAATGGGACAGCATGTGTGAAGCTCCCGGCACAGTGGCAGGCACATGGGAAGTGCTTGGTGGCCAGTGACCCCTGCTGCTGTCGAGATAGCTGTTGGGGATGCGTCATCCAGTTACACGTGCCTTTGCTCACAGTTGCCCACAGCTCCACCCACAGTCCAGCGGGCCCAGGCAGGCTGGGTGGACCAGCCTTTCTGTGTCACCATACGTCTTTGTCTCTGAGTGACTCACACTCTCCTTCCATCCACAGCGTTTCTCTCCTCCAGCTCTCAGGACACAGAGCTGCCAGGGGCCAGGGTGTGGCCACGCCCAACCTTCCCCCTTCTCTACAGGGAGCTGGCCGCTGGCCACAGCTGAGTCTCAACGGGGCAGTGTCTCTACAGCCTTTCTCCCCATAGGTGTCCATACCAGCTCCTCAAGCTGGTGCTGTGCAGTGTGGGGCTTCCTGAAGGTGGTGGGAATCTAGCAGCCCGTGTGCCTTGGTGCGTTTGTGGGCTGGGTGGGCCCCGACCCCAGAGCCCAGCTCACTGGGTCTGTCGAGCCGTGGGGTGTGTGTGAGGTATGGGGGCCGCCTGTCCTCCCCTTTCACCCCGCCCTGTCCCACCCTTGGCGCCCCAGCACCTGCCAGTGGGACCCAGCCCTGTCCACCATGTCCTCCATGAGTCCTGAGTCTTTCGTGAGCGGCGTGGTCCGCGTGCACCTGCGTGCACGTGCGTGTGCGTGGGGCACAAGAGTCTTGTCTTGTTTCCGTGCTGTGTGGGCAGTTGAAGGTTGGCCTGTTTTTACTCTCTCTGTGTTTCTCCTTGTCTTTTTTTTATTCCCTCCTCATCCTCATCGCACTCTGCCATCAACCCAAACTCTCATCTCTCAGATCAGCGAGAAGGTTGGTCCTTTTCACTTCTTATCCATCTGCAGTTCGCCCGTCGATGGGATGCTCCCGTCAGTATGGCCCAGAGGGCTCCGTCAGCTCCCTCAGGCTCGCTCCAGCCAGGCCTGCCCGCCAGTCGGGCTCCGCTCTCTGCTGTTTGGGCCGGCAGGCCGGCAGGACCAGGGGTGGGCGGGCTGGCCCCCTGCCCTGCATGTTTGTGCCGCTTGGGTCCCTGATGTGCCACGTGCTGCATGTCCCCTTAGCTGGGCTCCCCTGCTGGGGCGGTCAGGCAGGCATGGTGCATGACACGAAACTGTGCCCCCCTTTGTGCCTGGGCCGGGCCAGCTCTCTGTTCCAGGTGGGGCTCAGGAGTGGTTGGGGGAGCTGAGAGCAGTAGAGCCTTACGTGCACCTGTGGGGCCTTTCTCCACAACCGTATCACCTAAACTCCACCTTTGCCCGAGCTCAGCTGCAGCCACTGGAAAGACGAAGGGAAAAGGCTAATGTAGAATGAGCTCACCCCACAAAGTCCTGCGGGTCTGCCCTGACCTTGAGGTTCCCACCAAGCCCCGATGGGCCTCGTGAAGTTTGGTGTCCATGGCACAGGTGGGTGGCATCATCTTGGGCACGAAGGAAATCTACACTCTTGTCTTTTCCCCCTTTCCAATCAGAGCTGAATGAAGATCTTCCCACCTGCCTCAGCCCCTTTGCCCAGGCCCTCCCAGCCCTCTGGTGTTTCCTCAGGCCTGTGCTGGGCGCTGAGCATTCAGATTCAGGGAGCTCACACCTGACCGAACAGTTGACTGTAACCTGGTAAGGCCCACGTGGGAGCCAGAAGAGGCCCCGGCCCAGCCACAGGTTGGGAAGGGCTCCGCAGAGACCCTGCTCCAGCCCATTCCAGAACATTCTCACATGGGGCTCTGTTCTCAGCCCCACCCTCAGGGCCAGACCTCTACTGCTAGCCTTGGGGCCAGCAGCAGAGGCTGGCACTCATTCCTGTGTCACATGATCTCAGTGGTCAGAGGAGACTCACCTGTCCACTGGGCTTTAGGCTGAGCCCCAGGGAGCAGACTCCGACCACCTGGTCCCCTTTCCTCCGTGAGGGAGAAGAGAGTCAGTCGGGAGGAGGGCTGAGGCCCCAGCTCAGATATCAGCCCTGAGCATCCGTCCATATGCGCTCCTGAGCTCTGGGGCATTTCGGTTACACCATTTCGCTGACCAGGCGGATCTGCCGGGGCGTCCAGAAAGCAGTCATCAGCAGACAGCCCAGCCTGCCTGCGGCCGCCTCCCCCTACACCCGTTCCCCCACCATCCTGGTCCCACATCCCTTTTCTGTCTCCCCCTCTGTGGTCCCACCAAAAATAAGCACGTATACAAATATTTAACAGGAAAGCAGAAATGAGTTTCTAAATATTCCAGGGGGATTTGCCGGGCTGGTAATTTGTTTGGCGCTGATAATTACATCTTACATTTTTCCAGCTTTACTTAAAACTGTGTGCCGAGTGCGCCGGCATTTAATTACTGCTCTGCGGCAGCCACAAGGTTATTTATTAAAGAGTTATTTTATCTTGATACAGTGGATCCTGCCCCTCATCCCCTCCTTAATGTTGTGTTATTTTCATCAGAGAAATTTCTGTGAGTGAATGCAGATTGCGGGGCTGCCTCCCCCTGCGATTAGGCTGTCACTCCACTGAATGCTGATGCCTCCGGGCGCCACACCGCCCTATTATAGGGGGTTGTCAGCGCAAATAATTAGACTTAAAAGTTACAGCTGAAATATAATCCAGACATGGCAGAGCCCTGTTTTGGAAATTGTCTATAAAATGTCAGCAGTAAAGATGCACGGGGAACAGTAATAGACCGGCATTGTTGGAGCCCAAGATTAGACCTAAGTGCATTTTTCCTGGCTCTGGCTTTTTTCTTCCCTGCTGTTGCTCTGTCAATAGACTGAGTCCAGGGCAAGTTCTGCCCCTTTTGGAGGCCTTGTGTCTGGGACGGTGGGAGGAGTGACCATGGGGCTGCAGCAGGGAGGCGCCGGCCACTCCTGGCTGTTAGGGCGGGGGTGGCTGTCCAGGCAGGTCCAGGGTGCAGGGCCCCCACTGGCACTCGGGATCCCAGGAGGCCACCTCTTACCTCTCTTGCCCCCACCCTCCCTCTGCAGACATACCCTAACCTCCCTCACACTGCAGGGAAGATGAGCCTGAGCTTTGGGAAGTCTCGCTCCAGAGCTCCTTGTGCGTGCCCGAAGCCCGGTGCTCCGGCAAAGTCAAGGGTGCATTCCTAGCAGCCTCTGGGCTTGAGACCCTTGCCCGGGTGCTAGGGATGATCCTAAGGGTCACATCTGACCTCATCCTTAGTCCCCGCAATGTTCTGTCTTCCACCTGCAGGTAGGAGGGGAAAAATACAAGGGAAAACAAAACTATTCTCAACGTTTATTCTGAAGGGCCTCCACTTCCTGACAGTGGAACAGAAGACCTTGTCCTCCCAGGACTATTTGGAGTACAGTCCTGCACTTTCTACACTGCTTTCTATACTGCTTAGGTCGGGACCCAAGGTTTATTGGCCAAGGACCTACTTCCTTTCCCTGGGGCTCTTTGTTTTTATGTCCCGGGACTAATCAGGCCCCAAGATTCCACCACTGACCAGGGTCAAGCTTGCAGCCATGGTGTCCCCTGGCACAGGCTTTCCAAGTCCCATCCTTCTTTTGTGTGTTTGTTTGTTTATTCTTGAGAGAGACAGAGTGTGAGGGGGGACGGGGCAGAGAGAGAGACATGGAATCCAAAGCAGGCTCCAGGCTCTGAGCTGTCAGCACAGAGCCTGACATGGGGCTCAAACTCACAAGCTGTGAGATCATGACCTGAGCTGAAGTCGGACGCCCAAACGACTGAGCCACCCAGGCGCCCCATCCAAATCCCATCCTTCTGCCAACTGGAGAATATCTTCTGCCAGCCCTGGCTGTCCAGAAGCTTCTCCCTAGAGCCTCCCAGTTGTCTTTTTTAAGACTTATCAGCCAGGGCTCAAAAGGGTGTGAGCTTTTCATCACACAGACGATCTCCTGGTAATACGTAAATTCGGGCATGGCACTTAGAAGGATCAGTCTTAAGTCGGTTCTCTTGTCTGTAATTGGGAGGTGATAGCATCTCTAGCAAGGAAGCCTTCAGCACGTAATAGATATTCAAGAGTGGTTTCCCTTCCCCGAGCTTCTTTCGGTGCCCATGAACGAGGAGGACATGGGCTGAGAATAAAGACCTGATCAGTTAAGACTGCTCCCCTGTGCCTGTCCACCCAAGCCAGGACTGTGCTGGACCCCTTCCTTCGTCGGCAGGCCTGGGCCTGGTCTGCAAATAGACCTGCCTGCCCGTACCTCTCCTCCCACTGCCAGCCCCCCAGGCCCAACCCCGGAGCTCAGGGAGGGCCCGCAGCACCAGGCTGGGCAGTGCTTCTGTCTGTGCATCCCAGTCTCACTCTGGTATCATTTGAGGGAGTGAGTGCTCAAAGGGCGCTCTTGTGGGTCCCTCCTGCCAGCTGTGCCCAGGATCCAACTATTCTCTGCCATGCAGAACTCTCTACCTGTGACATGTTGTCATTGTTCCATGTGGACTCCCAGCTTTGGGACAAGTGACAGAAACCTACTTAATTGGCTTAAGCAAAACAAGGAGATTCTTGTCTTAACCAAACTCAAATATGTAGAGGTAGATTTGGTGTCAGGCAGGACTGGATCCAGATATTTAAACAGTTTGGTCAGGCTCTGGTGTGTGTCTTAGCTCTATTCTCCTCAATTGACTTCTTTGTTCTCAAGTGTGTTCTTCCAAGTGTTACAAAAGGTGGTCCCCAGTCCCTCTAAGGTTAGCCACGGCAGTATAGAAAGAAAGCTGTTCTAATAGTTTTTGCAGAAGTCCAAAGGCTATATATCTCGTTAACCTGATCTGGGTCACATGCCCCACGTAGCAAGAATGGGAGGAGAGGCAGTTCCCCTAAAGAAGATGAAGAGGCCAATTCTAGAAGGCAGAACACTAGATGTCCATGAGACACATTGAGATCCCAAGTGAGCCTGGGGACACAGAGGGAAGTAGACTCAGCCCATGATGCCAGTCACACGTGGCTTTCTTGGGGGTTCTGTCTAGAGGTCTCGGAGTGAGGTGGTGTGGACAGAGTTGGCGCAGGAGCTGAGTGAGGTGGGGTCTGGTCATATGGCCTGAGGAACCATGCAGGTGTTTTAACAGAGAAGTAATGTGAGCAGAACTGTGCTGTTTGTGGAGGGGCCTGGAGGAAGCCACCGTGGCCGAGACTTTGGTGGGGGCAGTGGCCTCTGGGTCTGGAAAGAAATTTAGTGGGTTTGAAAGATACTTTAGCCACGCGCTAACAGGACCTGGTGATTTGTTGGGTGTCTAGTCTCTGGGCTGCAGCTTGACCCCTGTGCAGTGAGGTCAGAGATGGGACCAGGTGGTTTCTGCGGTCCCTTCCAGCTCTGATTCTGTGGTTTGGGCTGTCTGAGCAGCAGAGTCTGGAACCTATGGTGGAGGTGCTCCTGCTGTGACAGCATGGGTCCTTTGCATGCCCTGGCTCCCCAGCAAGGGTCCTCGGAGACCCGCACGTACTCTCGGTGCCGCCTTTTGGTTCCTTAGCCTCGCTGCCTGCCTTCTCCAGCACTGTCTGTAGGGGTGCCCCCGCCCACCAGCTGCATGACCCATCAGCATGCCACGCATGCCTGCCCATGGCTAGGTCTTGCCTGCCTTCCCTCCTTCTGCACGTTCCAAATGTCTGTGCCCAGCTTCCAACTTTCGGGGGGGGGGGGGGGTGGTTCCAGGCTACAACTTGGCCTGAGAAGCTCAGAACAGCTTCTGGCCTGGAAAGCCCAAGACCAGAGGTCGTGGCCAGGCCCAGCTACCCTCCCTCTTGAGACCCTTGTTCATCGGCGCAGAAAGCCGTCTGTTCGGCGCCCTCATCGTGTTACTGCCATCATCATGCCCATCCTGCCCGCGGACCACGTCCCTGGCCTGCCCTGACCCCTTACCCAGCCCCTTCTGAGGGGCAGCTCTTCCCCTTGGGTTCCCAGGCTGTGCCTTGAGCCTGGTTGAGGTCCTGGCAAGTGGTCATGCCCCTTGCCCTCATCTCTCACCTCGGGTCACAGCCTGGAGGTGGAGGCAGTGACTCCAGAGAAGGTGGCCATGTCACTCCTGGGCAGACCCTCTGCCCTGCCCCAGCCATGCTCTGAGGTCCTCCACCCTCGGGTGCCTGGACTTCTCTCACTGGTGCCCCAGTTAGCCCCTCTGGAGAGGGTCAAGAGCAGGTGGGGGCAGGCACTGGAAGGCAACCTGGGATGTGGCCCAGACTAGGCCCTCAGTGTAGACCTGAGTCCTGAACCTTGCACTGAGTCCCTGTGTGATCCTGGGCAGAAAGGACTTTTCTGGGCCTCAGTTTCCTAGGCTGTAAAGTGGGAGCTTGGTTGCGGAATCTCTTATGTTCCGGTCTGAGTGTGGGGGCTACTTCTAGCCCAAAAGTGGGGTGGTGGGAGGTGGTAAGCTGGGGCCCAGGGACTCTACCCCACCTGTCTCTGAGGTGGGTTTGACTCTGACAAGCGGGGCTTCCTGGATGAGGGGCCCCTGCCCTTCCATCCTCCGGAGTGTCCTGCCCGGCCCGTGAGTACCTCTCTCCCTCCTCCCACAGTGCGCCGTGTGGCTCCTCGTTTCTCCATCCCTCCCAGCAGCCAAGAGGTGATGCCAGGTGGCAGCGTGAACCTGACTTGCGTTGCGGTGGGCGCACCTATGCCCTACGTGAAGTGGATGATGGGGGCTGAGGAGCTCACCAAGGAGGATGAGATGCCTGTTGGCCGCAACGTGCTGGAGCTCAGCAATGTCGTGCGCTCCGCCAACTACACCTGCGTGGCCATCTCCTCGCTGGGCATGATCGAAGCCACAGCCCAGGTGACAGTGAAAGGTGAGTGCCACAAGCATGCCTGCCGTGGTGTGCGGCCCGCCCTGTCGCACAGGGTGACAGGAGGTCCCAGCACCCGTAGCTGGTGAGGATGGCTGTTGTGGGGATGGATGAGGTCTAGGGGTCATCTCCCTCTCCTGGGGTCCTCCTGGCCCTCACTGGTGGAGAGAGGAGTTTCTGTCATTCATAGTGTTAGTAATAGCAAACAGATACTGAGTTCCCGTGGGCAGATACCGCACTGGTAAGCACAGAGTACTTTGTTTCATTTGTATTATGCTGGGAGGTAGGCCCTCTTCCTGTTTTACAAATGAGGGAACTGAGATGCAGGGTCACGTGGGAGGAAATGACAGAGCAGAGACTTGAACTCTTGGGGGTCTGATGCTATAGTCTGATGCTACAGTATGACCCCCTAGCCACTACATGGCACCAGACCCTCAAGTTTACCAACCCCCTGGCAGGAAGGATATGGTGAAATAGTGGCCAAGGGGGCGTGGGCTCTCCACCAGCTCCCTGGGATAGGCATGCATACGCACACTTCTCCAGGCTCCCTGCCTCCATTCCTCCCTCAGAGCCGTCCTCCATTCGGCAACTGAAGTGATCTTTTGAAGATGTGAAGCAGGTTCTCACCACTCTCTTTTAAGAAAACAGCCTTCCAGTGGCTTCCCGTTGCTTTTAGGGTAAACACCGGGATCCTCACTCCCCTCACCCAGCTCTGCTGGCACTACTCAGTTCTGCCGGGCGCTCACCCAGCCCTCACTATGCTGGTTCTCCCCCAGTCCGGGTCTCAGCCCTGTGAGGCCCTCGTGGATGTCCCCAACTCAGCACCCCGCTGTCTGCTGTCCTTGTGTGCACCGGAATCACGAGTATGGACGCAGTGCTCCCACTCACCCTAGAGTGTAAACTCCACAAGGGCAGGGGTGCGGCTGTGTGACCTGTGTCCTCAGCCCCAGCGCAGTGCCCAGCACTTAGTAGGCTTTTGACAATTATTTGTTAAATGGTCGGCTGTGGATCTGGGGCTTTTCTACCTTCAATTTGAGCCAAGCCACAGGTGTGAGGGGCCCAAAGCCCCAACACTTTCTAAAATCCAGACCTTTCCCTTAGGCGCATCTCTCCCCAACACCAGCCCCAGTCACACATAGGTGCCCACAGGGAGCGCAGGCAAGCCCCAGAGGCAGACCTCAGCCTCCCAGCCTGTGTGCATGGGACCTGGTCAGGCCATGCCACCTCTGCGTCTTAGGTTGTTAGGTGAGGATCCAGTGAGTTCTCAAAGTAACGTGGGTAGACACTAGATGACCAAAGGCCCCTGGAGGCCCTGACAGGTGTGGTCACCATCCCCTGCTAGGTGCCCTTAGAGGTCACCTTGAACTTTTCAAGCTGTTCTTCAAGGTGGGTTCTGGGGGTCAACCACATTCTGGTTGGATAACATCAAAGGCAGGCTTGGCTCCTGGAGTCATGACCTCAGGCCATCCTGAGCCTCTCACTTTCTTCCCAGCTCTGCCGAAGCCTCCAATTGACCTTGTGGTGACGGAGACAACTGCCACCAGCGTCACCCTGACCTGGGACTCTGGGAACTCAGAGCCCGTGTCCTACTACGGCATCCAGTACCGTGCAGCAGGTGCGGAGGGCCCCTTCCAGGAGGTGGATGGCGTGGCCACCACCCGCTACAGCATTGGTGGCCTCAGCCCTTTCTCAGAATATGCCTTCCGCGTGCTGGCGGTGAACAGCATCGGACGAGGACCACCCAGCGAGGCAGTGCGGGCACGCACAGGGGAGCAGGCGCCCTCCAGCCCCCCACGCCGTGTGCAGGCACGCATGCTGAGCGCCAGCACCATGCTGGTGCAGTGGGAGCCGCCCGAGGAGCCCAACGGCCTGGTGCGAGGGTACCGCGTCTACTACACTCCCGATTCCCGCCGCCCCCTGAGCGCCTGGCACAAGCACAACACAGACGCCGGGCTCCTCACCACCGTGGGCAGCCTGCTGCCTGGCATCACCTACAGCCTGCGCGTGCTGGCCTTCACTGCCGTGGGTGACGGCCCACCCAGCCCCACCATCCAGGTCAAGACGCAGCAGGGAGGTAAGTGCGGGCAGCGTGCTGGCTGGGTGGCCACAGCAGAGCTGGGGTGGGCAAGGCTGAGGCGAGGCCTCTTCCGTCAGGCCGTGGGCTTGGGGGCCTATATTCCACACACGCGTGGTCACTTGGGATGCAGGACACGGGTGCGAGGGTGTCTTCCCCTGCCCTCGAGGGGATCGGTGAGGTTCACGGCGCCTGGCGTGGGGGCGTTGCAGTGCCTGCCCAGCCGGCGGACTTCCAGGCGGAGGCAGAGTCGGACACCAGGATCCAGCTCTCGTGGCTGCTGCCCCCGCAGGAACGGATCATCAAGTATGAGCTGGTGTACTGGGCCGCGGAGGATGAAGGCCAGCAGGTGAGTGCCCAGCGGGGACAGGAGAAAGGAGGGGGGCTCCTCCTGATCCCTTAGAGTCTGTGGTGGGCTCACCCAGGCAGGCTTTCTGGATTTTGTGGTTGTACGGACGCAGCCTCCAGGGTTCTCCTTGGGGCTCTGGGGCTCACGTGGCTGATAAGGTTCCATAGTCTTTGTTGCCCCTGTGCTGGGGGCAGAGTCTGTCCTTGGGTCTGTCCGTGGGTTTCTTGGGCTCTGTGGCTTACACGGCACTGGCGGAGCCCTAAAGTTGCCCACTGGAGCCACTTGTCCCAGGTGTTCGTGGCCATGTAGTCTGTGCGGTGTCCGTGGCATGGGCTGGGCCGAGTCCCTTATATGGTCCAGGTGGCCATGTGACATGGAGCCAGCCTGGAGCCACGGTGGGTCTGCAGGGATCAGCTGCAGCCCGCGTTGGGGAACAGCCTCTGAGTGACCTTTGAGGTCAGAGCAGTCAGTGAGTGCTCCCTGCTCTTCCAGCACAAGGTGACCTTCGACCCCACCTCCTCCTACACTCTAGAGGACCTGAAGCCTGACACACTGTACCACTTCCAGCTGGCCGCCCGTTCCGAGATGGGGGTGGGCGTCTTCACCCCCACCATTGAGGCCCGCACAGCGCAGTCCAGTAAGTGTCTTCGGAGGCTACTGCCTGCTGTAGCTGGGAGGGACACAGACATACACACCCTTCTCCCTTGACCAGGGTGGGTGGTCAGGTCTGCTAGGCCCTGGACTGGACCCTTGTCTGGGCTCCAGGTCTGGACCCCGAGAGAGGGACAGGTAAGTTCCCACTGGTCTGCGTCCGGGCGGCTGCTGCCCGCGCTGCTCCCCACCCCCCACCCGCTCCCGCCCCTCCCTCTCCCAGGCCACCCCCCCCCCCCACGACCACCCAGGTAAGTTCTGTGTCTGTGACTCATCCTCTTCCCCCCCCCACCCCCCCTACCCCCAGCCTGTCTGCGCTGGCCACACTGGCTGACTAGGCCATTCCCACTGGTGGGACGGCCACGCTTGCCCAGTCTCAGACACGCCCCCGCTTTGGCAGCTGTCCTCCCTTTCCATGTCCCCACATCTCATCTCCCCCATCACCTACATTCCCTGCCCTGTGCCCCCCACCATGAGAAAGATGTGTGAGCTGTGTCATCACACCGGGCCAACCGCACGTAGGGACACATCTGTGAGCATGAGACTTTGTGACCGAGAGTGTCCACGTGCCTGCCTTAAGACCACGTGACCTTCCACGTGTGGGTCTGTCTGTGAGGCCATTTGTGCTACACTTTGTGGCTTTGTGTGTTACCGTGTTCCTGCCTGCGAGTGACTCCGTCTGACCGCCTGACTGTACAGCACCTGCATGTGTGTCCAACGAGTGTCTGGCGTGCCCTGTGATTGAGTGGCCATGAGGGTCTGTGTGATAATGGGGGCCACAGATGTATGGCTGGAGAGGATCATGGCATTGAGGCAGCACAGGTGCTCACCCTAGACACGGCAGTGTCTGTGAGGCGGTCCATGTGACACGGGGCTGTGTGTGAATGTGCCAGTGATGTCGGGCAGCTATGTGGGACCTGGTGTTCATGGATCCATCCTGCGAGCACCTGCTGTGCTCCTGCTGCGCCCGTGCACGGTGCGGGGCTGGCAGTGACCCTGACGTGGCCTCCCACCTGCGGGGATCCTGGTCTAGTGGGGCAGATAGATGTTAAACCTGCAGTTACCCAAATGAGCTCTTAATTATGTTTGTGTTAAGTGCTGTGGAAGAGACAGATGATGGGATGGGAGCTTCATCTGGTCTGAAGGGCCAAAGGGGCTTCCTTGGGTGACACAGGCCTTAGGCAGAGGGTCAGCAGGTGCAAAGGCCCTAAAGTGGTCAGTGGTGAGCAGGGGGCCAGTGTGGCTGGAGCAGCCACCAGACCATGGCAGCCGGCTTCAGGTTCAGAGGACAGGTGGGAGGGCTGACTGGCCGCTGTGCAAGAGTGCACAGGACAGCCCGGCAGGATGCCTGAGGCCAGGTAGGGGGCTGTGTGGTAGTCCGTGCAAAAGGTGGCAGCTCAGATAAGGTGGTGGTGGATTGGAGAGCTGGCTGGGACTTGGTGATGGATTGGGTTTGGGGTGCTGAGGGAAAGGGAAGTGTCAGGCAGATTCCTTGCTTCTGATGTATGGACCTGGGAAGAGAGTAGGAAGTGGGACCTAAGCAGGCACTACAGCCCGAGATGCCTTATGCCATGTCAGTGGTGATGTTGGGCTAGAGGTGGGGGACCCTGAGGAGGATGACCAGAGATGGCTGGAAATTAAGGAGAGGGGAGCATCTTAGAGGTTGGAAGAAGCAGACCAGATGCTTGACCAGAGCCAGAGGAACACTGGAGTGTCCACTGGGTTGAGGACTGTGAGGACTTTAGCTGGAGGGAGGGACCACTGCAGCTGGAGAGGGGGGTTGTGGTCCTGAGTGTGGGTTTTGTCTTTTAAGATAGGATTTTGAGCATATTTAAGCATTACTAGGAATGCGTCTGTTCAGAAAAGTCAAAAATTTGGGAAAGAGAAGGATTTTGGAAGCTCAGGAGGTTGGGGAAGGGGGCAGAGCATGGATGGGAGAGATCTGCCTTGGACAGGAGGGCGTACCTCTCTCCCCGAGGGAAGCAAGGGCGGCTCAGTGAGATTACAATTGTTGGGTGGGTTTGGTAGCAAGAGATGGAGGGAGCTGCTGGTGGGAGGCTTCAGTCTTCTGTGCAAGGTGGGAGACAGTTGTGTGCTGAGAGCTGAAGGTTCGAGCGTGGAGGAGGTTGAAAGCATGCTGTGTACAGCGGTGAATCAAGCCGGGCAGAGGACAGAGGCCACAGGCAGCATGCAGGGCCTGGGTGAGGCCACTGGGGACGTGCTCATAGGATGCCGGCCTTGCAGGGCAGGTGACCTACCTGTCCCAGGGCTGCCTGGAAGAGGGCAGAGGGGTTGGATCCATCCAGGGCTTGGCACAGGCCAGGCAAGAGCATGGGAAGAGAAGTAGGTGAGAGAGTTGAAGGGGCATGTAAGACCGGTGAGGTGTGGGACCTCCGGGTCTAAGCTCAATATTGAGGGCAGTAAGGATGGTAGGTCAGTGGGCGGAGGTCCCTGGGGGGCGCTGAAGAGCCAGTACAGTGCTGGGGACCTTGAGCAGCTGAGCTGGGGGAGGGGGAAGGTCTGCAAGGGGATGTCGGAGGCCACGGTTTGGGGGATAGGGCCATTCCGAGCCTTGGCAGTATCAAGGGCACGGCTACAGCCGTGCGGGGGAGGAGAAAGCCCTGGAGATGAGGGGCTCGGGGGCTCGGGAGGGGGACTACCGAAGTCACCCAGGCAAGGGGTAGGAGCAGAACTCTGGACGGTGAGGAAACCATGCTGTGGCACTAGGTTCCTCAGTGGGAATAAGGTCTAGAAATGTCACTGGGAATAAGGGAGGCACAGCCCCGTGTCCTAACTCCAAGGAACTGGTTGAGTGCGAGCACCTCCATAGGGCACACTTTCTCCAAATCAGTCAAGGCCGTTGGCCTCTTTCCCATCTGGCCTCCTGTCTCTGTGGTTGCTTGTGGCTCCGACACCCTGTCCAAGAAGGCACAGGCCACGGCTACCTTGTGCCAGAAGAGCCACTGGGGCTGCTGGTCCTGACAAGAGCTGTGGGCACAGCAGCTAGAGTTCTCCATATGTGGTTGTGTGTGTGATGGGGGCAAGGGGTCAGGGAGTCCCGGCCCACGCTCATGTGTATCTGGCAGTTGTGTGTGTTTTGTGAGAGAAAGCATATGTGTGGGAGAGACCTTGTGTGTGTGTGAGGTGCTGTTAAAGCCCCATATGTGCGAAAGACACCATATGTGTATGTGGGACACACGGTGTGTGTGTGTGTGTGTGTGTGTGTGTGTGTGTGTGTGTACACAGGCAGAGCCTGTGGTCCAGAGGGAGCCAGGCTGTCTGGCAACAGCGGTGGCAGCCTGCCTAGGAGGGGCCCTGGGTTAGCCATTCTGTACTCAGGGACTAGCCGGCCTGGGTGAGTTTCCCATCCTCTGTGACTCGTCACTGTGTCCGTGACCCCCACCCTCCATCTGCCTGCTTCCCCCCATTTGTCTTCCCCAGCCCCCTCCGCCCCTCCCCAGAAGGTGACCTGTGTGAGCACGGGCTCCACCACGGTCCGGGTAAGTTGGGTCCCGCCGCCAGCCGACAGCCGCAACGGCGTTATCACCCAGTACTCGGTGGCCTACGAGGCAGTGGACGGCGAGGACCGAGGGCGGCATGTGGTGGAGAGCATCAGTCGCGAGCACTCCAGCTGGGACCTGGTGGGCCTGGAGAAGTGGACGGAGTACCGGGTGTGGGTGCGGGCACACACGGACGTGGGCCCCGGCCCGGAGAGCAGCCCGGTGCTAGTGCGCACGGACGAGGACGGTAGGCGCTGGCACCGAGGGGAGGGGCGGGGGAGGGGAGACACCCCTCCCAGACACCACCCACCGCGCACCCCAGGGCCTCTGCCTCACACAAGCCGGGAAGGACTCCTCTTCCTGGTGGGGGCTTAATAGCCCAGAGTGGGGAAACAGAGCTTGTGGGATAGCCCATGACCAAATCCCAGCCTTTGCAGCGGTCTCCAAGGCAGCTGGAGCCTTAAAAGGCTAAGATGGAAGAAGCAGTCCCACCTAAGATCTGGGAGGTGGAGACTGGGAAGACTGGTCCAAGAGATGCTCAGAGTAGAACCAGTAAGACTTACTCTTGGCCAGATGTTGGCATGATGTGGGTGCTAGGAGGAGATGGGACAGGTTGTGCCCACCTTAGGATGACCAAAGGCCTGGTGCCTCACCACTGCCCTCCCCACCAAGTGAGATAGCTCTGGGCCCAGGGGGTCGGCAGGGCTTCCTTGTGCTAGGTGAAGGGACCCCTCCTGTGTCCTCAGCAGGGACAGTCTACAAAAACTCTGTGAGGGCCTTTACTGGAGCAGTGGGGTGCAAAGGCAAGGCCCTGGAATGTGCTGTGCCCCCCCCGAGCCAAGGTCCATACCACCAGGCCTGACTTTCTTCTCTTCCCGGTCCCCAGTGCCCAGTGGGCCACCGCGAAAGGTGGAGGTGGAACCGTTGAACTCCACTGCTGTGCGTGTCTCTTGGAAACTGCCCGTCCCCAGCAAGCAGCATGGCCAGATCCGCGGCTACCAGGTCACCTACGTGCGGCTGGAGAATGGCGAGCCCCGTGGCCCACCCATCATCCAGGACGTCATGCTGGCTGAGGCTCAGGTGTGTCACTGGGAGGCGGTGGGGTGGAAAGGTGGACGAGGCCAGCATGCTCTGCTACCTCTTTGGAGCCCAGGTTTGACCCATCCCCTGCCTGCCCTCGGGACTAAGACACCGAGGTGTCCTGCCGCATTAGGCTTAGGAGGTGCTCAGACCAGAAGGTTAGGGCTGGGTTCCAGGAAACACTCTCTTCCGTCTTGCCTACGCCAGCCCAGGCCCTGCCAGCCCCATCTGCCCCGGTGACTGTCCCAGCCTGGCAGCCACCTCTGTGGCTCAGATACCAGCACTAGCAGTGAGGAGCCCTCTCTGCACAGAGCCCGGCTTCCATTGTCACCCCCTGCCCGGGCTTCAGCCCCCTAAGCCCTCCTTTGTGTTTTGCAGAAAGCACATTCACTGTCAGTTAGGCTGGGATTTGAGATTTGCCTTCCCCCGCTCAACAGTGCTGGGCTGGGCAGCCATTCCTCCCACAGCCAGGGAAGGGAGAGCCCTCCTTCTGTCATCTCCCCCAACTCAGCCTTTGGCCATGGCAGAGTTCTGTGAATGGCCCAGCTGGGTGTGGCTCTACGCCTGGCCCTCAGGAGGATGGCCTGGCCCCTGGTGTTTACGCTCAAGGTCTGGGCCTGCCAGCCAGCCTCCTGTCTTCCTCTGTGCACTAATGTCCTCCAGGGGATAACAGTTTCACCCGTGAGCTTAGGGTGAGGTCCCTGGGGTATTCTGAGCGCTGGTTTGCTGTTCAAGTAAAGAACCTGGGATACTGGGAGGTTATGTGAATGGCCCAGAGTTTCCCAGGAAATAGGTGGCTGAGCTTGGGTAAGAAACCCAGTCTCTGGACTCTGAACTCCTAGAAAGGGCTGTAATTGTTACGGCGAGTTTCCTCCCAAAAGATTCTGTTGAAGAGTCGTAACACCTGGTGTGGTCTGCTTTCGAGGTCTCCCCATCCAGAATCAGGGTCTTGGGGAGGGGGTTCACAGTGGGCAGCACTGAGGCAGCCCTGGGGGAAGGAGCCCAGATTCCCTTCAGAGCCCACATGCCCTCCCCAGCCAGCTTTTCACCCCTACCTGGGCTGGGCCCAGAAGTGCAGGTGCAGACCCCATGTTCTGCCTGCTGTACTCAGGGTGGGCTCACCCACACAGACAGATGGGGCCTTCTTGCCTCCGGCTGAGCTTAATTCTGAAGCCAAATTTCTTCTCTGGCCAGAGGGTGCCCTCTTCCTCCTCTCATCCTGCCCCGTGCTGAGAGAGAACGGGGGTGGAGGAGGCGGACATGTGCACCCGCCTGCATTCCTGGGGCAGGTTGAGGACTCCTCCTGGAGCCTCCACAGACACACCCACCCAGAAACATCCCCGGAATGGGCTCCCTCCAGCCCCTCCCATCCTAGAGGGCCAGCGGCACAGCTGCAGCCAGTGGGGTTCTGGAGCCACCCTTTCAGGTGCCCCCTTCTGGTTCCAAGTGGTTTGAAGGGAGCTGGGCTACAGGAGGAGGGACACTGTCCATCTGGTTTCAAACATATCATGATGGGGGTAAACCTGAGCTCCAGGAAAGCCAACTGAAGATGGAGGGGCCTGGTCCCCAGCCCAGCCACAGGGCCCAGCTGTCCTCCGACCACCCTGTCAGGGACACCACAGCCTGTCCGTCTTCACCCAACAGCACCATCTGCTTAGCCCAGGGTCCCCACCAGTTCTGGAAGAACCATGAGGGTCCTGCCCCCCTCGAGTGTGTAGCCAGACCTGTCTCCTTTTATGTGTGTCTCCATGTCGGGTTTGTCTGTTTCTCACTCGATGTTTTTCCTCCCTCTCTGTGTCTCCTCTCACTGCCTGTGCCTGCCTCGCCCTCTTCTCCTCTCTCCTTCCCACTGCTCCCTTCTGTCCTCTCTCCCTCCGTTGTGCTTCATCTGCTTTGTCTCTCCTTCTTTGCCCTCACTCTGCCTCCAACACGGGAGAGGTGCGTTGTGAAGACCTTCCTGCCCAGACCTGGCTTGGACAGTGAGAGTCTCCCCACCCCCCCACCCCCGCTCCGAGACAAGGAACCTAGAGCAGAGGCGGGCCCAGCCATACCTTTGAAAGTGTCCGTGGCCAGTAGGGACCTGTTGATGGTCTCCTGCCATATTCTGTCCCATGCTCCTTGCAAGGCCTTTCCAACAGAGCTTCTCAGAACAAGAGGGACCGCAGTCAGTGGACAGAGGTTGGACCAGCACTTTAAGGGTGGTTGGGCCCGAGGACCCTCTGGTTGCTCTAGCCTGAAGATGTCATGGGCCATCTCCCTTTGCTGTGCTGGACACCAGCCAGCCTCAGTCCTCCAGGGTCCCCAGACCACAGAACAGACACCTCAGTCCCTCCACCTACATGCATCACGGCCTAAAGAAGAACGTACCAAGAAACAGCGACATTGCCAGCCCTGAACCATGCCTTGCTACCGTAATAAGATCTCAGGCACCCTCAGGAAGGAATAGGGGTCTGACTGCTCCCCCTGTGCCTGTGGGGAAGGGCCTAGACTCCAAGCTTGGCACTCACACTTCCATCATCTTGCTGGCCAGCCTGCCCCCATCTCCCAACCCCAGTGCAGCTCTCGCTATTCCTGGGACACCCTCCTGCCTGGGAAAACTGTATAATCTGTCTCCCAACTGAGAGTGAAAGGAGACGCTGAATAATCATACCATGACAACAGCCGCAGGCCAGGACCTTCCTGGGCAAACCCGGATGCAGTCGCCCTGCTCCCAAAGGAGTGGGTGTCTTCACCCCTGTCTGGCAGCCTCTCCCTCAGAGCACCTGTAGGTGGCGCTCTCTGGTCCCTCCCGTGCCCAGGAGCCCTCCCTCTTCAGTCTGTGTGCTTCCTAGTCTCCCTCCCCTCCTCCGCCCTGGCTTACGGCATGGGCTGGGATCTCCAGATGGGGAGTGGTTTTGGGGTGCTACCCCCATGGGCATTTCAGAGGCCCTTGCCCTCCCTCTGCCCTGCTGGGCCGGGCCCCCTCCAGCAAGAGTCCTTCACATCCTGTCTCCCTTTCTCTCCCTCCTGCGGTCAGTGGCGGCCAGAGGAGTCCGAGGACTATGTAAGTAACAGGTGTGCGAGCGCGGGCGAGACCTGGGTCAGGTTGGGCTCATGGGACGCTCCCCTCCCCCGCCTTTCCCCCCAGCCTGAGCCGCCAAGATCCACAGGCCACCAGCCACCTCCAGAGAAAATTGGCGTTTAGACTCAAGCAGCGAGCTGAGCAGCGATTGGCATTTCCTCTAATCCTTACTTCTCGCCTGTCGAGCAGCAATTTCAGGCCAGTGTTTGTGATCGACCAGGGCCTGGCCCCTGCTCTGGCCAGACAGGGATGGAGTTAAATCCGATCCTGATCATTAGGCCTTATTGATCCCTGGAGTGAAAAATCACCTGCTCCTGGGCCCAGGCTGGGAGGGAAACCTGGGGAGCTGGTTCCGGCATTGGTGCGTTCTGGAGCCCCAGCCCTGGGACACCCTCCAGCCTGGGCAGGAGGGTGTCTGCGAGGGGTTGGTGGTGGCTGCGGGGGCCCCACCTACCACTCAGAGCTGGAGGGACACCAGGGTTGGTGGTGACAGCTCTGTTCCCACTGCACGGTGGTCCCCTCCCTTCTTCCCACTCTCCCCGTGTCGCGTGGCTTGGCCTCCTGTGGTGTTTCTCCGCATGTCTGGAAAGGATGCCTTGGCTGGAGATGGGCATGTAGGCAGGGCCTGCCAAGGCGGGGAGACACTGCCCTGGCTGACTTCTTAGGTATCACTGGGGACAATGGGGACGTACGTTCCCTGGGGTGGGTGTTTCCTGTCCTATTCATCTTCCTTCCCTCATCTTTCTTCCCTTCTCACAACGTATTTGCAAGGCATTCGGTAGTCACAGAGCCCACTCCTACATGTGGCCAGATGGGGTCCTGGCCGGGTCCTGCTGGGCAGCACCTTGGCCCGCTGCACCTTGCTTGTTGGTGTGGGTGTGGGTGAGGGTGTGGTGTGTGCACGCGTGCACTATGGTAGCCCTTTGGCCTCCTACAAGAGAAGCTGTAGGCTGCGTGCATGTGCGTGCCAGGAGTCATGCCAGGTGCCCCGTGCGTGCGGAGCTCTGTGCCCTGTGTGTCATGTGTACACAGACCTCCTGAGGTGTCACTCGCAGCGCAGTGGAGTGGAGGAACAGTGTAGCCCTTTGTTCTAATCTGAAAGGAAGGGTGAGCTGTCTGCTCCAGGCGTGCAGCTCCTGGGACAGGCGGGGTCCTCCTGGGCACACATCCCACCTGCCTGCCCCGCATCCAGCAGAGTCCGGCATCGCCCAGCATCCCACGCCCCGGGACCTCTGGCCCTGTGAGCCCCAGAGGCTCCCTGCCAGCGAAGGTCCTCAGGTGGCTGGCACGGGCTGGCCTCCTGGCTCCTCTGTGATGAGACTGGGCCCCTCCTCCTTCTTAGGAAACCACCATCAGTGGCCTGACCCCAGAGACCACCTACTCCGTTACTGTTGCCGCCTACACCACCAAGGGGGATGGTGCCCGCAGCAAGCCCAAAATTGTGGCGACGACCGGGGCAGGTGAGTGCGGGGTCAGGGACAGAGCTAAGGGTGGGGCGGCAGGGCGGGCAGCGCCAGAGCCCAGCGCGTGGTTGTTCAGTCCCAGGCCGGCCCACCATGATGGTCAGCGCCACGGCCATGAACACCGCGCTGCTGCAATGGCACCCTCCCAAGGAGCTGCCTGGCGAACTGCTGGGCTACCGACTGCGGTACCGCCGGGCCGACGAGGCAGAGCCTACTATCATGGATTTTGGCAAAGATGACCAGCACTTTACAGTCATCGGCCTGCACAAGGGGGCCACCTACATTTTCTGGCTTGCTGCCAAGAACCGGGCTGGCCCCGGAGAGGAATTCGAGAAGGAGATCACCACTCCTGAGGATGCACCCAGCGGCTTCCCCCAAAACCTGCGTGTGGTAGGGCTGACCACCTCTACCACGGAGCTGACCTGGGACCCCCCGGTGCTGGCGGAGAGGAACGGGCGCATCACCAACTACTCCGTGGTGTACCGTGACATCAACAGCCAGCAGGAGCTACAAAACATCACTGCTGACACCCACCTGGTACTGTCCGGCCTCAAGCCGGATACCACTTATGACATCAAGGTCCGCGCTCGTACCAGCAAAGGCGCCGGCCCACTCAGCCCCAGCATCCAGTCCCGGACCATGCCCGTGGAGCAAGGTGTGTGCCGCGGGCATGTGGCTGCGCCTGGGGAACTCTGCTCTCCTTGACCCACTGACCTCTGGCGACTGTGATCCACCAGCCTCTGCTGTGTGACCCTCCAATCTCTCATGACCATGACCACTAACCTCTAGCGAACAGGTGCCACATTCTCAGTGTGCGACCCCTGACCTCTGCTCTCCTTGACCTACTGACCTCTGCTATGTGACTCCAATCTTTCGTGACCTTGACCCACTGATCTCTTTTGACTGCATCACCATCCTTGGGTGTGGGACACTGATCTCTTGGGGCCATGACCCACTGACTTCTAGTGAACATGCTCCACCGTGCTCTGGCGTGGGGTCACGTGCTTCTCATGACTGAATCCCACTGACATCTGGTCACTGACCAGCACCTCTGGAGATCCTGACCACGGGTCCTGTGGCATCTGCCCAGCTCAGTCCTCCCTGTGAAGAGGAGTCTGGGCTGAGAGCCGAGCTGTGGGATTTGAAGCTGGCTCGGAGTGGGGTACCTGGCCTCCGCAGCCATTCCGGACCCTCAGCCCTGGCCAGCATCTCTTCCTGGCAGGGAACCCTTCGCCCCAGCCCCCGGTTACACAGCCACGGCTGACTCCCCGCCCTTCCTTGTGTTCCACAGTGTTCGCCAAGAACTTCCGTGTGGCGGCTGCTATGAAAACTTCTGTGCTGCTCAGCTGGGAGGTCCCTGATTCCTACAAGTCCGCGGTACCCTTCAAGGTGGGTGAGGGCCACGGCCAGCCAAGCCCGGCACACTTGCTGGCCTGCCCCAGGGCGTCGCAACAGTCCCAGGTGTGGGCGTCTGTGGCGAGGTTTCCCGGTCAGGTGGATGCACACTCTGTGCCCTGTAGGCCCACAGTTGGGGGGGGGGGGGGCTCACCCCAGCGCACTGCCTGTCCCTCTCCCCCGCAGATTCTGTACAACGGGCAGAGTGTGGAGGTGGACGGGCACTCCATGCGGAAGCTGATCGCAGACCTGCAGCCGAACACGGAGTACTCATTTGTGCTGATGAACCGCGGCAGCAGCGCGGGGGGCCTGCAGCACCTCGTGTCCATCCGCACGGCCCCAGACCTCCTGCCGCACAAGCCACTGCCTGCCTCCGCCTACATAGAGGACGGTCGCTTCACCCTCTCCATGCCCCACGTGCAGGACAGCACCCTCATCAGGTGTGCAGATGAAGCCGTGCGTGGGGGCGGGGCAGGGCTGGCGACGGGCGCGTGGGTGACGACAGGCCTGATTCCCGCTCTGCCCGCCTAGGTGGTTCTACATCGTGGTGGTACCCATCGACCGTGTGGGCGGGAGCATGCTGGCCCCGAGATGGAGCACACCCGAGGAGCTAGAGCTGGACGAGGTGCCTGCGATGGGACGGGGCACTGGCAATGACAGCCCCATTGCTCTGCTTGGCTGTGGCCCCAGTTTCTCCCCCAAATTGGACTCACTCTCTGGCTGCTCTGCCTGGAAGCCTGGTCCTCTCTGGGACACTGAAGCAGCCCCCTGGGAGTTTCCCAGAAAACTGGAAGGCTTGCAGAGATTCCCTAGAGGGATTTGCTGAGGATCCCTCAGGACAGGAAGAAGCAAAGATCCCTGTACGGGTCTAGAAGTTCCTGAGCCCTGTAGACTTGGGGCAGTCCCGAGAGGCTAGAGTAGAGCCCTCGGCATGTTGGGAATCCCTTGTCCTCACAGAGGTGTGGAGCCAGCCCTCTCTGGTTAGAGTGAGGGGCAAGTTACCCAGAGGGCCTCTCCTCACTGGGTTGGCAGGGAGGAGTGGCATTGTGCCGGTGTGTGGCATTATTCCGTGAGGGCAGTGGGCCAGGCCGGGCCCAGGCCTGTTATGTGGACGGTGAGCCTCAGTCTCAGTCCAGGGAGAAGATGTCTGAGGCCACAGGCCCAGGGGCACGTGGTCTGAGGTCCGGCGTGACTCCTGTGCTCTGCTCTGTCAGCTTCTGGAGGCCATCGAGCAGGGGAGTGAGGAACGGCGACGTCGGCGACAGGCAGAGCGGCTGAAGCCATACGTGGCTGCTCAGGTGGACGTGCTCCCTGAGACCTTCACCCTGGGGGACAAGAAGAGCTACCGGGGCTTCTACAACCGGCCCTTGTCTCCGGACCTGAGCTATCAGTGCTTTGTGCTCGCCTCCCTGAAGGAACCCTTGGACCAGGTCTGCCTGAGCCGCCTGGGCTCTCAGTACCCCGAGACTAGACTAGTCTCAAACACCATGAGATCCCAGGCCTAGGGCTGCCCCAGAGACCCCAGACCTGCACTAGGGGATCTCAAAAGACGTCAGCCCCTAGGACCCAGAAGGCCAGACCTTATCTAGCCCTAGGGACTCGGTCAGCTGGCCAGGCTCAGGTCGGCCTGTTTGGCTCCAGCCCAGCATAGCCCAGCCCCAGAGCCCTTTCTCCAGGTTTGGTGGGCAGAGGGTGGGGGACCTCACACTGAGCTCACCGCCCATGCTGTTCCTCCACTGGGCCACAGAAGCGCTATGCCTCCAGCCCCTACTCCGATGAGATCGTGGTCCAGGTGACACCAGCCCAGCAGCAGGAGGAGCCTGAGATGCTGTGGGTGACAGGCCCCGTCCTGGCAGTCATCCTCATCATCCTCATTGTCATCGCCATCCTCCTGTTCAAGAGGTGAGTGCTGCACCCAGCACCCCAGGAGACAGCCACCTGCCCCTGGACTCTCAGGTCCTTCCCGGCATGGTTCGCGCAGGTACAGGGCAGCCACAGCGGCCTGCACTCGGCCCCTGGGCTCAGTGGGAGCCCACAAGAGCAGAAGCAGTGTGTGTGCACACACATGTATGTTAGCCTAGGTGTGACGAGGAGCCACAGCTTCACAGAGGGCTGGTTCACCTGCATCCCTGGGCACGTGTGTCCATCTGTCTCTCTGTTTCGGTGGGTGTGAACATGTCTGTCTTTAAGCTTCAGGACACCGCCCTCTCCTGGTCTCCTACCTTCAGCACTTCCTCTGACGCCATTCCTAGATGACTCCCCAGCCTGGCTCTCCCGCTTAGGCCTAGAGAGGTCCAGGCCCAGCTGCGGGCCCATGTACCCACAGACATTCATTTGGCACACATTTATTGAACGCCTGCTGTAACCATGGCATCCCCAGTAGTCCCAGACTCCGCGTGTCTTGAACCTTCCCCTTAACCTTCGTCCCCTGCAGTCCCTATCACGAAGGACTAGTTAGCAGTCAGAAACCTGGGGGCCAGCCTCAGCCCTCCTCTTCCCTCACTCCACCTGGTCTCCTGGGAGTTCTGTCCTAAAGATGGCTACATCTCCTCCTCCACTCCCAGTAGGCTCCCCACAAGACGGTGCATGTCCAGGCACAGCTGGGGACCTGGTAGACGGTGTTCCTCAGTGCTCTCTCTCAGCTAGTAGTAGCCACCTGCTCTTAGAGCCTCCCCTCCTACCCATCCCCCTGCCAACCTGAAAGGTACTTCCAAAGCTTCGTCACCCTCAGTTTAAAACTTTTTAGTGGCTCCTGAAGTAAAGCATGAGCTCTCTAACCTGACAGTCAAACGCCTGGCTAACCGGTCTGGTCCCATTCCCAACATTGTCACAGAACTGATGCAGTTCGCTTGGCTGCCCGGGGCTGTGCCCCCTCCATTCTGCAGCTTTCCCACTCGTGCCCACCAGGCTGCTGTCATTGCATCCTTCAAGACTCCCTTCCAGGGGCTCTCAGTTGAGAGAGTTTGCCACTCTTGATAGTGGGGTTGTGAGTTTAAGTCCCATGTTGAGCATAGAGCTTACTTTAAAAAAAAAAAAAAAAAAAGACTCCCTTCCCGGCTCTGGTGCCCACAAGGCTGTCCCAGGTCCCTACTTCTGCCCCAGTGATGCTTCATTGGGCACATCACTAGGCCTGTGTTTCAGCAGCCACCACACTGCTGAGCCCATAAGGCTCGTTCATGAACGTTTGTCAGTGAGCACACGTCGGTTTGTATGTCTGAACACATCTCCACATAGGAGTTCCTGTGCTCTGTGTCCCATCTCTCCCCTGTCCCTGACCTGGTCCGAGGGCCTCCTTCCTGAAGAGTTCATTCCTTCCTCCCAGGGTGAATAGGGACAGGCTTTCCTGGTCCAGGGCATGGAGACTAGTGGGGGGTGGACCCTGAGGAGTGTCCTTTCCATCCCGTCTGGGTCCTGGTGTCTGTTAGGAGAGCCAACCCCCTGCCTGTGAAGGCCATATAGGTGCCTTAAACAGGTCCCTCAGCGTCTCCCCATGTCGTGAGAGGGCCTGAGTGCTTGGTGGAAACAATGACCATTCCTCTCTTCTGTCCTTGCCTGTCTTTCGGGACCTAGTAAACAAGAAAGGTAGGACTCGTTCCTTCTCTCTTCACACGCCTCCCCATTCACTCCTTATCCCTGTGCACATTTTGGGCCCAGCAGGGAGGGGCGGTGCTTTGACCGGAAGCCTCCTGGCCTATGCTTGTCTGGTCGGCTCAGCAGGCTCTGGGGTGGGCTCTGTCACTGTCTCGACTTGTACGCTGCACAGGGGATGCCCCTTCCCCAGGGCACAAGGATAGTGCAGACTTTAGTACTTCCCCGGAGTGCACAGACTGACTTCGAGCTCACCAGAGCCTTCTACCAGCAACCAGTTCTCTAAGATTACCTGAGTGCTGCAGGAGACCCATGTGCAGAGAGCACTGGCTGCAGGGCAGGGGGACGTGTGTGTTTCTACACACTCGTTCACACTTACGCAAACACCCGCGTGCACATAGCGGGAGCAGCCCCTGGATGCTTGTCAGCAGCTAGACCCCGTGGTCTGTCTCTGACCCTGTCCCTGTAGACGGGGGAACTGAGGCCGATGAGGGAGGACTCCGCCCAGCTAGGGTGACGCCTTCCCCGTCCCTCCCCTGCTGCTCTGGACATTTACCCTGATACCGAGAGACAGACAACCGGGGCCCAGCTCTCTGTGATGTTTGTGTATCGTACGTGTCGTTTGCATGTTTACTCCTGGTGGCTCCTGCTGCCTCAGCTGTGGTGGCCTTGGGGACAGCAGCCACTGCCCAGCGGTGACCTCCCCTCTCTTGGAAGGTGCCACCAGCCTTTGCAACCCCTTTCCCCCTCGCTGCACTGGCCCTCTGTCCACTCTCCAGTCCTTCTGTGTCCCCACCCGCCCCACCCTGTGTTCTCCATGTTAAAGCTGCTCTGCCACTGGCTCCCCTGCGCTCAGAGACCCCAGGGTGGGGCAGTGGGAGGGACCAAGCCGGACACACAGGGGCTCTGCCACAGCCAACCATGCCGTCCATCTCTGTCCTCCACCTGGACCTCAAGTTCTCACCAACCATCCTTCTGCCTCTTCAGGAAGAGGACCCACTCGCCATCGTCCAAGGACGAGCAGTCAATCGGGCTGAAGGACTCCCTGCTGGCCCACTCCTCAGATCCCGTGGAGATGCGACGGCTCAACTACCAGACGCCAGGTAGGGCGGCTCCTCCAGCCCACCTGCCCCCCAGCCCGGGCCTGCAGGTGCTGGAGTCTCTACCAAGAGACTCTAGCCTCATGCCCCCATTTCCTATCCCTGTTTCTTCTTTCTGCCCCTCTTCTTGAACCCATTCACTTCACTGAAGTGACAGAAGCTTCTATATCCAACAGCTACTCAGGCCCTGCCTTACCTTGGGTCAGGCCTCCAAATATAGGCCAAGGATCCTCACATAGCCCACATCCCAGCCACAAGGTGGCCAGCCTCTGCACCTGCACTTTGTCTCCTCTGCCCCAAAGAGGGGTGTGTTGGTAGGACATGCCCCATCAGTCATTTGGGGTAGGATAGGGTACCTAGATTTACGGTGTGAGCACAGGGACCCCACATAGGGCTTTATATCTGCCTTCCTTCTCCAGCCACTTACGCATGGCTCTCTTGTCTCCTCTTTCTAGTGTGTCACTCCCTCCCTGTGCCCCAGTAGACGCAGCTCAGACCCCTCCCCTAGAAGCTTCCCAACCTGCCCCAGCCCCCACATAGGCCTGGGGGTCTCCCCTGGCTCCCAGAACCTCTCTGATTCTTCCACTATGACTCCTCTTACACTGGGCTAGAATTGCCTCAATGACAGTCCAAGCTCTGTGGGGCCATGAACTGTGTCTTGTTCATTGTCATCCCTTGTACTGTGCACACAGTGGTCTCTAATTGGGTACCTGTAAAATGGACACACAGACAACTGAGTTGAGTGAGTGAACTAACATACATACAGGGCTTGTGTATATGTGAGCTAGTTAAATCGGTGCATATTAACGTACTGCAAAACTTAATGGCTTAAAACAATAATTATGTGTTACCCCTCATAGTTTTTGTGAATTAGAAATTCAGATAAGAGTATAGCAGGAACAGCTTGTCTCTATTCCAGAATGTCTGGGCCCTCACCTGGAAAACTTGGAGTCTGAGAGCTAGAATCATTTAAAGCAAAGGTCAGCAAATAAATAAATAAAAACTTTAAAAAGGTGGGGGGCGGGGAATGGTGCGCCTGGGTGACTCAGTCAGTTAAGCGTCTGCCTTCAGCTCAGGTCATGATCTCACGGTTTGTGGGTTCGAGCCCCACATCAGGCTCTCTGCTGTCGACGCAGAGCCCACTTCAGATCCTCTGTTCCCCTTTCTCTCTGCTCCTCCCCTGCTCGTGCTCACACTGTCTCTCTCTCAAAATAAATAAATACAAACTTAAAGCAAAGGTTAGCGAACTTTGGCCCATTACCAGATATGGTCCACTACCTGTTTTTGCAAATAAAGTTTTATTGGAACACAGCCACACTCATTCATTTATGAGTTATGTATGGCTACGTTCACGCTACAAAGGTAAAGCTAAGTAGCATCTACCATACATCCACAAAGCCAAGAATATTTCCTGTCTGGCTTTTATGGAAAAGTTTCCTGTCCTCTGAATTCTGAAGACTCAGTGTTGGTGCGAGAGTCAGCCATGAGCCCACCTGGGGTTGTCATCTGTGACGACCACACGCGGCCTCTTTATGTGGCCTGGGCTCCCTCAACACCATGGTGACTGAGTTCCAAAGTCCTGCGTCCTGAGAGCAAGTGAACCGGGCGGCCTCGTGGGCTCTTGTGACCCAGCAGAATCATATCTGTGAGGAATCCATGCTCCAGGATGCCAGGGGCCTGTAGGGCAGAGAAGCCCCCTCTGAGAGGGGTTGCTGAGCCACGTGGGCGTGAGTCAGGCAAATGGGAGGGAGCTCCCTTCGTTGGAAATAGTCCTGCGGAGTCAGCACACGGACACTGGGTGTCCTGCCTCATTGGAGTTGGGGTATGGAAAGCCCACGGATGAGACTGGAGGGTACGCAGAGGTCTATCACAACGGAACCTGAGCGCCAGGCTCAGGGGTTTGGACTGCATCATGAGAGCACCAGGGAGGCATTAGACGTTTTCAGCAGGGGAGCGACAGAGTCAGAACTGTGATTTGGAAATCTCGCTCTGGCTGCTGTGCGGAAGACAGATTGGAGGAGAGAAATGGGGAGCCTGGAAAGCCCCGGGAGTAAGTGAAAGGTGCATGAGGAGGGTGGCTGTGGGGGGTGGAGGGCAGTCTTAGGAAGCGTGAAGTAGGTGGCAGGGCTCGGGCTTATGGCTGAACAATGAGGAGGGGGTTCCGGGTGGCAACTGGGCCTGTGGGTCTGGACCTCCACACCACCGTCCGCCTGAAACCACGGACGTGGGAGGAGGTGCCAAGCGGCCTGCAGTGACCAAAGCCGGAGAACGGAAGGGGGGGGCAGCCAGTAGGAGGTGAAATGTTGAGAAACGATGAATGAAGAGTAGCCAGGGAGATTAAGAAGGAGCAGCCAAGGAGGAAGGGTATGGGAAGAGTGGAGTGTCCCTGAAGCCAAGGCCGGGGATGGCTGTGCACCCAGGAGGACCACTGGCTTCGGCAGTTGGGACTGTGGAGAGAGAGAGCATGGTGGCCGAGTCCTGGGGGCAGAAGCATCTCAGTTGGTTGAGGAGCAGTGAATGGGGAATGGGCAGGTGGAGAGACCCCTTCCAGAGGCCAGGGTGTGATGGATAGGATGGACAGGACCACAGCAGGAGAGGAAAGAGGTGTGGCTTGAAGAGGGATTTTTCTTTTAACCGATATGGAAATTGTTTACCGGTGATGATCCATCGATGCAGGGGTAAAGGGTGCTCAGCTGTGGGACAAGAACCCAGAAGCTGGCTTCAGGCCCCTGGCCCAAGTGGGAGGGGTGTGACGTAGCCCAGGGGAGCAGTGTGGCCATGCCTCCCTGCGTTCAGGTCAGCAGAGGACAGGAGGCGGGTAAAGCCAGTCTAAAGGGAACACACTGCTGGGTTCTAGGCTGGTGGGCTCAGTTTTCTCCACAATGAGAAGAAAGTGGTCAGAACAGCAGGGAAGGCATGGCCTGGGTGTGGGCACTGAGCAGATATGCCCAGGAGGACTGCTGAGCAGCTAGGAGCCCATGGCCCTGATCCTGAGTCACTGTGGCTGCAGAGATCTGGGAGGAAAGGAGGGATAAAGACGAAGTGTGTAGATGTGGTAAAGGCCAAGTGCAGAGGATGAGGGCGTTCAGAAGGGACTGTGGAATGGGGCCGGCCATGAGCCCCCAGAGACGCGGAGCTCAAGGAAATGGGGCTGCCAGTGGGGAGAGGCATCTCTGTGGACACGGTGGTCCCCAGAGTGTTGAGAGAACCAGGAATCAGAAGGGACAGAGGGACCAGGGGCATGGCAAGTTTTCTTAGTGTTTTTTGTTTTTTGTTTTTTTTTTTACTTGAGTGAACTTTTTTTTTCCTCCTATAATTTAGTCTTTATTCTGAAAAGTTTTCAGACCCACAGAATATATAGTTGTTTCCTGCACCTCCTCGTGCAGACTTACCCTGTCATTTCTGGCCATACATGCCTCATCTCTCAATATGAAAGCAGCACGCTCCCCTTTCGCCTCCCCATCTGAAAATAGCCAAGGTCAAGTTTTGATACCAGTGGGGATGAGGGTTGGTTGGATAGGATTCAGTCTTAAAAAGGGGCCCCCAAGGCTGTCCAGACCCCCGGGTGTTGGGAGCGCTCTGCTCTGGGTGGGAGATGGGCCTGTGTCCCCGGGAGGCAGCAGGGGCCCGTGGTGGGGCCTGCCCACCCCCCTCAGCCCCTCCACGTGTCCCCTGTAACCAGAGAAGGTCGATGGGCTCTCTTCTCGTGCCCCGCTATCTTTTGTGTTTTCTTTCTCTGCAGGTTCCAGTGTCCCCAGTTGCCCGAATATCTCAAGTTAGTTTTCCAAGTTCCGGGGGCTACTCTGGCTTCTGTGTGTTTCCTTCAACTTTTTCTCACCCCGTCGCCTCCACCGTCCTTCCTTAGATTCTTTCCCTTCTCTCCTCTCTTCTTCTCCCCTTCTCCACCTCTCTCCCCAGCTCCCTGCAGTCCTGTCTTCCCTACCTCTGGCCCCGGCCCTGTCTCTCTGCCTCTGTAGCCTCCAGTCCCAGTCTGACCCCCTTCTGGGTGCCTCTCCTGTCTCCACATCTCCCTCCTCATCTCTGCTTCTCTCTCTAGATTCTTCTGGGTCATTCTGCCATGTCTCTGTACTTTGCGTCCACTCCATCCACACGCTCAGTGTGGAGACGATGACGTCACCCAGTCTCCCACAGTGACTGGCGCCAGTGAGGGGCAGGAGGGCTGTGCACAAGCGGGGCCTGTGGGGCAGGTGTGCGGCTGCGCCACCCCCCAACCTGGGCTTCCAGCCCCAGCCCAGGAGGAAGGATGCCTGGCATCCCTGAGAACCCGCCGGGCAAGGCCCTGGTGCCCCCACTCAGCGCTGTGTCCCGCACACATGCCCTGCGCACATGCCCACACGTGCTCTCAGCACACACACTTCCTCTGTCCTCTCCCACCTTCTGGCCGCCGTGTGCTCCACCATCCTGTCGCCGCATGTGCTGCCGTCTCCATGCCACCAGTGCCGAGTGCTCCATGGTCACACATGTTCACGTGTGCACATACATGGATTGGGGCTGTCTCTACCACCCCGCACAGGCCTCACGCTGACTCTGCCTTTATGTGCCTCCGCCCCCAGGTATGCGAGACCACCCGCCCATCCCCATCACTGACCTGGCAGATAACATTGAGCGCCTCAAAGCCAACGATGGCCTCAAGTTCTCCCAGGAGTATGAGGTGAGACGTCCGTACCCCCTGCCATGTGCCTGCTCCAGGCCTAGCCCCGTGCCAGCTCCTGCCCTGCCTCGGGTCCCAGCTGTGGGTGGGCGGCTCCAGGCTTCCCCAGAGTACAGATTGGAGGGATCAGCAGTGGCAAGTAGGGAATTCAGCTCTTCGGGTGCCAGGCCTGGCTGAGGCCCTTTTAAGCACCCTAAGTCTGGACACTCAGACACGTGCCCACATGCTAACGGAAGCAGACAGAGGGTCACGCGCGCGCGCGCGCACACACACACACACACACGTAGTAATAACTCATTTACCAAGAGCTTACCTCAGGCCAGACCAGACTGGGCAATTTGCATGTGCCCTCTCATCCTGTCTTCCTCGAAGTATGAAATGGTACCGTTATTATCCCATCTTATAGATGAGGAAGCTGAAGCTCAGAGAAGGGAAGTGACTTGCCCGAGGTCAAGTAGCTGATGTGTAGTGGAGCTGGCAGTCAGACCCAGGCCTGCCTGACAGCTTGTGTCCTGCTCACGCACACCCTCACGTGTGTTCTCAGAGCCGCACAGGTCACAGAGTGGACAGTTGGGTGACTCGAGGCTCGCTGCTCAGGCTGCACAAACCTTCCTGCTCACAGCCGTCCACATACTCTGTTCACTCTGGTTCACTCTGTTCACTCCTAGCTGCTGGGGCCCCGACTTCAGCTTCTGGGGTCTGAGGGCTTCCAGGCAGCCCAGCTGGTCGGGGGCTGGGGGAAGGATTTGCTAGAGAAGGAGACAATAAAGGAGAGCCTCCCCTCCTCTAAGGAGCACAGACAGAGGTGTCGTTCTGCCTCGTCGGCTCCTGTCCCGCTGTTGCCCCTGCTCCTAGCACAGGCCTGGCCCAGGACTCACCCTCGATCAATGATGAATGGATAGGTGATTGATGGGCTGGCTCAGCCCAGCCGGCAAGTCTGCTCCCTCTAGTCAGACGTCCGCCCTCGGCTGTGCGTGGTACCCTGGGGTCCCAGGATTCCCCTTCTGAGGGCTGTGGGCCAGGTTTCCACAGAGGAAATTGAGCTTGGCAGGCAAATTGATGAACGTGTCTGCTGCGAGGAGAGCATACCGCCTCTACCTGTAGAGCACCCACTGCAGCCTGCTTTGCGATAAGTCCCTGCTGCAAAGGTAACAAGATTGATGAATCATGCTCCCTGTTCTTGACCTGGCCAGGAGGGCCTTCCATAGTCTCTGCCCACACTCATCCAGTCCCGTGTCCCACACCGGCCCTTCCTTGCCACGAGACTCTGCATCTCACTGTCTAGGCTCACGGTGTTCCCCCTCGCGCCTTCTGCCCACTTCTCAAGTGTGAGCTTTCCCTCCTCCTCCAGGAAGCCTTCTCTGCCTGCCTAGGCCTGCTGTGGGCTTTCCCTCAGCCCAAATCCCATAGCCCTGTCACCTTTGTCGGTCAGTCAGTCTGTCAGTCATCACGCGCTGTCGAGCACTTACCCGTGCTGAATACTGGGAACATGGATACAAATGCCTCAGGCAGCTCAACCTGTGGGGGAGACAAGCTCAGACAGATAGTCAACATTGAATATGACAGTGTACCCTAGTATTAAATATGACAGAATGTGCAGAGAAAGTAGGCTGACGGCACCGAGGCAGGCTGAGGAGTGAGGTGGGCAAGAATGTCTCAAAGAAACAGTGCCTGCTGTCGTGTGGAGAGTGGTAGGCTGGCGCCAAAACATGGCGGGCATCATAGGCTCTGCTGGGAACTTTGGATCGTATCCTTCTGTACAAGGGGGATAATAATAGAGCCTGCTTCATAGGAGGCTTACGTGAGGGAATACGTGCAAAGTGCTTAGAACAGTGCCAGGCACACGGTGAGTTCTCACGGAGACTCAGCTGTTACGGTCATTATCATCTGTGGTGATTTGGAGCCGTGGAAGGCATTGGAGCAGGAAATGGATAATCAGATCTGCATTTTCTGAGAATTGTTCTGGCTCCAGGACAGAGTAAGTCAGAGTGGGGCAGAAGCAAAGAGGGAAATACCCGAGTCTAGGCTGCAGTGGCCTGGCTGAGGCCAGTGGCAGCAGGTGGAAGAGAGCCACGGGGGCGGGGAAGCACAAAGGCACAGTGACTGAGGGGACAGGCACGGAGGGGTTTTTGAGGATGGCTTGAGGGTTCTGGCCACGGTTTGGGGGTAAAGGGGTGAAGGTGCCTTTGACCGAGATGGTGTTCCAGTGGCAGAGCCGGGCATAGAGGGAAGCTGATGAACTCCGCTTGGCAAGGGTTGAGATGGCAGGGCCTGGGGGACCCCCAGGTGGCTGCTGGCCACTCACTTCAGCTCGGGAGCTCGGGGAGCCCAGGCTGCAGCCGGGGTAGTGGGCAGCTCCAGATTGTGCGTGCAAGATCCCACGGGCAAAGGAGGGCCCCCCGCAAGGTTTCAGAGTGCAAAGGCCTGGGAGTGAACCCCGGAGGAGCACTGTGCCCTGCCTGCAGGAAGGAGAGCTGGACAGGGTGGTGCGGCAGGTGCCCAGAGGCCCCAACGATGTCGGGGACTGCATGGCTGGCTACCATTGCTCTCTCTTGGTCTGTACTCATTTCATTAGTTGGGTGCAGGGCTCGAGGGACATTCCCCTGCCTCTGCCCCACCCCGACCACTCTACCAGGCAAGGGGATTTGGTGCCATGGTCAGAAGGGCCTCTGTTCATCACCTACCTGACAGGTGGCGTGGTAGCCTCTGAGCTCCACAGCTGGGGGCACGGAGCTGGTTGTGGCCTAGGAGCAAAAGCAGCATGTGGCCACCACCTGGCAGGCTGGGTCTTGGGGGCAGTAGGGAGACCTCAGCTCTTACCCTGCTCTACCTGCCTCCTCCACTTCCTACAGTCCATTGACCCTGGACAGCAGTTCACATGGGAGAATTCAAACCTGGAGGTGAACAAGCCCAAGAACCGCTACGCAAATGTCATCGCCTACGACCACTCACGGGTCATCCTTACCTCCATCGATGGTGAGCCAAGGGCAGCGCCCCCTCCCATCCCCTTGCTCTCCTCCTTGCTGGCTGGGGTGACATTCCATCCTGTACGAGAGGCCCGTGAGTCCCGGGGGTGCACCAGGGGATGGTGGGTTGGACGGGGGGCTCTGGGATAATGCTCTCCCATGTCCCTTCGTGCCCATAGGTGTCCCAGGGAGTGACTATATCAACGCCAACTACATCGATGGCTACCGCAAACAGAATGCCTACATTGCCACACAGGGCCCACTGCCTGAGACCATGGGCGATTTCTGGCGGATGGTGTGGGAACAGCGCACGGCCACTGTGGTCATGATGACACGGCTGGAGGAGAAGTCCCGGGTAGGACGGTGCAGGGGCCTGCCAGGAGGTGGGGTGGGAACCACCCAGCCACCAGGTGACTTCAGACACCTTTTTCTGTCTCTGTCCAAAGTTCCTCAAGGAACGCACCAAGTGCTGTTGTCTTCTCGGAGTGTTCCCATGTCCCCTAGCTGCTGGGTATTCCTGGGGTATGGCGTGTTCCCTAGTCACCAGCAGGTTCCTAGGATATTAACATGTTGTACCAGATGCTGTCATTTTCCAAGAATGTTAATATGTTCCCCAGTTGCTAGCATGTTCCCGAGATGTTCACATGTTCCCCAGATGCTGGAGTGTTCCTGGGGCATTAACACATCTCCTAAGTTAATTAGTGCAAAGAGCTGTTGTTATCTGCTTTTGCACTGCAAAGCATTGACTGGAACGTAAAATTTACAGAGCTTGAAAATGGCGCATAAACCTTATGGGTAAATTTGGCAGAAAATGTGCCTGGTGTGATCTGGTCATGAATAAATAATTTTCAATTACGGCCCTCATTCTCCCAGCTCGGGTAGGGATGGCATTGTAGCACGAGAACCTGATACGGTTTGGTGAGAGGGTGGCACAATAGATCTGAGAGAGACCTCCCACCCTTCTTTGCCCCTGGAGCCCCTGCCAGTCTGAGCCTTTGGGCAACTCTGAGCACCCTTGCACCTGCCCCGCTTGTCCCCCTGTAGGTGAAGTGCGACCAGTACTGGCCAGCCCGGGGCACCGAGACCTACGGCCTCATTCAGGTGTCCCTGCTGGACACAGTGGAGCTGGCCACATACACCGTACGCACCTTTGCACTCCACAAGGTATGGCCCTGCCCTGGTACTCGTCCCCCACCCGGGCCCTACCAGGACAGCAGCGTGAGCTAAGCGTGCTGGGGACGGGCGAGCGGGAACTCAGTGCTGGAAGCCGGGGCTTAGAGGTGTGTGAGTGCCCCGTGGCAGCCAAGGCTGTGGGTGGGATGAATGGAAAGAGCGCCTCGAGCTCCTTCACTCCGCCCCGCATGGCTTCTGAGTCCGGTGAGAGCAGCAGGTCTGGCCTCAGCATACTCCCCCTGTCACATCACCTGCCCCCACTTTTCTCCCCAGAGTGGCTCCAGTGAGAAGCGGGAGCTGCGTCAGTTCCAATTCATGGCCTGGCCAGACCACGGGGTTCCCGAGTACCCAACCCCCATCCTGGCCTTCCTGCGGCGGGTCAAGGCCTGCAACCCACTCGATGCAGGGCCCATGGTGGTGCACTGCAGGTGAGGGGGTAGAGTGCCACCAGAGGGGTGGGGTGGGAGGTGGGGTGGACTTCTGCCCCAAGCCGAGCCCGTGTCCTGCAGCGCGGGCGTGGGCCGCACGGGCTGCTTCATCGTTATCGATGCCATGCTGGAGCGGATGAAACATGAGAAGACGGTCGACATCTATGGCCATGTGACATGCATGCGATCGCAGCGGAACTATATGGTGCAGACAGAGGACCAGTATGTGTTCATCCACGAGGCGCTGCTGGAAGCCGCCACGTGCGGACACACGGAGGTGCCTGCCCGCAGCCTGTATGCCCACATCCAGAAGCTGGGCCAAGTGCCTCCCGGGGAGAGTGTGACCGCTATGGAGCTCGAGTTCAAGGTGGGCGTGGGGGCCTGGACTGGGTCATGGGGATGATCTCCCCAGAAGGCCAGGCCTGACCAGCCCCTTCCTCTGTCTAGTTGCTGGCCAGCTCCAAGGCCCACACATCCCGCTTCATTAGCGCCAACCTCCCCTGCAACAAGTTCAAGAACCGCCTGGTGAACATCATGCCCTATGAATTGACCCGCGTGTGTCTGCAGCCCATCCGTGGTGTGGAAGGCTCTGACTACATCAATGCCAGCTTCTTGGATGGCTATAGGTCAGCATGCCCGTGACTGCACACCATGACCCACGGGTGCGCAGGCAGGCCTGCAGCTGGCTAGCTGGAGGCCCAGCAGAGTAGGGCCAGCCCAGAAGATCAGAGTGGGCTTCCTGGAGGAGGGGTAGTCAATCTGGGCAGGGCTTCAAGGGACCAGACAGTCTGAGGGAGACTCGAGGAGCGGCAGCCCCTCCGGCATGTCCGGTCTTGTGTCCACTGCAGACAGCAGAAGGCCTACATCGCCACGCAGGGGCCTCTGGCAGAGAGCACCGAGGACTTCTGGCGCATGTTATGGGAGCACAACTCCACCATCATCGTCATGCTGACGAGGCTTCGGGAGATGGGCAGGGTGAGCCCACCACCCTACCCCCACCCCAGGGCCCTTGCCATACCTGGGAGCACACCGGCCACGTCTTCACCCCTCCCTCCTTTCACACCCAGACCCTCGGACCCCTTCCTCACCACCCGAGGTGCCCTACCTCAGAGTTCTCTGAAACCCAGAGCTCTCCTCCCCGACTCCTCCCTGCCTGATCATGGGGGCTGGGTCCTTTGTCCACAGGAGAAATGCCACCAGTATTGGCCAGCAGAGCGCTCTGCTCGCTACCAGTACTTTGTTGTTGACCCAATGGCTGAGTACAACATGCCCCAGTATATCCTGCGTGAGTTCAAGGTCACGGACGCCCGGGTAAGTGTGGAGAGGGGAGCGTGTACCTTTGCGTCAAAGCATGTCTACAACATTTCCCGAGCACACGTGGGGTGGTGGCTGCCTGCACGGCACCCTGGCTCAGGCTGCAGGAGTCTGAGGCGAGGGCACAGGTGTGTGTGAATGCATTTCCCAGGGTGGCTTCAGGTATCGTGATTTCACGGGTACACACCCTGTGTCATTGTCCTGCCCACCTGGCCTGGTGGGGCTGCAGCGTGGGGCACAAGTGACGGATTTGTTCCCTACCCGCCTCTCCCAGGATGGGCAGTCGAGGACGATCCGGCAGTTCCAGTTCACAGACTGGCCCGAGCAGGGCGTGCCCAAGACGGGTGAGGGCTTCATTGACTTCATCGGGCAGGTGCACAAGACCAAGGAGCAGTTCGGGCAGGACGGGCCCATCACGGTGCATTGCAGGTCGGGCTGACCCCGTAGAGGGCTGGGGGAGGGGGTGACTGTGGGCCTCGTGGGCAGGATCCCTGATCCAGTGCTGTCCCTGAGCAGTGCCGGTGTGGGCCGCACTGGGGTGTTCATCACTCTGAGCATCGTCCTGGAGCGGATGCGCTATGAGGGCGTGGTTGACATGTTCCAGACCGTGAAGACCCTACGCACACAGCGCCCAGCCATGGTGCAGACGGAGGTAGGCGGGCCCACTGGCCGGTGCACAGGCCAGGCTCCTCACATGTACACGCCGCCAGCATTTACCGTTATCTGCTCGGCCCGAGGTGCCGGAGTAGGATGAGTGGAACATGCTTCTCATTCAGCAGCTCTGCACTGAGCACTAGCAGAGTGCCGGGTTTCTGGCGAGGGTTGGACCAGAGTCCTTATGGAGTGCATGCTCTAGGAGCAGATAAACTTGATGGAGGTGGCTGTGGGGGCTGGGGGAGCAGGTAAGTATGCGGCACCAGGGGAGAGAGATGAGCCTTCGGAGGCTCCTCCAGGCTCTCTGGACATGGCTTGGGGCAGATGTCTGGGTCTAGCACCTGCTTGTGGCCCACCAGCTACAGTGTGAGTGCCCTTGGCAGCGTGTCGGGAGTCTCCACTCATACCAGTCCCCTGTTCTGGCAGGACCAGTACCAGCTGTGCTATCGTGCGGCCCTGGAGTACCTTGGCAGCTTTGACCACTATGCAACGTAACTACCGCTCCCCTCTCCTCCGCCGCCCCTGCCTGGGGCTCCGGAGGGGACTCAGCTCCTCTGAGCCATACCGACCATCGTCTAGCCCTCCTGCACGGATACTGTTGCTGGCAGAGCACAGCCCACTGGGGTCACAGCGTTTCAGGAACATTGCCACACCAAATGGAGAGCCCAGACCACCCCTGGGAGACTGGGTGGGCCGGTAGGCAGGTGCCGTGGCCCGTCTCTGTCCACCAGGCCCGCCCAGAGCCTGCTTCGAGCTCTCTTGTTGCGCTGCCGCCGCGTTTCTCATGCTTCTTTTCATGGGGTGGGGATGGGGACAAAGTCTCCTTTTTTTATACGTTAAGTGGGGTAGACTGAGGGATTCTAGCCTCTTCCCTCTGATTTTCCTTTTGCAAATCCTTAACTGCAGAATGGGCCGCTGTGGGGGTTGGGGTTCAGTTTGTTTTCTTTTTTGAGTTCGTTTTGGATCTTCTTTCTGTATGAGTCTTGCTGCTGAAGGACAGAACATGCCTTCCTCTGCGTGGAGCTGGGGCCACCGGCCTAAGTGCAGGCCCAGCCGTGGGCCTGGGAGGCATCACTGGTCCAGCTGCTCTTCCGGCCGTTCAGACAAGATCCTGTTTCAGCCAAATGCAGGGAAACACAGTTCTTTTTTTGAGTTTTGTTTTGTTTTTCCTTCAGAGCCTTATTTTAGGCCCCACAGACAGTGGTGGGCGGGGAGGAGATAGGAAACACTCATCCCCAGTTGTCTATTCCCGTGTGTGTGTGTAACATTCACAGCCCAGAACCACAGACGTGTCTCGGGGAGCCTGGCAAGGCGTTCCTCATCACCATCGTGTTTGCAAAGGTTAAAAAAAAAAAACACAAAGAAAAAAAAAAAAAAATCCAAAAAAAACCCAAAAAAAAAAACCCACCAAGAAAAACACAGAGTCATCCCCCTGGCCTCTGCTTCAAAACCCCAAGAGGGGAGGCAGCTCTGTGTTTTGGGCTTCCCAGGGGAGCTGCCAGACTGACCTCTGGGCCCACAGAGCCTTGCTCTTGTCCCCAGCATTGCGGGTACGGCGTGGTGTTGGTAAGCTGTGGATCTGGCCGTGGGGCCAAGGTGACTGGCACAGGTCAGGGTGTGTACCACGCCCCGCACACCTCAGGGCCGAGCAGGGGCACAGCTGGCCCTTCAGGTCCAGGCCAGTGGGCCTGGTAGCACATGTCTGTCCTCAGAGCAGGGCCAGATGATTTCTCTCCCTGGTTTGCAGCTGTTTTCAAAGCCCCCGAGAATCGCTCTTTTCCACTCCTTCAAGATGCCCTCCTAAACCAATGTGGCAAGACTACTGGACTTCTCTCAATGGTACTATACTCGATCCTTATTATCTTGGCTTGCTGAGGGGCAGGGAGAGGGCCTCTTCCTCTGGGCAGCACTATCTAGGTAGGTAAGTGGGGGCGGGGAAGGGTGCATAGCTGTTTTAGCTGAGGGATATGGAGCACATGTCCCCAGATCTAGCTAGGCTCAGTCAAGATCAACAATCCAGGGTTGGTAATGTTGGATGAAACATTCATTTTTACCTTGTGGATGCTAGTGCTGTAGAGTCCACTGTTGTACACAGTCTGTTTTCTATTTGTTAAGAAAACTACAGCATCATTGCATAATTCTTGATGGTAATAAATTTGAATAATCAGATTTCTTACAAACCGGGCCTCCGTCTCAGCTCTTTCTGGAACCGAAGAGTGGGCTCTGTGAGTTCAATACCTAGGGGTATTGGAGATACCTGGAGATTTCCTGCTCCTAAGGAGACAGTGAGGCTGTCCTGAGTATTTGCGGCAGTCGGGCTCCCAGCGTGGCTGCCCACTTTCAGAAAGGAACGTTACAAACCCTGAAAACCAGACGCCAGTGTGTGTCAAGGGCACCCCACATGGGACCCAGCTCCCCAGGCAGACAGCAGACCCTTTGCCTCTGCTCACCCTCAGGATGTTCTGGGCCATCATGTTGGGGACCCCGGGCCTCCCCTCCCCTTTCCTCTCCTCCTCCCCTGCTGTAAGGAGAGAGATGGCATGTGCCAGTGGAAGCTGGGACGATACGGAAATTGATTAATGAAGACCCTTGCAATCCTTGCGATGGGGATACTGGACACAGTGTGGCCATTTGACCGCCAGCAACATCTGCTTGTTGAGCCTTGCAGCCTCTCCACCAGTGATCAGACCAGACCCACCGAGTAGTCAGGCCGCGGAACTTCCCGTGGCACAGAGAAGAGCAAGACCCAGAACAAATGGGAAAGAGAAGTCAGCAGTGACCGGACTGTTAGTGCCGTGACCAGCCCCACACTAAGGCAGCACCTAACCCTGAGATGGGGTCAACGAAGGCTTTCTGAAGGTGACGTCGGCTGGATTCTGAGTGTCCCATAGGGCAAGCAGTGGTTACCGAAAAAAAGTGGGAAAGGCATTTCCAATGAAGAGAGCAACTTGTACAAAGGCTTGGAAACATGAAACCAACAAAAAAGAGAAACCCAAGGCGCGCAGCTTGACTGGGGCAGGCGGGACGTGATGAGAGAGGTAGGCTGGAAACAGCCAGATGGCACAGCGTGAGGCTTGATTTGATTGTGGAAGGGACGTGGTCCCTGGCAGGTGACCGTGCCGCCTCCACCTCGGGCCTCACTGCCATCCAGTGTTGGCAGCTGTCTCCTTGGAGGCTGGGAGTGACCGAGGCTTGGGATTAGGGCTTTTGGCTCCTCAGCACCTATGTCAGTGCCTGGCGTATTTCTACTTGTTTAGGAAAATGATACCATCGTTGCATTACAGTCGATGCTATTAAGTTTGAGTAGTTAATTACTAACGAAAAGAATGAGCCATTAAACATCTTTGAGTGAGGGACAAATCTCAGATCGTCACTTGAACGAGAGTGCGAGGACTGTGGGACAGACTCTGCACAGAGAGTGCTTTAGGACGTGATCACTAAACCTCAGAACAAGCCAGCTGAGCAGACCCTCTTCTCTTGGCCTCACAGAGAAGACTGAGGCTTCTGTGGATTTATTTGTCAAAGACCACAGGGCAAGGAGGCGCCAGAGCTGGGACCCACACCTGATTGTGTCTGCTCCGGGGTGTCTGCCATCACCCCACATCAGCCTCCCCTCCCCTGTCTTGCCCTCCCCCATCACAGTGGGTGGCACCCCACCTACCCAGGTCTGCCTGCCCCCACCAACCCATTCTCAGCACAGTGGCCAGAGTGGCTCTTCCTGTGGGCAGCCGTGACTATGTCACTGTCCAGACCAGACCCTGCCAAACCCTCATGGTCATCTCCAAGGCTGCAGGACCCAGCCTCTGTGGCCTCCTCTTTCCTCCTTGCCCGTCACCCCCTGCTCTCCAGCCATCACACGGTCTGCTCTGTCAGCTTTGTGTCTGTCTCACCATTCTGCCTTTCTGCTCCATACCTTCTCTCAAGCTATTCTGGAACGTTCTCCCCCATGAGCCTAATCCTGCTCATTAGGTCTCCACTGAAATATTTCCTTCAGAATCTGCCCTTAGTGTCCTCCATGAGATTAGGTGACCCTGCTGTGCAAAGGGAATTTGAATTTTTTCTCACGTAATCCTCAAAAAGCTGTACAGGGTGGGTCCTATGAGGCCCATTTTGTAGGGGAGAAAATTAGATCTCATTCACTCACTCAACACATACTTTATAAGCATTGTCTGTGTGCTAGTCACACCTGTGACCTAAACAGAGACTTCTGCCCTTGTAGTGTTTATACTCATAGGAGGAAACATGGTGCCTATGAAAAATAATAAGCAGATGTGTATGTAACTTGTCACTGATAAGTGCCATGGTGGCGGGCGGCGGGCGGGGGGGGGGGGGGTGGTTAAAATAGGAGGGATTAGGCTCCTGATGGGGAAGGGTGGTCAGAGGAACCTTCATTGAAAACATGGGATGTGAAGGAAGACAAAGCTGATGAGGGATTTTGCCCCAACAACGCATGAGCACCTGGCAGAAAGCAGCTAAAGCAAATGCCCTGGGCAGGAATGTGCCTGATTGTGGAGGCTGGTGTGGCCATTACACCCTGAGCCAGGGGTGAGAGAGTAGTGGGAGATGAGGTTAGAAAGGAAATGGGAGGGGGGGGCACCTGGGTGGCTGAGTCCAGCTTCTGCTCAGGTCCTGATCTCACGTTTGTGGGTTCAAGCCCCGAGTCGGGCTCTGTGCTGACAGCTCAGAGCCTGGAGCCTGCTTCAGATTCTGTGTCTCCCTCTCTCTCTGCCCCTCCCTCACGTGCACTCTCTCTCTCAAAAACAAACATTAAGAAAAAAAAAAATCTTGTAAAAGAGAGGAAATGGGAACCAGCTCCTAGGCCGCCAGGGAGAACCTTGCAGAAACCCACGTGTGGTGAGAAGTGACCAGATACTGCTTTCATCTTGGAGTGGGCACTAAGGATTTGCTTATGGGTCAGATAAAGAGTCAAGGTTGACCCCACAGTCTTGGCTTGAATAAATGGAAGGATGAAGTTGTCATTCGTTGAGATGGGGAAGGCTGAACCTAAGTTCAGTTTCTTTGGTTTTTCGGGGGTTTTTTTTGTTTTTTTTTTTTTTTTTTTGCGGGGGAGGGGTTTATATGTAATTTATTGTTAAGTTAGCTAACATACAGTGTATACAGTGTGCTCTTGGTTTCGGGGGTAGGTTCCCTTGATTCATCGCTTACGTACCACACCTAGTGCTCGTCCCAACAAGTGCCCTCCTCCATGCCCATCACCCATTTTCCCCTCTCCCCCACCCATCCCGGACCTGAGTGTTGAATAGCCTACTCGAGGATCCCAACTGGAATGTGGTGGAGTTGACCGCACTCCCGGGTCTGCCTGACTCCAGGGCACTTTCCACACTGCCACCTGCTTACAGCTGGGAACACAGGTGCATTGAGGAAAAAGTATCTGGAAGGAAATACTCCAAGAGTTGTAAGGTTGGGTGATTTTCTTCATAATTTTTCAAATTTTTTGTCAAGAATATTGCTTTAATTTTTTAAAAGACAAACTTATACAATGAATACTTCTTTGTTTTTAAAAACAGAAGTTGGGGCGCCTGGGTGGCTCAGTCAGTTGGTTCAGGTCACGATCTCAGTGTCGTGGGATCGAGCCCCACATCAGGCTCTACCACACTGTGTGGAATCTGCTTAAGGTTCTCTCTCTCCCCCTCTGCCGCTCTCCCCCTTGCGCTCTCACTCTCTCTCTCAAATAAAGAATAAAATAGGGGCGCCTGGGCGGCTCAGTGGGTTAAGCGTCTGACTTCGGCTCAGGTCTGATCTCATTGTTTGTGAGTTCGAGCCCCACGTCAGGCTCTGAGCTGGCCGCACAGAACCCGCTTCAGATTCTGTGTCTCCCTCTCTCTCTGACCCTCCCCTGCTCACACTCTGTCTCTGTCTCTGTCTCTATCTCTCGAAAATAAACATTAAAAAAAAATTTTTTTAAGAAGAAAATCAAAAGTATTTCAAATAGGATAGAAGTGGAAAATGTTAAAGTCCCCATTCTTTCCCTGCCCTCAAAATCACTGGACAATTTAGTCTATATCCTGCTGGGCATTTTCTATGAATATACAAACATGTATATAAACTTTATTTTTTTATGCAACTAGAATCCTAGTCATATCTTTCTGTAAATTGCCCTTTTCATTTAAATATATTGTGGACCTCTTTCCATATCAGTACCTCAACTTCCCCCCCACCCCCACCCCCCACCCCCAGTGCAAAAAGGTGTTTTTATTAAACAAAGCACAGGGACAGGACCTGTGGGCAGGAAGAGCTCCAGTATCTCATTTAAACTGCTACACACTCTACTGCTACAGATGTCCCATAATTCTGTTAAATGGTTATCAATACAACTTTTTTTACTAAAGAGAAAAATGAATGCACATTATAGATAAAAATAATTAACTCTAGGGGCACCCGGGTGGCTCAGTTACGCGTCCGACTTTGGCTCAGGTCATGATCTCGCAGTTTGGTTCGTGGGTTCAAGCCCCGCGTCGGGCTCCACACTGTTCTTGCAGAGTCTGCCTGGGATGCTCTCTCCCTCCCTCTCTCTGCCACCTGCGTGCAGTTGCGTGCGCTCTCTCGCTCTCTCTCTCAAAATAAATAAACTTAAAAAAATAATTACATAAGTCTTGAAGGTACAAAACAAGAGATCAGCCTTCCCCACTCCTCTCCCCAGCTCTAGTTTCATTCCTGAAGCTTCCGGTTGCAGTTTTTTCCAGGCTGGAAGCATCGCAGCTTCAAACAACGGGTTGCACTTTTAATAGACAATACCTGGTGACCCAGGTGTGGGGCTTAATCAGTTTATGTGACCTCCCACCTGTCCCTCCTGCTTTCGTTAGATGTATTATTACTTTTCATGTTTCTGGAACTCCCTCATGACTTCAAACACCCTTAAACGTCTCTGACTTGACTTAAGGCCTTAGGCGGTACCTACTGATTGCCCTCCAAGAAGAATGAGGACTTTAGCTCACTTCCCTAGATTCCCCCTCCTCCCTCCTCCAACTATTTTCTGTATTTCACGTTGTCGTGGTTTGCAATAGTTGCTGTCCTATTAGTACAGTTAAGTCTCTGTTCCAGAAATTGAAAACCGATAAACAGTACCTCAGTTGTATGTTGATGAAACATCTTTCCAGCACCAATTTCAAACAAGAATTTTTTTCTAATTTCTTCTTTGCCTCCTTCACGTTGGGGCTCGCTCTCAGCTGCTGTGTTTTCTTGTACAGCCTGCTCGTCTTTTTCTTTGGTGAGTATTCCCTCGTGAGAGTTTTTTCACACACGATTAGAACCTCTCTGATGCTTGTATATCTGAAAATATCTTTTACGCTCACTTGCGAGTTTTAAGTTTGCCTGGCATGGACTTCTTTATAAAGAAAAAAATTTGGGGCGCCTGGGTGGCGCAGTCGGTTAAGCGTCCGACTTCAGCCAGGTCACGATCTCGCGGTCCGTGAGTTCGAGCCCCGCGTCAGGCTCTGGGCTGATGGCTCAGAGCCTGGAGCCTGTTTCCGATTCTGTGTCTCCCTCTCTCTCTGCCCCTCCCCCGTTCATGCTCTGTCTCTCTCTGTCCCAAAAATAAATAAACGTTGAAAAAAAAAAAATTAAAAAAAAAAAAAATTGTTTTGCCCAGAAACCTGAAGACATTTGTCCTAGTTTTGTATTAACCGCTTGTTAAAGGAGGAGGGGTTGTACTGGCCACTGTTGAGGCTCTGCAAATAGGTTTCTGTACCAAATTACTCTGATATTTGCCCTGTTCATCACGTTGATTTTTTATTTGTAGACTCTGAACTCAAAACCTGTCCAAGCTTCCCTTGGGAAGAACAACCTTTGACTCAAATTTCTTGGTTTTAAGAAGAACATGGATTTGTTTTTTGTTTGTTTTCAGAAAATGTGGTTTTCTAAGTTCTGACTTCTCCATCAGTCTGATTCCATCTGCCTACTATTTTTTGGAATTCTTACTTTTAAAAATACTTTGGAGGTGCCTGGGTGGCTCAGTCAGTTAAGCGTCTGACTCTTGATTTCAGCTCAGGTCTTGATCTCATGGTTCATGAGTTCGAGCCCCACATCATGGTTCTGTCTCTCTCCCTCTCTCTCTGCCCTTCCCCCATTCTTGCTCTCTCTGTCTCTCGCTCGCTCTCTGAAAACAAATTTAATAATAATAATAATAATACTTTGGGGGTGGGGGCACCTGGCTGGCTCAGTCAGTAGAATGTGCGACTCTTTTTTTTTTTTTTTTTTAAGTTTATTTATTTAGATTGAAAGTGAGAGCAAGCAGGGTAGGTACAGAGAGGGGAGAGAGAGAAGCCCAAGCGGAGCCTGATGTGGGGCTCAAACTAACAAACCGTGAGATCATGACCCAAGCCGAAATCAGGAGTCACATGGTTGGGGCACCTGGGTGGCTCAGTCGGTTAAGTGTCCAACTTCAGCTCAGGTCGTGATCTCACGGCTCGTGATTCGAGCCCCCATTGGACTCTGTGCTGACCGCTCAGAGCCTAGAGCCTGCTTCGGATTCTGTGTCTCCCTCTCTCTGCTCTTCCCCCACCCATGCTCTCTCCGTCTCCTTCAAAAATAAATAAACATTAAAAAAAAAAAAAAAAAAGTAGTGCTATTCCCGTTTTTCTTCCAACTGGACTCCAGATTTTTTTTGGAAAATTCCCATCCCTCAATGTTGGTTGCAGATCTTATTGTACCTCAATAAATAAAACTGACAACAATGTGTATGAAGAATATGTGTTAACGTAAAACAGAGAAAAAGCTGGTTGAGGTCTCAATGAAACCTCGAATCTGGGATCAAAAGTAAGCTGTGCGGGGGCGCCTGGGTGGCGCAGTCGGTTAAGCATCCGACTTCAGCCAGGTCACGATCTTGCGGTCCGTGAGTTCGAGCCCCGCGTCGGGCTCTGGGCTGATGGCTCAGAGCCTGGAGCCTGTTTCCGATTCTGTGTCTCCCTCTCTCTCTGCCCCTCCCCTGTTCATGCTCTGTCTCTCTCTGTCCCAAAAATAAATAAACGTTGAAAAAAAAAATTTAAAAGTAAGCTGTGCACATCCAGCACCACTGACAAGGAAGAAAACACCGGTGTCCGCACCCATTCCAGTTTCTAGAGCAAGTGCTATAACGTGGCTGAAAGATGTCACAGGTTCTCAACATTCCCAGTGTTGACAACCTGGCACTTTATTTTTTAAAAAAATTTTTTTAATGTTTGTTTATTTTTTGAGAGAGACAGAGACACAGCAGGAGCAGGGGAGGGGCACAGAGAGGGGGAGACAGAATCCCAAACAGGCTCCAGGCTCTGAGCTGTCAGCACAGCGCCTGACGCGGGGCTCGAACTCACGAGCCGTGAGATTATGACTTGAGCCGAAGTCGGACGCCCAACTGACTGAGCCACCCGGGCGCCCCTACAACCTGGCACTTTAGACCACCATCCTCTTCTTCACGTGTGACTCATCTCCCCTTAAACCGTTTACCCCAGGCCGATCTAAATACTTGCCATTTCTTAAGTACATCATGCCAGACGGTTTGTAGCAATGAAAGGGTTAAGTCCAAAACTTCTTTCAAATCAATAAGAACAAAAGTAAACACCCTAGGGGCACCTGGGTGGTTCAGTGAGTTAAGCATCCAACTCTTGATTTGGCTCAGGTCATGATCTCAGGTCGGTCATGAGATCGAGCCCCGTTGAGGTGTCCACACTGAGCGTGGAGCCTGCTTGGGATTTTCTGTCTCCCTCTCTTTCAAAATAAATAAACATTAAAAAAAAAGAAAGCAAATACCCTAATTGAAAGCTGTGCATGGACACAAATAGGCAATTTACAAAATAGGATACACAAATTCCAATAAAAATGTGGAAGATACTCAGCCTCACTATCAAAGAAACGCAAATTAAAAAAAAAAAGAAATGCAAATTGAAACAACAATGAGGTACTATTGTTTGACTGTCAAATTGGCAAAAATTGTGTGTTAATATGGGGAAGTGCATGCTCATAATTGTTAGTGGGGATATAAGCTGGTTCTACCTTTCTGGAGGAATATTTGCAGTATCTATCAAAAGCCTTAAAACATGCTTTATCTGTGACCCAGAGATAGATATTTAGGAATTTATACAAAGGAAACAATTGGACAAATATTTTAAAAATTTATGGACAAAGATTCAACACCGCCTCGTTTCTAATACTAAAAAGTTGGAAACAACCCAAAATACACACACCCACACCCACACAAACACCTACATAGACTTCAGTCTTGCTCAAGTGAATTTGGAGACTATCTGTATCACCTGGGGACATTTTAGAAACACTCTTAGTTCCCACCGCAGACCTACTGAAACAATTTTTATTCTGACAGCTCCTTAGGGTATTTGTAGGAGCATCAAGATTCGAGAAGCCCATGGGGCGCCTGGTTGGCTCAGTCGGTTAAGCGTCCAACTTCGGCTGGGGTCATGATCGTGAGGTTCATGGGTTGGAGCCCTGTCTCGGGCTCTGTGCTGACATCTCAGAGCCTGGAGCCTGTTTCAGATTCTGTCTACCCTTTCCCTGCTCATGCTTTGTCTCTCAAAAATAAGTAAATGTAAAAAAAAAAAAAAAAAAAAAAGATTCGAGAAGCCCAGGCAAGGACATACATCAAAATGTTAGCAGTGATTTTCTGGGTAGTGATGCTCCCTATGTTAACTGCATTTGCTAGTTTTTCTACCTCTGACACGCACTGTTTTCAAAAGAATGTGTCAATTGTAGAATGCACCATGCCGTGGTGAAACATGCCTGGACACCCTTCTGGGCACACCTCATCCAAGACCAAGGAAATTTCCTCTAGGAAATCCCAATCTTAGCCCCTTCCTTCTCCACCCCCAACTAGAACGGCCTCACATCCAGCTGTGTTCTTAGTCCAGTAACCATAGCGCTGTGCTCAAATTATTACCCTTGCTTCTTCAGCTGTTCACAAACTAAAATAGGAAAAACTACCAAAGAAATTATCCAGGCTGCCGTGCAGAAAAGAGATGCAAATTGACATTATAATTATGGCCTGATTCATCTGTCTCCTCCAGTGGACTGTGAACTTCTCAAAGGCAAGGACCATGTCTCACTTGCCTCCTAGCTTACTTAGTCTGGCCCAGAGTAGGGACTCAATCAATGTTGGCTAAATGGACGAAGGGGGAGGGGTTTGCGCTGGCCCTGAGGCAAGAAGTAAATCTGGGCAGGAGGAACTCTGGCTGGGGCTGCCAGAGTCCTCAGTCCTCAGTATCTCCGCTCCCAGCCCCCTCCCCGCCCCCCTCCCAGCCCTTCCTTCTGCTCCCGTCAGGAGCGCACCCCCTAGTCAGCTCCTAGAGGGACTTCCCACCCTTCAGCCACCTCAGCTAAGAAAGGACCTGCATCCACCACGCCAGACTCAACCTTCTCCCTGATGAGCTGCTTTTCTCCCCTCCCCCACACTAATGGTAGGAATGGCTGAAATGGAGATGTGCCCAGCAACAGTAGTTTTTTTTCATAAACAAACAAATAAGTAAATAGGGGTCACCCGGGACCTGAACTGGACTTCGACTGGCAGAGAGGTTTTTGGCCCCGGAACTAGGGTGCTCCTCAACCACCTTGTGTCCCAAACCCCTTTCCAGGGATGGTCTTTGCCAGCCTCATCTCAGAGCAGTCTCTGCAGTTACTCCTGTCTGAGCTTCTACGTGGTCCTGAAGATTTAAATCCAACAAACATGGCATACATTTTCTTTTTTTTTTTTTAACGTTTATTTTGGGGAGAACACAAGCGGTGGCAAGGCAGGGAGAGGGGACAGAGGATCTGAAGCGGGCTCTGCGCTGACAGGCTGACGGCAGAGATCCCGATGCGGGTTCCAACTCGTGAACCGATAGATCATGACCTAAGCCAAAATCAGACGCTCAACCGACTGAGCCACCCAGGTGCCGCCACACACTTTTTTTTTTTTTAAGTTTATTTATTTATTTTGAGAGACAGAGGGAGAGAGAATCCCAAGCAGGCTCTGCACCATCAGCGCAGGGCCAGATGCAGGGCTCGAACTCACGAACAGTGAGATCATGACCTGAGTGCCCGAAGTCAGATGTTTAACCTACTGAGCCACCCGGGAGCCCCATGGTACACACTTATCAAGTGCTGTAATATTACCTGCTAGTTACCAACCACTTAAATTAACAAGCACTCTACCTGTGTTGTTAAAATTTAATTCCCCCAACAGCCCTGTACTGTTGGTTGTATTATTATCTCCTTTCACAGAAGACTAAGATTCAGAGAGGTCAAGCAAGTCACTCTAAGGCACACAGGAAAGGAGCAGAACCTAGATATAAACCTGGATGTGTGTGACCCCAGAGCCTGAACGCTTAAACTACTGTACAAATCACAATCCATGAGGCTTCGTTTATCCATTCTTCCCACAAATAATATTCCAGGAGTGTTAACCGAGCACTTGCTATGAACCAGGCTTTGTACACAGTGATGGGATTCAATGGTGGCAAAACAAAGTCCCTCCCCTGAGAAGCCTCGTTTGGTGGGAAACAGACATCACTCACAAAAATCTCACATACATAATTACAAGCTCTCCTGGATGCTCTGTGGGCAAAGTACCAAATAAAAAGGAAGCAGCACAGGACTAGGACTCAGAAAGGCTTCTGGAAGGAAATGGGCTTAGGAAAGACCCTGAGGAGGGAGGGAACGTAGCTCCTTCAAGGAGTACTTTAGAAACAGGACAGGGCGCCTGGGTGGCGCAGTCGGTTAAGCATCCGACTTCAGCCAGGTCACGATCTCGCGGTCCGTGAGTTCTAGCCCCGCGTCGGGCTCTGGGCTGATGGCTCAGAGCCTGGAGCCTGTTTCCGATTCTGTGTCTCCCTCTCTCTCTGCCCCTCCCCCGTTCATGCTCTGTCTGTCTCTGTCCCAAAAATAAATAAACGTTGAAAAAAAAAAAAAAAAAAAAAAACAGGACAAAGGCCAACATGGCTGGAGCCCAGAGAGCACCAGAGAGTGGTGCAGGGCTGGGGAGAGAGTGGGCAGGGGCTAGATCACTGAAGGCCTGGTAGGCCAAGGTAGGGAACTTGGGAATATTTAAAGGGTTTTTAGTAGAGTGGTGAACTCAGGCTTGCTTTCTGTCTTTTTTATTTTATTTTATTTTTTATTAAAATAATTTTTTTAATGTTTATTTATTTTGAGAGAGAGACACAGAGCCCGAGCTGGGATGAGGCAGAGAGAGGAGACATGCCAATTCACAAGCCATGAAATCATGATCTGAACTGAAGTCCTACGCTCAACCCTCAACCGACTGAGCCACCCAGACGCCCCCAGGCTTGCTTTTTGGAAAGATCTCTCTGGCTGCCATTTGGAGAACAGATTGGAAGGGGCAACAGTTACCGTGGTGCGTGCAGGTAAATGGTGATGGTGATGTAGGATGGTAATGGCAGGAGAGGGAAGAAGAGGGGGAAGGGGAATATCATTTTGAAACTAAGGCCAGTAGGATTGAATGTGGGCTATGAAAGAAGAATCAAGAATGCCTGGGGGTGCCTGAGTTAAGCGTCTGACTTCAGCTCAGGTGATGATCTCATGGCTTGTGGGTTCGAGCCCCGCCTTGGGCTCTGTGCTGACAGCTCAGAGCCTGGATCCCGCTTCGGATTCTGTGTCTGCCTGTCTCTCTGCCCCTCCCCCGCTCATGCTCTGTTTCTCTCTCCCTTCTCTCTCTCTCTCTCAAAAATAAACATTAAAAAAATTTTAATCTGTAAATAAAAGAATGCACAAATGGGTAGAATTTGAGCCGAGTGTTTTTTTGTTTTGTTGTTTATTTAGTTTTGAGAGAGAGGGAACGGTGTAGGGACAGAGAGAGAGAAAGACAGAAATTGGAAGCAGGCTCTATGGGGACAGCAGAGAGACCAATGCGGGGCTTGAACTCATGAACCACAAGATCATGACCTGAGTTGAAGTCAGACACCTAACCGGCTGAGTCACCCAGGCGCCCCATTGAGTCAAGTCTTGAAGAATGGATGGGATTTGGCCTTGAGATGAAGACATTTTAGAGCCTGAGATCAAAACAAAACCCAAATACAACAGCTGGTGGAAGCAAATAAAGGACCAAATGTGATTAGAAGTGATCCACGGGTCACCTGGCGTCGCCGTTCACCAAGGCCCTCTGTGCCTTTGCCTCTAATGCTGAGCCGTCCTCTGCTGAGCAGGAAAGTAAGTCAGGGCGACAAAGAAAAAGTACGTTTTTATTAAACAGAGGAATCCAGAGTGTATTCATGGGTACGTGCATGTCTGCCTCTAAGCATTTTTATATTTGTATTTCTATATTTCATAGGCTAGAAGGCCCTGGTCTTTCCAGTTGACCTTGCCCGCAAGGCTGAATTCTCTTCTCATTTACATGGACTAACCTGACTGCAGAACCCCACCCAACCCCCAGCGGGCCAGGCTGAGCTCGGGTCAGGCAACGCATTCCTTTTGCTTGCGGATCATGGCTTACTTTTCTGAGCAGCTAGTGTCAGGCTCTTTGCCCAGAGCCTCTCGAAGCTCCAGAGAGAGATGTTTAAGTTGAGTAGGTAGCGCCCACAGGCAAGGGTTGGAATGTGGCTGACCCAGAGGTGAAAACCGAAAGCGTTATTTATTACCATACAAACAGTCCTTCCTGTTTGTTCACTCATTTCGTTCATCACTCATTCGTTTATTCAACAAATAGCCTCAGGTCTGCTGTTCAAGTTGCTGAGACTCTCTGCATCCCAATTCCCTGAGCTCTACAGTGGGGACAGTAATAATGCCTTTTTCTAAAGTTCATTGGGAGGATGAAATTAGGGGATGTCATTCATTCACTCAACAAATATGTAGCACAAAGAGCTGGGGCTGTCCTAAGTGCTCGGGATAGTGGTGAACAAAACACAGATCCCTGCCCTCATGGAGCGGACATTCTAACAGGGAAAGCTGAAAGAAAAATAAGCAAATAAAGCACGTAGTGGTGGGCAGAGAAGTCCTCACTGGGGAGGCCATATGTCAGCAAGGCCCTGAAGCGGGTAAAGGAGCAAGCCATCAACACTTGGGAGAATGGGGGAACTGGAGCAGTGAGCTGGGAGAGCACTTACACAGGAATGGGGGCAGGGGAACGTCGTAAGTCATCAGAGGACTTGGCTTCCCTCCAGAATGAGACGGGCAGCCATCTGATGTTTCTAAGAGGAGCAACGTGATCTATCTGGTTCTAGTATTAAAGAAGCACTCTGTCGGCTGGGTTGAGGAGACTGTAGTGGGCAGGGGCAGAGGCGAGGAGAATTATCCTGATCAGGCTGATATAAATGTTAATGTCAATGCACCGAAAGCACAATTCATGAAGGAAAATAATTCAATAAGTTAGACCTCATCAAAATTAAAACACATTTGCAGGGTACCTGGGTGGCTCGGTCGGTTAAGCCTCCGACTCTGGAGTTTGGTTCAGGTCATGATCTCACGGTTCATGAGACCAAGCCCGGCATTGAGCTCTGTGCGGGCAGTGTGGAGCCCGCTTGGGATTCTCTCTCTCCCTCTCTCTCTGCCCCTCCCCCACTGGCACATGGGATATCTCTTTCTCCCAGAATAGATAAACTTAAAAGAATTAAAAACGTTTGCACGTCAAAAGACCCTATGATGATGAAAAGACAAGCCACAGAGTGAGGGAAAATATTTACAAAGCCAAATCTGATAAAGGACTTGTATCCAGAATATGTAAAGAACTCTTACAAGTCAATGTTAAGACAATTCAATTAAAAAGTGGACAAAAGGAAAAAAAAATGGATAAAAGATTTAAATAGATATTTCACCAAAGAAGATATGTGAATGACTAATAAGCAAATAAAAAGATATTCAACATCATCCATCATTAGAGATATGCAAATTAAATCCCCAAGGGGATACCACATCACACTCATTAGAATGGCTCTAATCAGAAAGATGGACAATAACAAATGTTGACAAGGATGTGGAGAAATGGGGCCCCTCATCTATTGTCAATGGAAATATAAAATGTACAACCATTTTGGAAAAGTTTGGCAGTTTCTTAAAAGATAACAAATTTACTAAATGACACAGACATTCTGCCCTTAATTATCTACCAAGAGAAACGAAAACATACGTTCACACAAAGATTTGCACATAAATATTTATAGAATCCCTATTCATAATACCTAAAAAGTGGAAATGACCCAAATGTCAATCAATACTGTAATCTAACTCAGAGGGTTCACTCCTTGGAGTGCATCAAATTGAACACAACCCAAGGAAATGTAGAAAGCAAAGAAATTTGTATTACTTGTTACAAGTAAGGAGACAGGGAGAGAGTGCTTTAGGCACTTAAGGGGTTAGCAGGAGGATTTTTTTATTCAGTATAAATTTTTTTTTTAACGTTTATTTATTTTTGAGACAGAGAGAGACAGAGCATGAATGGGGGAGGGTCAGAGAGAGAGGGAGACACAGAATCTGAAACAGGCTCCAGACTCTGAGCCATCAGCACAGAGCCTGACGCGGGGCTTGAACTCACGAACCGCGAGATCATGACCTGAGCCGAAGTCGGACACAACCGACTGAGCCACCCAGGCGCCCTTTATTTAGTATAATAGGGGATGGGGGTGGGGAGCTTGCCTAGACACTTCCGATTCAATTGTGCATTCCTCCTGACATGTCAACACACTAGTGCATACATCTAATGTTTTAAAAAATGACCGTAAACTCCACATATAGGGGAAGATCTTAGTATCGTAATGAGCCAAAGGTAACCTGAGGACAACTAGGGGTTTCGGGACATCTGCACAGGTCTGAAGTTCCGATCCATCCCAAACTGGCTGGCCTAAGAGGCTATCACGTGTGACACACCTAGCAAGGGGTTAGCAGGTGACAAAACTATTTCGGTGTCTCCTGGGCTGGAGAACCGTTGGTTCTGCAAAACAAAACACATTTCTTCCCTGCTGTTGTCCCTCCCCCTCCTCCTTTCCGCAGAATAACTTCCCATGGCATCCTAGCTAACAATACTACCATGGGAGGGCCCCCAGCTGGCTCAGTCAGTAGAGCATACAACTCCTGTTTTCTCGGGTTGTGAGCTCGAGCCCCACGTCGGGTGTAGAGATGCCTTAAAACAAAAATACGACAATGGGATACTATTCAACATTAAAAAAGGAAAGAAATACTGATGCATGCTATAACAGGGATGAATCTCAAATAAAAATTATGCTAAGTGAAAAAAGCCAGGGGCATGTGGCTGGCTCAGTGGGTGGAGCATGAGACTCTTGATCTTGGGGTTGTGAGTTCAAGTCCCACCATTGGGTACACAGATTACTTAAAAATAAAATCTTAAGGGGTGCCTGGGTGGCTCAGTCGGTTAAGTGTCTGACTTTAGCTCAGGTCACGATCTCACCGTTCATGAGTTTGAGCCCTGTGTCGGGTTCTGTGCGGATGGCTCAGAGCCCACTTTGGATCCTCTGACTCCCTCTCTGCCCCTCTCCTGCTCTTGGTCTCTCTCTCTCTCTCTCAAAAGTAAATAAACATTAAAAATAACATTAAAGGTAAATAAACATTAAAAATAAACATTAAATTGTTTTTATTATTTATTTTTAAAAGTATATTTATTTTGAGAGAAAGAGAGAGAGAGCATGAGAGGAAAGGGGCAGAGAGAGAGGGAGAGAACCCCAAACAGGTTCCATACTGTCAGCGCAGAGCCCTATGCAGGGCTCCAACTCATGAACTGTGAGATCATGACCTGAGCTGATATTAAGAGTTGGACCCAAGAGCCCCAATAAAGTTGTTTTTTTTTTAAAAAAAAGAACAATGTCAATGACAATGTAAATAATTTACGTGTATATAAAGCATTTAGCAGAGCATCTGGAACATAATAAGCACCCAATAAACGTTAATTTTTTTTTTAAGGTAAAGTCTAGTGGCACCTGGGTGGTTCAGTCAGTTGGGTTGAGCATCCAACTTCGGCTCAGGTCATGATCTCATGGTCCGTGGGTTCGAGCCCCGCATCAGGCTCTGTGCTGACAGCTCAGAGCCTGGAGCCTGCTTCGGATTCTGTGTCTCCCTCTCTCTCTGCCCCTTCCCCTCTCGCACTCTGTCTCCCTCTCTCTCAAAAATAAATAAACATTAAAAAAAAAAATTAAAGTCTGCACCCAGCGTAGGGCTCAAACTCACATCCCCAAGATCCAGAGTTGCATTCTCTATCAACTAAGCCTGCCAGGCACCTCAATATTAACTTTTTAAGCTGATAATGTTACCGTTATCATTCCCGATGGAGTGCTTACTATGTGTTGGGCACCGTGCTGAGTGCTGGATAAAGTGAAGCTCCAAGGAAGAATCCTTGAGCTAGAAGGTCACAAACTTTATGCCATGAAGACGGACTTTAATGTTCAGATCCTACTGCCACTGCTGCTAGCAAGTGACTCTTACATCTGTTCACCCCTGGTTTTTTTTTGCCTTCATAGTAAGCACAACTTCTGTGATTTTATTTATTTATGAGAACACCTGTTTTCATGTCTGTCTCCCTCACTGGATTGTAAACACCACGAGGGCAGGGAAAGTTCCATTCCACTCATTACCGGCAGATAGGCACCTTCTAGGAGACTTTTAGCTTATTATTTATTTATTTTTAAAAAACGTTAACTTATTTTTGAGAGAGGGAGAGAGAGAGAGAGTGAGGAGGAGGGGCAGAGAGACAGGGAGACAGAGGATCCAAAGCAGGCTCCGCATTGACAGCCGAGAGCCTGATGAGGGGCTCAAACTTAGGAATGGTGAGATCATGACCTGAGCAGAAGTTAGATGTTTAACTGACAGAGCCACCCAGGTGCCCTTCATTTTTAATTAAAAAAAAATTTTTTTTAATGTTTATTTAATTTTGAAGAGACAGAGACAGCACGTGAATGGGGAAGGGGCAGAGAGAGAGGGAGACACAGAATGAAGCAGGCTCTAGGCTCTGAGCTGTCAGCCCAGAGCCTGACGTGGGGCTCAAACTCACAGACTGTGAGATCATGACCTGAGCTGAAGCCGGACGCCCAACCGACTGAGCCACCCAAGTGCCCCAAATTTTTTAAAAAGTAATCTCTACACCCAACATGGGGCTCAAATTCATGACCCTGAGATCGAGAGAACTCCATCAACTGAGCCAGCCAGGGGCCCCATTCTGGGAGACTTTTTGCTGGGTCTCATAGGAGCAGTAGTTGCTGCTGATACTGTCCCTTTCCTCCTTATTCCCATGAATGCGGATGGGATGTCTGGAGTTTCAACAGTCACTTTACAACCATGAGGTGCATTCCTCTGAGGCCCAAAGCCAGGTTGCGAAGTGTGGAGAAAGATGGAAGGAGCCCGTCTCTTTGGTGACTTTGTTGGGCAATGAGCCAAAGCCAATAAATACCCCGCTTCAGACTTATTATTACACATGAGGAAAAAAACATATTTATTTTTATTAAAAAACATTTTCTTCGTGTTTATTTTCTTTTGAGAGAGAGAGACAGAGCATGAGCAGGGGAAGGGCAGAGAGGGACGGAGACACAGGATCCAAAGCAGGCTCCAGGCTCTGAGCTGTCAGCACCGAGCCCGAGGCGGGGCTCGAACTCACAGGCTGTGAGATCATGACCTGAGCTGAAGTTGGATGCTTAACTGACTGAGCCACCCAGGAGCCCCAAACCATATTTATTTAAGACCTTGTTGCTAAGGTTTTCTATTTCTGGTAATGGAACACTTTTCTAAATGATAATATCAATAAGACTGAAGGGATACTCTTGAGAGATTTTTGTCTAGTGGAGGAAGATGGACATGTAAACAAATCGAGGCATTTGTAGAACACTTGTTTGTGGCACCCTGTACAGGGTGAGGTAATGGACCCCATCAAGGAATCCCTAGTTAGATACTGGTTTCTGGCTTACGTGGTTAGGTGGATGACTGCCCCGCTAACTGAGATAAAAAAAAAAAACCCTAGGAGGTGGAGCTCATTTGTGGGGCAAATAGATTAGTTCTATACTGGGCATGTGGGTTTTAGGTACCTGTAGGGATCCAGGGGGAGGGATCCAGAGATAGGAGGGTGTTTGGATCTGAACACAGGGAAGATTGCCCTGGAGTACAGAATAGGTGTCATCGGTGTGCTCGTGAGTGAAGCCTGAGAGTTTCAGTGTTTTGAATTCTTGTTTCAGGCTTTATGCTGAGAGCTTTGTCTTATTACCATCTCCATCATCATCCATTCCACAGCTAACATTTACAGAGCACTTAATACATGCCAGTTTCACTAGTAAGTGCTTTATCTGCATTATCTCATTCAGTTGTCACTGCAAGAAAAGGAAGTACCAAGAAAGGGTACTTCTTTACTTATAATTGAAGATTAGAGAAATTAAGTAACCTTGCCCCAGGTCATACTGCTAGTGGGTCGTGAAACCAGAAACACCTAAGGAGTTTGTAGAATGAGAGAAGAGGGCAAAGACAGAGAGCCATGAGGACATCAACATATTTTTAGTTCTTTAAATTTTTTTTAAATTAAAAAATAATTTTCTAATTAAAAAAATTAAGGTATCAAAAACATTTAAGGTATCATGCGTATTGGATGTTATGGACAACTTATAAGTGTACAACTCAGTGACATTTTAAAATGTGAACATGCCATTGTAATGGCCCGCTATCCAGATGGAGAAATAGAACATTACCAAAAAAACAAAACAAAACAAAACAAAAAACAAAAAACCCAAATAACGACAAACTTTACTAACACTCCAGAAGCATTCTTTTTTTTTTTTTTCCCTCCAGAATCATTCTTTACACTACTCCCTCATCATTGCCTGCCCCCCACCCAAAGGTAACCTCACCTTTGACTTCTTTCTTCACGATTAGTTTTGCTGTAAATATCAACATTTAAGCTGTGGGAAAGGAAAGATGGGCTTAAAAAGGCGACAGATAAACTGGCCAGAGAAATGGAAGAATGTCAAGAGAGCTCGACCGTCTTTCACTTTCACTAGCGCACACCAATCGGAATCTAGCGATACAAAGTAGCAGTGATCTTGGAAAAATCCTCTTTGGTAGCAGTGGGAATTCTAGCAAGATAAAATTCATGGAGTAGTTGGTAGTGACAGAAGTAGTAGCAACTGTATCTATTCCCGGGTCAGTGGAGTTGGTAAGGCACGCGTAGCATCTCGTTTGGTGGCGGCAGCAGCAACGGAGCAGCTAGGAGAGCGGTAGGTGAATTCTTTGGCATGGTTTGGGGTGGCTTTCCTTATGATGTGTCCATCAAGTTGAATTCTTAAGGCTCTCAACAATTTTGTGAGCTACCCAATATAATCTATTATCCAATATATTCTCTTACTAGGTCGAGAGAACAACTTTGCAATTGTGAAAAGCTATTGGTTGCCTACCCAATGAACAACGAATTCATTCCCTTGTCTTTTTTGAAACAGACCCCACCCCCCACTTTTTTTTTTTTTTCCCCAGGACACATGTGCCCAGACCCAGGGGAATAAATCACGATTGATCTACCTCCGTGCCACGTAGGTAATATCCTTTTTGCCAACATATATTACCGCTCATTTTCACAACAATCCCGCAAGGCAGGTACTATTGTTTCCATTTTACCGATGGGAAAACCCAGGCTCAGAGGAGTGGCAGATTTTGAACACAGATCTGACTCCATAGCTCCTTACAGTGCACTACTCCCTAACTCATCTATGGGCAAATTTGCACATTTTTTATGATTCTGGTTGTGAGTATTCTACTTTTCTATTGTACCTATCAGAGCGCCCTGTATGTAGGCTTCCTTGCTCATCATCCATGATAATCTGGAAGTCCTTAGGGCGACTAAGTACCCCTTAGGAACAGCTCCTAATGACTTCTAGGCACCCCCTCAACTCACCAGAAGTGTGTCTAATGATTCCCAGGACCTTCTCCCCCGCCCCAAGAGCTGCTTTTAATGACCCCCAAATCCCTGCTCATTGAGAAACTGCTTTTTAATGACTCTAAGGACATCCCACCTCGGAGCTCTCTTCCTTTCAGGAACTGCCCCCTTCAGGAAATGTCTCGGTTTGCGGGAGGGCGAGGGGTTCCCCATGATACGGGACTTACAGTTTTAAAAACCAAGGCAGTCTCCTAAAATGGGACAAGTTGGTCACCCTATCAGACATTGCTTGATCTCGGAAGATTAGGCTCCCAGCGCACTTCTACCTTAGGCAAGGGTCTCACCCTAAAAAGACTTTGCCCCACCCTTTCGTTAGTAACATCCTACAATAATCTCACTGCCTCTACCTTTGCCGACCATCCTATTTCCAGGCATTCGCCTCTTTCAATTCTGATTAGCTCTGGGCGGCCAGAAGCGCGCCTATGATTGGCCAGCCCCGTAATCCAGCCGAGATGCTCAGTGGCCGCAGTCCCGAGTGGTACAGCGTTTCCTCCTGGCAACAGCCCGACCCAGCGCTCATAGGCTGAGCAGATTGATATGCCCTGACTTGGGCGACTGCAGCGCGAGCTCACTGGCTGTTTGAGGAGTGATAGCGTCCCTCAGATTGGTTGACGCTGTACGGCTGCGCAGAGGCCGACTTTCTAGAGGAGGCGGAGCTTCGCCCTTCACCGGCTGAAAAAGCAGTAGATACGGCTAGTGGCGACAGCAGGAGCCCAGCATTAGCCCTGCCGGGGCGGTGGGCTTTAGGTAGGAACCACAGGGTTTTGGAATCCTTTAGGTTTGTTGCTGCTGTAGCCGTGACTGTGAGCTCCAGTGGGGGAGGGGCGGGGTTGCCGTCAGCGGTGAGTGAAAGGCATGGTTCTTGGCCAATGGGAACAGGAGCTTCTAATATGGGTCCTAAGATTGGTCCTTTCTAATCTCTTATGGCCAATGCACGTCGGGAAGGGAGGCGGGTGTCTTAGGCCTTATTTTCTTCTTCCTGCGGCCGGGCCTCACTCGCCTAGGCGGCGGGGCCGGGAGGGGCTGGCCCTCTATGCGGTGAGGATCGGGGACCTTGGGAGCGGGGGCTACCTTGGGAGTGGTACCCGCGGGGGTGGCTGCGAGGGGAGGGGGCGGGAGTTAGAGGTGGTTGTTAGCAGCAGCGACCTTTATTGAGTTATTAGGTACAGGGCCTAGTGCTTAGGGTTTCGCTTGCATCATCTGAGTTAATCACAGCAACCCTGCTGAGCAGGGAGGTTGGGATCCCCATTTTACAGGTGGGGAAACTGAGACTTGGGCAACTCGTACAGTCAAGGTCACACAGCTACTGAATAGCAGAGACCGGATCTGTATTCAGAGTTGTTTTGATCCCGGAGCCGGTGCTCTGAAACTACTCGGCTTTGTTGCTGGATGGGGGAAATGAAGGAGTCAAGGAACAAGAGCTTTCCCCAGGGAGTAGATTGGGGGAAGGGAATCCTAGGGTTGAAAAAGGGAGTGAGCAACTGAAGTGGGGGCGAGGAAATCAGTTATTCAATAGGTACCGAGTGCCTACTCTGTGCCGTGCATTGTTCTAGGTTGTAGGCATAACAAAGATGACCAAGTCCAGAGGCAGGTGAAGCCCCATTAGTGGCTTTCAAGGCCCAGGTGACGGGGCCTAACAGTGTTCACAGGATTGTGTGTTGTTGTCAAATTTGTTGAAGTAAGATATTTGGCATTTTTAAAAAAGAGGGTCCTCAAAATTGATTAAACTTGAGAGGTTCCTCCACACTTGCTTAGTCTAGGTGGAAGTTATGATGCAGGCAGCATCGAGTAGTGGAAGAAGTGCTGGGAGTGCATTGCAGGACTGTGGGGAAATTTCCTGGTATGTAAAAAGATAAACGTAAACCTGCCACGTAAAGTTTTGGTGAGGTGTGTGAAAAGCTCCTGGCCAAGAGCAGACTTTGTTTTTGGAGAAATGGAAGCTTGAGAGATGCGGATGGTGGCTTTTCTCTCCTATCTTAGATAGTTCTGTGCCCATGCTGTCTTCCTAGTCTGTTACTAGGTTGCTGGTAGGTTGGAGACAGTTTTCCCTTCTGAGCTCTCCAGCTCTCTAGGGAACTTGAAGCTGAACTGCCATGGCTTTGGGGCCCAGATTGGGGGAGTTGAGGAGGGAAATGTTTTTGCTTCTGAAGTGGCTCCTTTTGTCTAGTATGCTTGGTTCTTATTCAGCTGGAATAGTCTATTGTGTTATCAGGCAATGGGGATGCACCCACTTAGTTGAAGGCCTCATCTAGAAACACAATATTTGACCTTTTCCAGTCAGTTTGAGGCTTGCCCTGTATTGCCAGATTATTGCCCATTTAAATTTTGTCCTTTGAATTCTGGGTATGGTACAGTTGAACTAGTCTCTAGTTTGATCTCATGTAATACTGCTGAAATTACATTTTGGTTTAGATATGAGAACAGTTTCACTTTAGGGTTTTAAAAACTAATATCAGTGTACTTTTTACCTCTTAAACTTTGTAATCTTGTAGCCAAGTAACTGTCTTTAGGAATCTAGAATACTGCTTTAAGCTTTAAGCTGTGACCTAGAAGGAAGCCCAAAGGTTGTTTTTTACATCTGGTTGTAATACATTGTTTAATATACCCCAAAGCAGTTATCAAAGGTGAATAAGGGAGCAACTTGAAAAGATAAGAGTAAAATATGGGCAGGGCAGCGATAGTATTGTTAGATAGGATTAACGCTCTAGTAACAGTTTAGCTGAAACAGTGTCTCCATTTAAATGAGATTTGAATACACACAATTTTGATACATCGGATTCTTTTTTCTTTTTTAAGTTTTTATTTATTTATTTTGAGAGAGAAAGCACACAGGTGGGACAGAGACAGAGGAAATCCCAAGCAGGCATTGCACTGAGTGCGGAGCTCAATGCAGGGCTCAAACTCCTGAACCGTGAGATCGTGACCTGAGCTGAGTGTTGGACGCTCAACCCACTGAGCCACCCAGGTGCCCTAATGCATCCGATTCTTTTAGATTCTTTTAAATACAAACTTTTCTATCTGTATTTTTGTTCATTTAAATAACCTATGTAGAGGCAGATTCCAGGTGTGAGGTCTTAATGCTTCTTCAGAATTTCTACATCTTTTACTGTTTCAGCCCTGACATTCCCAGCATTTTTTTTTCTTTTTCAAGTTCTATTTACATTCCAGTTATTTAACATACAGTGTAATATTTGTTTCAGGTGGAGAATTCACATACAACATCCAGTGCTCATCCCAACAAGTGCCTTCCTTAATTCCCATCACCCATCCTCCTTGACATTCCCAGCATTTAACTCTAATTACATTTTATATGATTTTATGTTCTTAATGTATTTCTTCAGGTTCCTGTCTGACCAGAGTGACTTCAAAAAGGAGGGAAAATGGCTTCAGAATCTGAAACTCTGAATCCCAGTGCTCGGATAATGACTTTTTACCCGACCATGGAGGAGTTCCGGAACTTCAGTCGATACATGGCCTACATTGAATCCCAAGGAGCTCATCGGGCTGGGCTGGCCAAGGTGAGGGTGGGTGGGATTGGTCCACGGAGCTTTTGTGACCAACCGGGCAGCAGCAGAAATCTTTCCTAAAGGCAGGGTGTGGAGTATATACTTCCTATTTGCAAGCTAATTCCTTTTGTTAACATCTGAAGCACCTTTTAAGTTGGAGGAGAGCTTGGAGTCTTTGAAGGGTGGTGTAGAGCTAGTGTCCCCGGGCCAGCTGCTGTGGTGCCTCCATTCTCTTGGTGGAGATGGGTGCTTTAGTGTTTGCACTCGAGGGCTTATGCCATCCACCTTCTCTTGTTCTCATTTCAGTCTCATCCAGTACTCTGATAGCAGGTTGGGTTCTCTTGCGCACTTTGTTAGATTAAGAAAATCAACTCTTCAGCCTCCTCTCTTGGTGCCCAGAGGAGATGCTGAGCTGAGAATGAGTATTACTCATCTTTGGTCACTGCAACTAGGCAGCTAGTTGGTGGCTGAACTGGATCAGGGTTAGCACAGCAGTGTGACTCGCTATGTTGGGGGTGAGTGTAGTTAAGTCAGAGTCACTTTGTAGTAAAATTGGCTGGTTGGATAGCAGCCTACCCATGTCCTGGACTATGAGCAGCTTGTTGGATTTCTGATCTCTGTGTTTCCTGTGTTCCCTACAGGTTGTTCCTCCAAAGGAGTGGAAGCCCCGGGCGTCCTATGATGATATTGATGATCTGGTCATTCCTGCCCCCATCCAGCAGTTGGTGACTGGGCAGTCTGGCCTCTTTACTCAGTACAACATACAGAAGAAAGCCATGACTGTTCGAGAGTTCCGCAAGATAGCCAATAGTGATAAGTGAGTGAAAACACGTTCCTTCCCACCTGCCATAGCATCTAGGAGCTAACGTCTCATCTTCATAGCTGTCTCCTAAGACTGCTGCTGTGACGCTGAAGAACACTTTTCTCAGCTCTAGCTTGTCTCCCTTTCTGCTTTTTTTTTTTTTTTTTTTTTTTAATTTTTTTTTTTTTTAAATTTTTTTTTTTTTTTCAACGTTTATTTATTTTTGGGACAGAGAGAGACAGAGCATGAACGGGGGAGGGGCAGAGAGAGAGGGAGACACAGAATCGGAAACAGGCTCCAGGCTCTGAGCCATAAGCCCAGAGCCCGACGCGGGGCTCGAACTCACGGACCGTGAGATCGTGACCTGGCTGAAGTCGGACGCTTAACCGACTGCGCCACCCAGGCGCCCCTCCCTTTCTGCTTTTTTTATGGAAGCATTCCTACTCTCAGTACTGTGTCGCAGTCTAAACGCATCTGTGTCCTTACCTAAAGTAATCCCATTGTTTTTCCATCAGAAGCAGAATCATTTTCTGACCCTGGTAAGTTGCAGAGTTGCAAAGGAGAGTGTTGGAGTTGGTTCAAAAGGAGTTTTTGCCGGATGTCTTAACACCTGCTTATTGAAAAGTGGCCTCAGTAGTTTATTCTCTTCCTTCTGGGTCCTTCTGTGTTTTATCATGCTCAAATTCCTCACTACCCATCCAGCAGCTATCTCTTTTCCATTCTGACATGACAGAATGTGAATAAACTGTCAAGCCGTTTGCTATTTTCTGTCTCCATTCTTCATCATCCATACGTGCTGATTGATCTGTTAGAAACATCTTTGTTTAGGCCTGCTGTTTTCATTTGTTTTCTGTTTATAATATTTAGCTTCATTTGACCTCACATTTGGAATGAGTTTTGTGGTTCCCTCGTTGAGCTTTGACTGTTCCTTCTTAATTCTCTCTCTTGGACTTTCTCCTTTCCAATGTTATTCCTCAATTTTGAGTGTCCACAAGGGATTCCTTCCTTCTCTCTTGCTTTTTTTCCTGAGCCCTTTTGATCTGTGCATGTCATGACTTCAGCCAGTCAGACATTGTATTTTGTCTTTTCTGTGCATGAGCCGAGAGCTAGATCTGTAGCTGGCCAGTCTTCACGCTCCTGGGGGCGTCCCTTCCTGTGCTTTATTCATTGCTCTGTCTCACATCAGATCTTGTTCTATTTCTATGCTTTGCCTTCTTTTCCTTTGACTTAGCACAATTCAAAATGTGGTTTTCCAGTTTTATTGACAGCTTAACTCTTCAGAAAATTTTTTTTTAATATTTATTTTATTAACTTTTTGGGGGGGAGAGAGACAGGGCGTGAGCAGGGGAGGGGCAGAGAGAGGGACACACAATCCGAGCTGTCAGCACAGAGCCTGACGCTGGGCTCGAACCCACAAACTGCGATCATGACCTGAGCTGAAGTCGGACGTTCAACTGACTGAGCCACCCAGTTGCCCTGGCGGCTTAACTCTTAAAAACCTCTGTATTGCTGACTCACCTGCTGTCTAATGAGTGAATTTATGTAAGAGCGTGTTGAAGAAGAGCGACATGCTCTGCACAGGAAAGGCTGTGCCGTCCTTTCTGTCTGGTTTCTAGCTGTGCGCTGGGGCCAGGGCCCCCTGCTTTCAAGCTCACATGGGGTTCCACCAGAGGCCTCAGCCTCCTGTATCCAGTCTCTCTTCTCAAAAATGGTAGGTCTTTCAGGATACCTCTTTTCTTTTTAAATTAGCCAGGCCTGTCTTTTCCCTTTACCTGAGATGCAACAAATTCTTACCCTTGATTTCTTATCTGCTTGGTCAGCTAGCTTTAAGAAAACCCAGCAGGTAAAAATCTAAGTTTATAAAGCAGAGCAGTTGGAGGTAGAAGAGTTACTTCTATTTGAAAGGGAATTCAGGGGTCCTAAACTTGATCATTCAATAGGTTGAAGTTAAAATGGTTAAAATGTAAGGCCGCATTTAAAGTAAGATTTTTTTTCCCCACCCAGCCCATTGTCTCCACAGTTTGTCTTGGGTCTTTGCTTCTACTCTTTATCCATTCATAATATTTTCTTGCCATTTGATTTATAATGTGCATTTTCAAATATCTATTCAATTTACACATTATTCTTTTTAAAATTGCTATGTAATCTTAAGGGGTTTGAATTTTTAAAAAGATTTTGGAGTAAATTCTCAGTATGTGATAATTGAGCTAAAGAATATAGATATTTTTAATGTCTTTATATAGAGATATAGACATCTATATATAGACAGCTGTGTACGTGTATGTGCATATATAAAAATACCTTTTTAAAAATATCTTTCTTAAACATTTGATTTGCAAAAATCTACATTTTTAAGAATTTTATTTTTTTATTAAAATACTTTGTTTTTAGGTGTGATTATTTGAGTTAGTCACTGCATAGGGTGGTGGGAATGTAACAGTGACAGTACAGATGAGCTGTCTTGGAGCCATTTCCTTTACAGAGTACAATACTGTTTTAGAACCTCAGCCCTTCACATGCTGGCAAGTTTTGGTTGTCTGTGGATACATAGGGAATTTGCAGTTCTTGGTTTCTCCCTGAGTGGCTGGGCCACTCCTGATTCTGGCCAGGATGTTGTTTTTAGTGGTCTCTTGAAAAAGTTGAGAGTATTCTGCTTCTTAGGGAAGATGGGCTTAACGTCTTCATATACGTTACCTTCCTCAGGCCCAGAGCTCAAGGAAGGGATGTGGAGGAGGTTACTTGTATAATGGAGCCTTGAAGGCCAAGGTTTTGTCTTGTTCGTTTGAAATGTCTTGTTTTCCCTAGAACGGGATTGTGTCTTGTCCTTTCACAATGCCTGATGAATTTAGTCCTTGTAAAAAAAAAAAAAAAAATATATATATATATATATATATATGTGTGTGTGTGTGTGTGTGTGTGTATATATATATATATATTTTTTTTTTTTACTTGTTTTTGTTTTACTCTTGAAAGGTACTGTACCCCACGCTACAGTGAGTTTGAAGAGCTTGAACGGAAGTACTGGAAAAATCTCACATTCAATCCTCCAATCTATGGTGCAGATGTGAATGGCACTCTCTATGAAAAGGTGAGACTTCCAGGAAGCCCTCTGCAGCATTTTTGCAATTTAACACAATTTTTACCTGCCCAGCACTTAGTAGGCACCCAGAAGCTGCTTGCTGAGTTGAGTAGTTAAACAAAAGAGTGACCCACCACCAGCTGATGTGCTATGCACACTTAATGGTGGGTATTTTTGCATGTGACTGAATTTTATTTCTCCCACTCTCCATGTGAATTGGGTGATATAGTGTTCTTTGCAAGGGCTGTTAGAATAGTCTGTGGGTGGTAGCCGATGAGTTCTTGAAGGGGTGGGCTCACAGTAAATGAAATGTTGGGGGAGAGGCAGTGTGGTTTCTGCAGAAAAAAGATCACTGACTAATTTAGTGAAAGGGGTATGTGTTTAAGAAGAGAAACATTCCGATTTTCAGAACCCTCAAACAAGATTCTTTAGCAGAACCTATTTTAACAACTTGTGTCGGATTGCGGTATAGTGCTTTTCAGAATAAAGAACAGCCTTGGGGCTCCTGGGTGGCTCAGTCGGTTGAGCCTCAGACTTTGGCTTGGGTCATGACCTCGTGGTTCATGGGTTCAGGCCCCTCATTGGGTTCTGTGCTGACAGCTCAGAGCCTGGACCCTGCTCTGGATTCTGTGTCTCCCTCTCTCTGCCCTTCCCTGCTCATGTTCTGTCTTTCTCTCTCTCTCAAAAGTAAATATTAAAAAAAAATTTTTTAAATAAAAAAAGAATAAAAAACAGCCTTAGATGGCATAAGGAAGGAACATTTGGGATTGTTTTTGATAATTAAAAAAATTTGTGGAGAATTTTAGGGATCATCACTCGCATTAATTGTAATGTTTTTGTAAATTATTGGAAAGAAGGAGTTTGAAAAGATTCTCAAGTTGTCGATGACAGTTTATTGAGTGGTGGAAAGTGAAACTTACAGATGTTAAATGGCAGAAAGATACTGTAAGGATCTGGGATGGGGAGGTACAGAAGCAGGACATAATAATCGAGAACGTACGTATAAGAGGTGGGCTTCTAGCTGACCGTTAAAGTTTTGGAAATGGATTTGGGTGACGTTGTAGACTTTTTACTGATGACGCTGTCTAGTGGAAGCTGGGGCTAAACAGTCACAGATTGGGATGGTAAATTCCCATGTTTTGTATTTTTAGTGATTTAGGAGTTCTTTCCTATTTTGACCTCAGTTTCTTTAGTTTCAGATCAAACTCTTCCTCCTGGGGTTAAAAACAGGTGGCTGTCCCCTCCTTATTCATCTTTCACAGGCCAGTTTTCTTTACCAAGTGGTATTTGCCTTTTGGAGGTCTGATGGCGTCAGCTGTAGCGGTGGCTGTGAAGTGTGAGTGAGGGGGGCTGTGGTCTTCATGTCCAGGCTGTTTTGACATTGTTCCACATCAGCATTAGGGGTGACAGGTCACCTGTGACCCCTGCTCTTGTAGGTTCAGAGCCTCAGCTTGTGGGTACTGCAGTTGCCCTCAGCTGTGATTTACTTTGCAGCATGTCGATGAGTGGAATATCGGGCGGCTGAAAACCATCCTGGACTTGGTGGAGAAGGAGAGCGGGATCACCATTGAGGGTGTGAACACCCCGTACCTGTACTTCGGCATGTGGAAGACCTCCTTTGCCTGGCACACTGAAGACATGGACCTGTACAGCATCAACTACCTGCACTTTGGAGAGCCAAAGTCCTGGTAAAGTCGGGTTGCAGTTGGCACCGGGGCTTCTCGCGCCGCGGTAGGGCCCCTCGGCTCTAGTGTGCTGAGGCGGCACCTTGGGGTCTTGTTAAAATGCACATTCTGGTTCCGTAGGCCTGGGGTGGGACTGGCACTTGACATTTTCCTCAGGTTTTTAAGCTATGAGATGCTGTTAGAGCTCTGGTGCTTAGACCTCTCTTCGAATAGTGAGGCTTCAGAGGGCAGGTCATTTAATACTACTGGATGGAAAGATAAGCTGTCTGAGTTACTGAGAGCTACAGAGGCTCTCCCAGGCTCGCCCACTGCTTTCTGATTTCTTTCTCCGAACAGGCCTGAGGCATTTCTTAGAGGCAGACTTCCAAGACTGGAGTCACTCCTTCAGATGATAGAAAGCTTTCTTTTCCTCATGGAAAAAATATTTGGTGAGCAGCAGTGTGTGCTTAACCCAAGAGGGGATGCAGGGCTACTCCATATATGCTTCCTGCTCTCCAGGATGTTCTCAGTCTAGTTGGGGAGGCAAAGATCTGTTCTCTCCTCTCTCCCTGTGTTGATCCATCTCTCAACCCCAGCATTTCAGTGAAGGTTCTGCATTCGACTGTAGTGACAGAGACATAGGTTATGTGCTGTCACACAGGAGACTGGTCAGGAGAGAGAAGGGGTGAGAGAAGCACCGATGCATACTCTAGATCCTCGTAGGAAGGGTACACGAAGTTGGGGTGGGAATTGGAGAAGCTTCCCTGGAAGAGGTGACCACCAAGCTGAGGCCCAACATGAGGAGGCCTAGCTGGGTGAGACAGTGGCGGGTTTCAGACAGGGAAGACTGAGGAAAGTGTGTCCGGGTGGTTGGAATGACACGTGCAGAGATCCTAAGCTGAGAGGGAGCACGATGTCTTCGGGAACTAGAGGAAGTCCTTTGTGGTTTGGGTGCCGTGTACAAGGATGGATGAGCGAGGAGGCTGACAGGGACACTGTGGGCCAGGTCACGGGGAGTTGGGGAAACCGTATGCACCTTCGTTTCCTTTTCCAGCATTTTCAACCACTTCTTTTCCCAGAGGTTTTCCTTTTTTTTCTAATGCTTTCCAGTTTCTAGTTTTTTTTTGGGGGGGGGGTGTGACCTTCTGAGCCTGTGTGGACCCCCTGACTGCTGTCCCATAACCTTTCTTAGATGGCTAGACTTCCAGAATCTGTAAAAATAGCTTTTGTGCTTTCCTTCTATTTATTCCCAACTTCCCTGAGATTGGATTTTCACTCTCCTGTAGAGAGATTTTCTTTTTTTTTTAATTTTTTTATTTTTAAATTTTTTTTTTTTTAACATTTATTTATTTTTGAGACAGAGAGAGACAGAGCATGAATGGGGGAGGGTCAGAGAGAGGGAGACACAGAATCTGAAACAGGCTCCAGGCTCTGAGCTGTCAGCACAGAGCCCGACGCGGGGCTCGAACTCCCGGACCGCGAGATCATGACGAGAGATTTTCTAGTTATGACATACACTCTTTTTAGATCATCTAAAGTGGGACTTCCAGAGACTTCTGGGCAAGGTTGCCTGATGGATCCCAAGGTCCTTTGGGTGACCAACATTTTCCTCCACTCCCCATCTGTTTTGTTTGGTAGTGAAACTATTTGGGATGGGAAGTTTCTGTTGTTGTGGAATGATCTTTATAATCAATTATAATGGTTAAAATAGACTTAACTGTGAGTTTCAAAATACAATAAAGTTTAACAGTTTTGCAAAACTTTTTTATTATTTATTTTTTAAGATTTCATTTTATTTTATTTTATTTTTTTATTTTGAGAGAGAGCAAGGGAGAGGGGCAGAAGGAGAGAGAATCTTAAACAGGCTCTGCACTGAGTATGGCTCAGTCCCACAACTGTGAGATCATAACCTGAGCCGAAATCAAGAGGCAGATGCTCAACTGACTGAGCCACCAGGCACCTCAGTTTTGCAAAAATTTTACGTAGTTACAGGTGTTTTTTTTTTTTTTTTTTTAATGAACAGTTTCTGTGGTGTCTTGCTACCCTGTGGGGTGGAAGAATAATTAATTATTGGGTAATCAGTGTAGCTGTCACAGAGATGATGTGAAAATGGGGTCAGCAGCAGATACAGGGCCGGGTCTCTAGTATCAAATCCATTTTTCCCATTCACCATTCCCCCTCCATCCTGTCCCAGCTAGGCTTTCAGCCTCCACCAGGAGCACTTTAATGCTATCCTTTAAAAAAATTAAAAAAAAAAATATTTTTTATTATAAAGGACAACAAGGCTGGTTGCATACTATAAATTCTGGCTCATGGTAAACATTCAGTGAAAGTCTCGGTAAATGAATGAATATTAGAGAAATAAATTCACGTGTACCTTGTGGGCTCCTCTCCCCAAAGTCCAATATATCATTTCTCCGGACTCCTTTCCAGTGTTTGTGGTTGGGAGCTGTTTTGAGAGTGGGGATGAGCCCCTTAGGTCCTGAAGGGTGCTCTCCTCAGCATCCAGTGCTTCTGTGTGATTGCAGGTACTCTGTCCCCCCGGAGCACGGAAAGCGGTTGGAGCGCCTTGCCAAAGGTACTGTCTCTCTTCCCTGTGCCTGCTCAGACCCTGAGACCCTGTGAACTGTACTAATTGCTCTAAAATGTCCGTTCTCTGCGGTCAGATTTCTTATGTGTCCTTTCACAGGCCTGCATGTAGGTGATAAGCTACACTGCCAGAGTGGTTACCCTAGCAGAGCAAATAAAAATCTGGAAACTTCCTCCATTTGTCCTGGGAAGGGACTAAGTAATTCTTAGACAGTCTCTGTCTCAGTTTTATCAAGCATGGGTTTATTTGACCACGGAGAGTATACCCGTCATCCTGGGTCTGGTTCTTCTGCCAGAAACCTAAAGGTTAAAATCGAATTTTTGTGCTTTGGTTCTTTTAAGTGGACTTTAATAGATTTGTACCTCTAGAGGGCCAATTTCAAGAGAGTTTGGGTATTCTGTGCTGTAGATGTGTTACTAACAAAAGATTGAGGGATAGAGTAGGAGCAAGGTCCTAAATAGTTGCAAAGCTCTCTTTAAGCACAAGGCGGGTTGGGTGATCTCAGTCTCCCTAACAGAATTTGGTTACCCAGGTAAGCCATTGGAGAGCCCGGAGGCTCACTGTAGAATCAGGATTGGCCCGAAGCTAGAAGGATCTGTGGAGATCCTGTGCTGATTTATCCTCCTGACACAGCCAGATGAGATGCACAGGTGTGCAGTGGCTGCAGGGCTGCAGAGCTGGTGTGGAGCGGTGTGTTCACCTGTGCCCATTTTCAATGAAACAGGCTTTTTCCCTGGAAGCGCTCAAAGCTGCGAAGCTTTTCTCCGCCACAAGATGACTTTGATTTCCCCTTTAATGCTGAAGAAATATGGAATTCCCTTTGACAAGGTGAGCTGACTTTACATATGGTCTTAGGCTTACAAGGAAGGCAGCCACCCTTTTCGGTCTGTTTCACAGAGGGGCTTTATTCTGGTTCATCTCTCTGTACCAGGCGTGGGCCAGAGGTAACCCATTTAGCAATACTTGGATCCAAGGATATTAAAGGTGGAGGTTCTGTAGCTTCCCGGTGCCAGAGGAGAGTCACATCCCCTAGAACATTGTTAACTTCGGGGAATGGTCAGTTACAGTGTTGGGGTCTGATATGATCAGGCTTCGCGTCTTACGAAGACCCTGGTGGTCTTAGGACTTATGCTGGGTTATGAAGCTGTAGCGGAGCTCTGAGTTCCAGTCCCTTAGACTTCAGCCATTTGATGCAGCTGGTTCAAGTCTGCTCTCGTTCAGGTGACTCAAGAAGCTGGAGAATTCATGATCACTTTTCCTTATGGTTACCATGCCGGCTTTAACCATGGCTTCAACTGTGCGGAGTCCACCAATTTTGCTACCCGGCGGTGGATTGAGTATGGCAAACAAGCTGTGCTGGTAAGTCTGTTTGATTGCTTTCTGTAACGCCATGACCGAAAATGTCTGGTGAGCAAATTCTTGTTAGATACACTGGCTGGTGATTAGAACATTCTTTGAACTGCTGGAATTCAGAAACAGACTGACAGGGCTGTGCCAAAGAGCTAGTATGTTGCGTTCATACAGAAATTAGAAGAATTTGTTCAGGTTTGGGATGCGTAAGGTGAGGTTTCCATGCTTAAAGTCCATTTGAGCATGAAGACCACACCCGCGCACATGGCTGTTTCTTGCTTTGGCCACTCTGGGATTTCTCTGTTGAGAAATTCTTAGGGTTAGGGAAGCAAGCAGGGCTGGACGTTTGGCAGGGAGCAGACTCGCTTATGTGGTCCTGGCTTGGATATGTCTCAGAGGGACGGTGGATGTGGAGCATCCTGGGTCGAAGTGCAGAGCCTCACCTCCAGCATTTCTTTATGCATCCTAGTTCGTGCCCAGGTGGGCTCACCCCAGCGCTGCACATTGCTCTCTGCTTTTTCCCCTGCTTCCCTCCATGCTCGAAGGCTCTGCAAGGACAGTATGGCCTCAGCCTGTGAACGCAAACAGTTTGGCTTTCAATTGTCTTGTGTCTTTTGCACTTGGAGGGAGGAGATGGGATGTGGGAGTCGCATGGAAGCCGTTAAAGAGTGTTGACTGGAGCTCTCCTGGTTCCCTGGGATAGTGCTCCTGTAGAAAGGACATGGTGAAGATCTCCATGGATGTGTTTGTGAGGAAGTTCCAGCCAGAAAGGTACAAACTTTGGAAAGCGGGGAAGGACACCACAGTTATCGACCATACTCTGCCCACGCCAGAAGCAGCGGAGTTTCTTAAGGAGAATGAACTGCCTCCAAGAGCCAGAAACGAGGAGGAGTGTCCAGAGGAGGATGGCATGGAAGGGATTGAGGATGGAGAGGAGGGTGACTTAAAGAGAAGGTAACCCAACAGTCCTCTGGGCCCAGCTCCCCCCAGTTTAAGGGAGGGGTGTCTGGCAACTTCCATAACCTGCCAGGAGGCTGTTTCTAAGTGGGGTGTTTGAGCCACAGCGGAGGGAACTTTCTTCTTGGTAAAGGCTCCAGAATCCCCAGAGCAAGGGCATTCAGGCTGTTTCTTACAGCTGTCACCCAAGAATGATCACCTCTGTATGCGGGCCTGTAATTGGCTGGAGCAGAGGTCGCATAAGAGAGCATGGCTCCCTCTGAGCCAGAAAAGCCACATTTTCTCCTTACCATATGAGACATTTTTTTAAAAAGGAGAGTACGGTGGTGGGAATGAAACTCGCAAGGGCAGGGGGTGGTGTGAGTGAAGTTGGCCAGCGCCTTTGGTGTCTGAGCCAGAGGATCTGGGCCACATGGAGGAGGAAGGAACATTTGTGGGGTACCTGCTGTGTGCCAGGTGCTCTGCATACCTTCAGCTTCACATCACATCTTTGAGGAGGATGGTGATACTCCTATTTTCCATTGGGTGGAACAGGCTCAGAGAGGTGAAGTCCCTTGTCTCTTCTACAGATAAGAGGGGGGACTGAAGTGTGACGCATAGTAGACAGACCCTGGCCATTCACTCATTTGGGGCTATGTGTGAATATGTATGTAGGTAAATGAACTTGCGGCCCCTTAAAAAGTTGGCTCTCCTTCTTGCAGCCTAGCCAAGCATCGTATAGGGACAAAGAGGCACCGAGTTTGTCTTGAAATACCCCAGGAGGTGAGTCAGAGCGAGCTCTTCCCCAAGGAGGAGCTGAGTACGGGACAGTACGATATGACGGAGTGCCAGGCTGCCCTCGCTCCCGTGAGGCCCACCCACAGCTCCGTGCGGCAAGTCGAAGACGGCCTTCCCTTCCCAGGTTAGTTGGTTATATTTTCCCCAGAGATGTAACTGCGTTCTGTTCTGAGTTGGATGCCATGTTGAGTGCAGGGTCACAGATACAGAAAAGTGGGGAGGTGGGTCTGTGAGGACAGAGTGTCAGTGGAGTGTGAGAATTGGTGTGAGAAGGCCTTTGGATAGGGACATGAGAGATGAGGGGTGGAAGGTAGGGGAGTCCCTCTCCCTCTACCTGGAGACGCTGAAGGTTGGTGAAGTGACAGTGAACCAGCTCTTACGAGAGAGGTGGGAGCTTTCCAGGTCAGCAGGGAGTGGGGGCACATAGAAAGGGCACCCAAAGGGAAGTAGCAGGGGTGATGGTGTGCAGGTGTGGAAGCACGTGAGCTTTCTTGGCTGTAATTTGGGAAGTTGGCATTGGTGTCCTGTAATTTGAAGATAAGGGTGGGAAGGGCTGTGCTAGCAGATGAGGCACGAGAAGTAGGAGTGAGATGGTGTGTGGACTGGCTGCCGTCTTAGAGTTTGCGCACGTCAGGGCTTGAGGGGCCGCTTGTATTTTGGGAAGGAAGCGACGTCAAATGAGGCGTGGTGGAGCAGTCACTGGGAGTTGTTGCGGACAGACTTGTTGGGGGGTCTCGCTTCAGTCTCAGGTGAGGCTTGGAGCGTCTGTACTGAGGGCGTCCTGGTGTGTCTGCAGACACCTGGATGGCACTATGGATGGGGCCCTGGGGCTGGGCTCCCTCTGTTGAAATTTTCTTAAAAAAATTTTTTTTTAAATGTTTTTATTTATTTTTGAGACAGACAAAACATGAGCAGGGGAGGGGCAGAGAGAGAGGGAGACACAGAATCGGAAGCAGACTCCAGGCTCTGAGCTGTCAGCACAGAGCCCGATGCGGGGCTCGAACTCACAGACTATGAGATCATGACCTGAGCTGAAATCGGACGCTTAACTGACTGAGCCACCCAGGAGCCCCTGTCTGTTCAAATTTTCTAGCTTGAGGTCACCAGGTCTCTGCTGAGCTCAGGCCTTTGTTTCCTGCAGGAGACTTCTGAGGAAACAGCAGCTGTCACTTACTGAGTGTCTGCTGCATGCCGGCCTAGGCCCCCATTGTAGACACAACCGTGGAGATAGGTGGTAGATGGCTTGCATTCCACAGGACAGAACTGGAGGCCCGGCGCGGCTGAGCGGTCAGCCCCAGATCACACAGTGACCCTGGAGGTGACAGAGCCAGAATATGACGCCAGGCCTCACTTGCCACCCACGTTCCTTGTGCCGTGCCACTTTGCTTTTCAGTAGCTTCAGACACGCAGGAGGAGGTTGGCTCTGGCCAATGTGTATGTGTGTTTCAGATTATTCTGACTCCACGGAAGTCAAATTTGAAGAGCTTAAAAACGTCAAACTGGAAGAAGAGGATGAGGAGGAAGAGGAGGAACAAGAAGCGGCTGCCTTGGATCTTTCTGTGAATCCTGCCTCTTTAGGGGGACGCCTTGTCTTCTCAGGTTCCAAAAAGAAATCATCTTCTAGCCTGGGCTCCAGTTCTTCACGGGATTCTATTTCTTCTGACTCAGAAACCAGTGAGCCTCTGGCCTGCCGAGCCCAAGGGCAGTCGGGAGTTCTCACTGTGCACAGCTATGCCAAAGGGGATGGCAGGGTCACCGTGGGAGAGCCCTGCACCAGGAAGAAGGGTAGTGCCACCGGAAGTGTCAGTGAGCGGGAGCTGGCAGAGGTATGGGCCCTGGGCAGCGCTCGTGGGGGAGGAGCCACCCTGGCAGGGGTCCCGTGGAGGGCAGGGAGTCCGGGGGCCAGGAAGTGCTTCTGCAGGTGTCCAGGATGGCAGGGGAGACCCCCAGAATGGACCTCCAATCTGCAGTGTCCGGCAGAAAGCCAAGTGGCGTTGGGTCCCTTCCAGTTTGCTCTTTGCCGGGAATTCCTTTTCGCTTGCCCCTGGGTGACAGTTGCAGAGAATTGCAGCCTTAGTGACAGCTGCAGATGTATAGCTGTCAGGCGCGCCCTCTGAGCCTCCTTGCCCTAGAGCATGAGGGTTACAGCGGTAGTGCTTGCAGCCCAGATGTTCGTCTGTTAGGGACAGGGTGGTCTTCCTTACTCTAACATTCAAGGTTTTTTTCCTTACAAAATCTTTTTTTTTTCCCCAGTGTTTATTTTTGAGAGCAAGAGCGTACAAGCGGAGATGGGGGTGGGTAGAAGGAGAGGGAAAGAGAGAATCCCAAGCTGGCTCTGCACTGTCAGCCCAGAGCTGCGACGCAGGGCTCGATCCCATGACTGTGAGATCATGACTTGAGCGGAAATCAAGAGTTGGACACCCAATGGATTAAGCCACCCCGGTGTCCCCTTTTTCTTACAAATCTCCGCTGCCGTGTAGTTGCCTGGAGGGATTCTCCCTCCACTCCCCCCATACGTTCTTCATCTTCAAGTGCAGCATTGTTGACAGAACATCCTCTCAGAGACCAGAATGAATTCCCAAAGCTGTAAATGTGAACGTTTGTTCAGGCTTCCTTCTAGAACATGTTGTCATCAAAAGCTGTTCTCTGTTTTGTGTAAAAAGGCTCTTGGTGGATCTGAGTGGGATATAGCAGAGCTGTGTTGAATGCAGCCAGACTCATGCCTACCCAAGTGACCTGCTCTTACTCCCCAGCCTCACGGCTTATGTGGGTCAAGTTGCAGCCGTGAGGCGGGGGGTGGAGGTGTGGGAGTGGGATGGGGTTAGTGGCAGATGGAGGTCAGTGCAGAAAGGTTTCATTTATTCCCCATTTCCTTACTTGGTCTTCTAAAAGTTTTTATTATGAAACTTATTTTTTCATTTAAAAATTTTTTTAAGGTTTATTTCTGAGAGAGACACAGAAGCGGGGAGCTTTTCTGTGTCACAGAGAGACACTGAGAGTGGGGGAGGGGCAGAGAGAGAGGGAGACACAGAATCCTAAGCAGGCTCCAGGCTCTGAGCTGTCAGCACAGAGCCCGACATGGGGCTCGAACTCAACAGCCAGCAAGATCATGACCTGAGCTGAAGTCGGCTGCTTAACTGACTGAGCCACCCAGGCACCTGTATTATGAAACATTTTAAAAGTATACAGATAGAATAACCATCACCAATTGTTTACATATACTCATTGTCTCTGAATGTTCACTTTTGGCGTATTGGCTTTCTCTTCTCTTGGCTGAAGTGCTGACTCTGAGTACATATTACAGTCCTTCTAGTTTTCCCAGGAGTCCCTTTTTGTGGTTGGTTTGCCCTTGTCTTGAATACCCGCATAACTTTCCTTTCTGCCTTCCCTCAATATCAGGGCTCAGTTTCTGTAGCTCTCCTTTCCCCTGTGCGTGTCCCTCCCTCCATCTGGGTGGGAGCAGGCAGGCAGATAAGCTGAGGATCACGTCTCCTTCTCACTGCTTCCAGTAGCTGTTGTCTGCTCTCCTGTGGCAGCTTCCACAAGAGGTGGCTTTCCAGCTTGGACACCAGAATACCTCACAGTCCCCGTTGCCACATCTGAGCCATTCTTCTTCACAAAGCTCCCCTGTCCTCATTCATCCTGCTGTCACACTACAGGTCACGCTGTCCTCTTGCAGCATCCTCCTGACTTTCTTGCCTGCTATTGCACTCACAACCACAAAAAAAACAGCTCACAGTAGCAAGGAGTTACTACACGCAAGATACTTCATACGCCGTTCAGACTCTGTTACTGCTCAGTTAATCTTACCAGAGTCAAGGGTCGAGGTTGTGCGTGCGTGCGTGCGTGTGTGTGTGTGTGTGTGTGTGTGTGTGTATGTAACCCACTTTTTCCTTCCCAAATTAGGAACTAGTTAAGGAATGAATCATACAGGTGTCAGGCATATGGAGCTCAGAATGTCACTTCATTGCCAGTAAAAATGATTGAAGAGAGTGGCTTTAAACCTATGGCCAAATGGCTTTGCTGCTCATTTACCCTCAGTGACACAGGTTACCTCCCTGGTCACAGATAGTCCTGGAGGACGCAGGCCTCTCCTAGTGGCTGAACATTTCCCACCTGCCTTTCATGTGTTGTGGACACAGACCCCAGCGCACTCACTCTGCAAAAGGCAGATTCCAGCCAAGTGAAGCTCATTACCATCCAAGTGTTGGGGAGAAAAGCCAGGAAGCCCTCCACATGGAAATATGGTAGGGAGAAGGAGGCTTCTCTCTGACATGCTTCTTATTTCTGCTCAAAAATCATTGAGTGCCTTCCTGGCTTCTGTTTACTTCTGTATGGCCTTCTCAGCTGTAGTCTGGTGGTAATGCCCTTCTCCGCTCCATCCCCACCCAACCCTCTGTCCGCCCTCTCCTTGATGTGTTGCCATCTTGGAACTACTTCAGATTCTCTGAAGATACCTTGGCTGCTCTGCCCCTTTGCTTTACTCCGTCATCACTTAGGTGTGCCTACTCTGGGCTTGGACTCTGCCCTCAAAGAGCTCATAGTCTAGGTGCGAGCAAATAAGGGTGTTCCTTAGGGATAAATCTTGTAGTCCAGGTGGAAGAGTTAGCAGCTCAGCCTGGGGTTGGGGTGATGCGTTTGGCGAGACTGCAGTGAAGCAGGCATTGTAGCTAGGCCGAAGGTTTGCAGGAGTACACCCGGTGGCTGGAGTGAAGTTGGGAAGGGAATCTGGGAGAAGAGTGTGTTCCGAGTGGTGATGGTAGCTCGTCCAGAGTCAGAGCATTTGGGGGACTGCACTTGGTCTCAGGTTCTGAGAGGAACTTGGGAGATGTTGCTGGAGGGTGTCAGGAGCCAGGTTGTAGTGGTCTTGCCTATGTTCCAAGAAGCAGTTTGACTTTGGAAAGTTCACCACCATGTGGTTTTTGAAGTTTATTTTGAGAGACATAGCACACGAGTGGGGGAGGGGCAGAGAGAGAGTCAGTGCAGAGCCCGATGTGGGGCTCGAACCCATGAACTGTGAGACCATGACCTGAGCTAAAGTCAAGAGCCAGACACTTAACCGACTGAGTCACCCAGGTGCCCCCAGAATGAATTTTTAAATGTACAAAGATGCATATGGATAAATAAACCCGCAAGTGCTCCTCACCTAGACCCAATGGTTGTCAATGCTTTTCCACATTTGCCTCATCTGTCCTTTTGTCATTTGAAGTGTGTTAAATCACAGGTGTCGTTTCTTCCCCACTTGGTGTTCCCTCCAAAAACGGTGGGTATTTCTGTGATCACTGTGTCATTATTGTGCATAGCAAAATCAGAAAACTTAGCAGCATCTAATACCCAGTCCAAAATCAGGCTTCCCCAGTTGTCTAAAGTGATTTTATAGTAGGTTTGTTTGAATCAGGGTTTAGTCTAGTCTCACACCTTGTGTTTATTATGTCTCTTAAATCCCATCTTCTAAGGCAGTGCTCCCTCCACTCCCTGACTTACTCAAGAAACCATGTCAGTTATTCTTCAAGTTGTCTGGCAAAGGGTTTTTTAAGCTCTACACTGATGTTTTAGAAGATTGCTTTGAAAACGGTATAAAGGTTTTGGGGTGGAGAGAGGAAGTGGGCAAAATTAGAAACAGCAGAGGTTCTCCTGAAGGTGGTATTATGGATGATTTTCACTTCTTACATGTATGAATTATTGGAATATTTTTTATGACTGCCGTGTATAATCAAATATTTCTATTTCGGGAGGAGGGAAAGATTTGCAATAGGGAAATCAATTTGGAACCTGTTCCTTTAGTCTGAAAGAGAGGTGGAGTGGACCTGGACTGTCTAGTGGTGACAGGGAAGGGGAGCAGGAAGTGGACCTGAGGGCCACTGTGAGGGCAGGAGCACAGGACTAGGGGGCTGGCTGTGGGGTGGGTAAGGAGGTGGGCGGGGGTTGACTCGGGGTTCTGGCATGAGTTACCGGATGGATAGGGGTGCATCAGTGGAGAAGCCAAGGGGTATTTGAGCGTGGCTCTGGAGGTGAGTTCAGTTTTGGGCCATGCTGAGTGTGACCGGCGTGTGGGGTGGGTGACAGAGATATGTGAGCACAGACAAAATTCAGGAGGGGTCTGTGGGAGGCAGTCTCCAGCAGGGTATCAGGGGCATTGAAGAGCTCACCTGTGGAGCAGGAGGAACACCTTTCATCGTTAGGGTGGAGGTAGAGGCCGGGGAAGAAGAATAGCCTGACGTTTTGGGGGACTAGGAAAAGGCCATGTGTCCAGGCCCGGGGGAGGAGAAGGACTGAAGAAGACCTGGGAGCAGTGGCCAAGTGTGGCTGTGTTGTTGGAGTTCATGAGGGTGAGGTGTGGGGACTGGATCCTGAAGTCTGAGCAGGAGGGGAGGGCGTGGGGCTCCAGCATACGTGGAGGGGAGGGCTGCAAGGTGGGTTGATTTTTTTTTTTTTTTAACTTGTAATTAACTCCTTTCATTTTATTATATTTAGTTTTAAAAGTTTGGGTTGATCTGTTTTTAATATATGTAAAATACACATGACTTAAAATCTGTCATTTTAACCATTGTTTAGCGTCTAGTTCAGTGGCCTTCTATACATTTTCATTTAGTGTATGGCCGTCGGCAGGCTACAGATTATGTTGAGGTGGGAGGAGTCAGGGAGTCCTCGGCATAGGTCTCCCAGAAAAGTTCTCTGCTCATTGGAACCCGGCTCTTTTCAAGTCACTGCTCCCAGAAACCTTTCATCGCTCCCGTCTGCTTTCCTTCCTCCTTTGAACACCTGCAGCACTTGGCTTCTTTTTAACAACCGTCCATCTTGGTCTCAGCAGAGTTGTCGTAGGCTGCAGAAGGTAAACTAGGAGCCACGCCCTGTGCCCCATTCGCCTTGCTTCTTGTGGCCCCAGCATGGTCCTGGGGCTTGGGCCGTGAGCCTTCTGTAAATGTGGAAGGAATGCAGGGAAGTTAGTTGTAGTAGGAGGCTGACCTCAAGATGGATTGATTGGGTGGAATGGGGGACTGACAGTCAAGGCTTGGGGCAGAAGCTGAACCACTTTGTCTATCCCTGGAGAGGTCTAATGGCATTGTATCTATGTTTGGAAACAGCTGGGTTTTGAAGAGCACCCTTGTGTCCCTCCTACCCCTACTTTGAGCATCCCCTGCAGTGTAATTCAGGCCTCTTGCTGTTCAGTTTATGTGACGCTCTGTGTCAAGGGCCTTGGTAAAAGCACCCAGATCGACTGACTGCTGAAGCATCAAAGCTTCAGAATTTTCATTTAACTGCAGACAGAGCTACAGTGATGTCTGCTGTAAAAGTTCTTGTTTAAGCTGCTTTGGAAAAGTGAGTTCCCAAAACCAGGAGGGCACAGTTCTTCTCTGTACAGAAGAAACCCCATCAAGAACATTGGCCTTGACCTGGGTACCTGATGTTAGACGAGGGAACATAGAACTCAGGAACCTGAGATGTGGCTCTCCTGCAGGCAGGGCCCTGGGAGACTCTAGCTGACGTCCCACTCCATCCTCACACAAGTCCTTGGTGGGGCAGTGTTCACTGCTCCCACACTGGTAGTGGATTGCTCCTTGCCTGGGCTCACACAGCTAGTTGATAAACTGAGGTTTGGACCCAGCTCTTGTTACACACTGAAGGGATTTAGAAGTCGGAGCACATCTCAGGAAAAGGAAAAGGCAGCGCTGTGAGCAAGGCTGTGGGCACCATGTAGCAGGAGGAGTGCTTTGTCCAGAAGATGAGAAAATGTGGAAAGATATTTTACTATTTGATAGACCTGACTAATTTGGTCAGAGGCAACATGATGGTAGTGGAAAGGGCAGAGACTTGAGACTCGCACACCAAGTCCCCCTCTGGCTAGGCCATGAGCTCCTTGAGGCTAGGGATCCTGTGTCACCTGTGTCTGCATTGCCACGGCACCGAACCCAGTCTGCTGGGTACCTACGCTGGTCCTGTAGGAAGCACTCAGAATAAACAGGTGTCTTCCTTTCCCAGAGCTGCATTCTGGTGTTCTTTGTCTTGATCCCTCTATATCCTACAGTACTTGGACCTATAAATTGATTTGTCTCTGTCTTCTACCCCATATTCGTGTCCTATTGCTGCTTAAACAAGTTCCCATGAACTGGGAGTCTTAGACCATAAGTTTATTATCTTCCGGTTCTTTAGTTCAGAAGTCTGACATGGGCCTCACTACGGTGAAGTCAAGGTGTCAGCAGGACTGTGTACCTTCCGGGAGGCTCCAGACTGAGACTCCTTGCCCTGCCTAGCTTCTTCAGACTGCCCACATTCCTTGGCCTTTTTCTTCCATTTTCAAAAGCAGCCAGATAGGGCCAAGTCTCGCTCACATCACATCACTTGGACACTGAGTGTTCTGCTTCCCTCTTTGTTACCATTTTTAAGTAGGTTTCAGGGGCGCCTGGGTGGCTCAGTCGGTTGAGCGGCCGACTTCGGCTCAGGTCATGATCTCGCGGTCCGTGAGTTCGAGCTGTGTGGTGACAGCTGAGAGCCTGGAGCCTGTTTCAGATTTGGTGTCTCTCTCTCTGACCCTCCCCCGTTCATGCTCTGTCTCTCTCTGTCTCAAAAATAAATAAATGTTAAAAAAAATTAAGTAGGTTTCACACCCAACGCAGAGCCCAGTTGTGGGACTTGAACTCACAACCCTGGAATCAAGACCTGAGCTGAGATCAAGAGTTGGATGCTTAACTAAGCCACGCAGGCACACCTCTCATCATTAAGCACTGTTTGATTACATTGATTACCTGCCCAGATAATCTAGGATAATCTTGGTATTTTAAGTTTATCTGATTAGCATCCTTAATAGTCTTGTCATATTAACATAACATTCACAAGGGTTAGAATTGCACACCTTCCTTATTCTACCACATATCTTCATATCTCTTCTTCCACACATTTCTTCCCTCTCTGCCTATAAAACCATATTCAGTCTCTTTCCTGAAATACAATTAGAGGAAATTCCCTTTTCAGGCTATGATCTCATTTCTTCCCTTAATCTTCTCAGGAAGAGTCTCTGATGCATTCATTCCTTAGTTCCTTACTGTCTGCCTGCTGGAACTTTCTCTGAAAGTCCTGAGACCTCCCAGTTGCTGAGTCCCTTGGCCACTTCCTGCTCAGCTCTTATGTACCCTTTGGCACTGCCTCTTTCCCCTCCGTGAAACCTTCCCCTCCTTGCTTTCTGCTTTCCTCCTACTCTGCGCCTGAATCTCCCTTTTTTCTCTTGTCTCCTATCCTGGAAGGGCTTAGTCTCCATTCAGTTTATCTTCCACTGGTAATGTCATCCACTCCCATGATTGCAATTCTGAACCTGATGCTGAGGATCCCCAAATCTACAGCTCTTGCTCAAACTTGCTTTTTTTTTTTTTTAATGTTTGAGAGAGAGCGCCTGCAAACACGTGAGTTGGGGAGGGGTAGAGATCCGGGAGAGAGAGAATCCCAGGCAGGCTCCACGCTATCAGTGCAGAGCCTGTCTCCAGGCTCGAGGATCCCTGAGATCATGACCTGAGCTGAAATCAATAGTTGGATGCTTAACTGACTGAGTCACCCAGGTGCCCCATGCTCAGACTTATTTTCTGAACCCTCAGGCTCAATTTCTTCTTACCCCCTAGATATTTCTATAGAAATGGGGCAGTGTACTGTGCACAGCCTGCTTAACTTGGCTCGTTACTACTGCCTCTTCATCCATGTGAGTCCTGTTGAGTCTCTCTCACCTTGGCGATCCGGGCTGGAAATCCTATCATTTCTGTTCCTTTATTTTGTCCTTTTCTTACTTCCTGGTCCCCGCCACTACCATATCCCAGATTTAGGCCTGTTATCTAGCAGGTCTTCAAAGGGGGGAATGCAAGAAGATTGTTAGGGTGCGGAAATAAGATGATGGAAGTTTATTTTATTTTTTTTAATTTCATTTTTTTATTAAAATATTTTTCAATGTTTAATTTACCTTTGAGAGAGAGACAGAGTGCAAATGGGGGAGGGGCAGAGAGAGGGAGACGTAGAATCTAAAGCAGGCTTCAGGCTCTGAGCTGTCAGTACAGAACGCAGGGCTCGAACTCCCTAACTGCCAGATCATGACCTGAGCCGAAGTCTGTGCTTTAACTGACTGAGCCCCCCACGCACCCCTCCGTAAATATTTATTGAATGAATGGGCTAGTGGACACTCAAACTTGTTTGAATTCACGTTTGGAAGGGCAGGCTCTGTTCTCCCTGGACACAGCCTGCTCAGAATTTGGTTTTTCTTGGCATTCCAGCTATGGGTTCTGTGATTGCACGTGGAGCCTGTGGGCCCAGTGTGACTTTTCTGAAGTGGCCCTGCCCTGCCACCACTTCTTCCTAGTGCGCCTAATGAATTGGTTTTTGTCACAGTAGCAAAGTAGCCCTTTTCCAGGCCTCGTTTCCTTGCTTAATGGGTTTTGCTAACTCCGTGTCTCCTAAAGGCAGGATGACCAAGTTTTTTAAGTTTTTATTTTAATCACTCTCTTTTATTTCCCTCTGTTCGTTTGTTTTGTTTCTTAAATTCCACACAGGAGTGAAATCGTATGGTGTTTGTCTTTCTCTTACTGATTTATGTCACGTAGCATTATATTCTTTAGCTGCATCCATGTTGTTGCAAATGGTAAGATTTGATTTTTTTTTTTTTTTTTAAGGTTTATTTATTTTGAGAGACTGCGAGTGGGGGAGCGACAGAGAGAGGGAGAGAGAGAGAAACCCAAGCAGGCTCTGCGCTGTCAGTGCAGAGCCCGATGCGGGGCTCAAACCCATGAAGCTGCGAGATGATGACCTGGGCCAGAACCAAGAGTCAGACACTTAATTGACTGAGCCACCTAGGCGCCCCAATATTTCATTCTTTTTAACGGCTGAATAATAGTTGTGTATATATACCACTTCTTCTTTATACATTCATCAGTAAATGGACACTTGGACTGCTTCCGTAATTTGGCTATTATAAATAATGCTGCTATCAACAGGGGGTGCATGTATCCCTTTGCATTAGTATTTTATATTTTTTTGGGTAAATACCTAGTAATGTGATTACTGGATTGTAGGGTAGTTATATGTTTTATTTTTTTGAGGAACATCTATACTGTTTTCCAGAGTGGCTGCACTAGTTTGCATTCCCACCAACGGTGCAGTAGGGCTCCTGTTTCTCCGTATCCTTGCCAACATCTCTTGTTTCTTGTGTTGTTGGTTTTAGCCATTCTGACAGGTGCGTCAGACATTTGACTGAGCCACCCAGGCACCCCTTATTTTTTTTTTATTTTAGAGCATGTGCGTGCAAGTTGGGGAGAGGGACAGAGGGAGAGAATCTCAAGCAGGTTCCACGCTCAGCATGGAGCCCACCATGGAGCCCCGTGTGGGGCTCAATCCCACGATCCTAGAATCACGACTTGAGCCAGAATCAAGAGTTGGGGACATTCAAGTGACTGAGCCACCTTGGCACCCTTGCCCCTTTTTAATTGAATTATTTGGTTTTTGGGTGTTGACTTGTAGAAGTTCTTTATATATTTTAGATACTAACCCTTTATCAGATATGTCATTTGCTGATATTTCCCCCATTCCATAGATTGCCTTTTAGTTTTGTTGATTTTTTTTTTCCTTTCCTGTGCAGAAGCCTTTTATTTTGATGTAGTCCCCAAATTTACTTTTGCTTTTGTTCCCCTTGCCTCAGGAGACCTATCTAGGAAAAAGTTGCTATAACCGATGTCAGAGAAATTACTCTCTGTGCTACTTTGTGGGATTTTTATGGTTTTAGGTCTCACATTTAGATTTTTAGTCCACCTTAAATTTGCTTTTGTGTATGGTATAAGAAGGTGGTCCAGTTTTATTCTTCTACATGTTGCTGTCCAGTTTTCCCAACACCACTTGTTGAAGAGATCATCTTTCTCCCATTGGATATTCTTTCCTGCTTTGTTGAAGATTAATGGACTATACAGTTGTGGTTTTATTTCTGGATTTTCCATTCCATTGATCTATGTCTATTTTTGTGCTATTACCATACTGTTTTGATTACTGTGGCTTGGTAATGTAAGTTGAAATCTAGAATTGCGATGCCTTCAGGTTTCTTTTTTTTTTTAATGTTTATTTATTCATTGTGAGTGAGAGAGCACGTGAGTATGCAGAGTCCAACACAAGGCTTGATTCCCCAAACTGAGATCATGACCTGAGCCAAAACCAAGAGCTGGAAGCTCAACCAACTGAACCACCCAGGCATCCCTGCTTTTTTTTTTTTTTTTTTTTTTTAATGTTTGTTTATTTTTGAGAGAGCATGTGCTCTTGAGCTTGGGCGTGTGCTCAAGGGAGGGGCAGAGAGAGAGAGAGAGAGAGAGAGAGAGAGGGAGGGAGATAGGATCTGAAGTTTGCCCCTTCCTGACAGAGAGCCTGATGCGGAGCTCAGACTCACCAACCGTGAGATCATGACCTAAGCAAAGATCATGACTTAACCCACTGAGCCACCCAGGCGTCCCCTGCTTTTCTTTTCCAAGATTGCTTTGCCTATTCGAGGTTTTTTTGTGGGTTCATACGAATTTTAGGGTTTTTCTAGTTCTATGAAATATGCTGTTGGTATTTTGATAGGAATTGCATTAAATGTGTAGATTGCTTTGGATAGTGTAGACATTTTAATAATTGTTCTTCCAGTTCATGAGCATTGGAACGTCTTCATTTCTTTAATCATTGGAATGTCTTCAGTTTCTTTCATCACTATTTTCTAGTTTCCAGAGTACAGTTTTTCACCTCCTTGGTTAGGTGTATTCCTACGTATCTTACTATTTTTGGTGCAGTTGTAAATGGGATTGTTTTCTTAATTTTTCTTTCTATTGCTTCATTATTGTATAGAAATGCAACAGATTTCTGTAGATTGATGTATCTGTGACCTTACTGAATTCGTTTATTAGTTCTAGCAGTTTCTTGGTGGAGTCTTTTGGGTTTTCTATATAGAGTGTCATGTCATCTGAAAATAGTGAGAGTTTAACTTCTTCCTTACTGATATGGATGCCTTGTATTCCTTTTTCTTGTCTGAGTGCTGTGACTAGGAGTTCCAGTTCTGTGTTGAATGAAGTGAAAGTGGACATCCCTATCTTGTTCCTGATCTTAGGGGAAAGGCTCTCAGTTTTTCTCCATTGAGTATGATGTTTGCTGTGGGTTTTTCATATATGGCCTTTATAATGTTGAAGTATGTTCCCTATAAACTTACTGTTTTGGGAGTTGTTATCATGAATGTGTGTTGTACTTTGTCAAATTCTTTATCTGAGAGTATGACAAGTTTTAAATACACTGGAAAGAAACTCTCATGGTATTATTACTGATTCAGTCTTGTACATCTTAAACCTAATTGCATTTGCTCTGATATTATGTAAACACAGCATTAATTTTGTCAACTTTTGCTTTTGTAGCTACGTTAGGGTTTTAGATGCGCACTCTGTCCTGTCTGCTGAGGAAACTAACTCAAGAATGAATAGTGTCAGTTAGAGCTGAGGGCCTGACAGCACATAAGGAGAAGCTGGCCTATTTTACTTTAATGGGTCAGCTGTTCCTCACCCCTTTGGATGTCCTCTAGCTTTCAAGTCCAATGGCCCGGCTGCCTGGCTCTTTGTAACAGGTGCTGCTGGCCTTCTGGTCCAAGAGGAGGGGCACCTGGTTTCTCTGGGGCTCTCAGAGACATAATCTCATGACAGTGAGCTCAAGGGAGGGGCGTGACTCTCCTGTAGAGTGTGTTTATTTTTGGTACATTTGTTTCAGGCTGCTTCAGAGAACAGGACCTACGCTTACTAGGCACAAATTTTGTCCTAAAATTTTTACATAATCCTAGTTTAAATTAGTGTGGATGGTATTGTCATTTTGGCTTTTCCTAAGACAGGTGTTTTCTGGGTTTGGTTTTATGTTTATGTCTCTATACCTGTCTTTTCCCTTGGCTTTCATTGTAAGACTAACTTCTGCTATGACCCAAAGTGGAGGCAAGACCAATTTGATTTCCTCTTCTGGTTTGCCCAGGTGGCCGATGAATACATGTTTTCCCTGGAGGAGAATAAGAAGTCCAAGGGCCGTCGTCAGCCCTTAAGCAAGCTCCCACGCCATCACCCGCTTGTGTTGCAGGATTGCGTCAGTGATGATGGTAAGTGTTTTCTCTCTTAACCAGGAAGGGGAGCGTGGCTCACCCCATTAGGACTTGCTCTGACAGGACATCAGGAGGCAGGGCTGAGCGCCAGGGGTGGGCCTGTGGCTTCGTTCTCCCAGATGCTCCCCAAAGAGGGAGCAAAAAGTCATTTGTTACTTACTTCATAGTCAGATTTCTTTATATGTCTGTGTGTCTTGGAATATGCCTAATACAGGATGACCACATGCAGGTTCTTCTCTTTCTTTACTAGGAGGTACAGGCTGATTTTTCTGGATAGCATTTCTTTCAATGATACCAAGCCCAATGCTGAATGTGTAGCTACAAAGATAACTAAGATATGTCCATGCCCCCAAAAAGCTCACAAGGTAGTGGGGCAAACTGACAGGTAAACAGATCTAAAGAAAGGAGATGTTAATCTAGGGAGGGGGAGCTGGAGGATAGATTCAGAGGAAGCAGCTCAAAAGGCCAGGCCAAGGTGTGGGGCAGGCAGGAGTGAGGTGGGGGGAGGCTGAAGAGGGAGTGCCTTTTTCTAGCGGGCCTTCAGGAGCTTTGAAGTGTTTTAAGTGGCCAGATTTACATTAGAAGTGACTGCATATTGAGAGTGGCTTTGAGGGCAACAGATGGGCTTTTGCCATGGTCTCTGAGAGCTAGGGGAGGGTCTGAAGCAGGATGATGGTGGTTGGGGTTGGGGAGGGATGTAGTGAAGGTGTTGGGAGAATAAAGCCAGCTGGATTCGGGGATTGGTTGTAGACCTGTGAGCTTGGTAGGGACCGGAGAAGCCTGAGTTCAGTGCCTCCCTGACTTCTGGTTGTGGTTGGGTTTGGAAACCTATGTTCAGTGTCTGTGGAGGATGTAAACTTGGGGCTGAGCAGAGGTGGTGTTTGGTAATGTTATTGGGGTACATGAGGCCACTGGTGGAGAAACATAGAGGAGGGCGAGCAGAGGTGGTATTTGATACCTTTTTAAAAAATTTATTGGGGCGCCTGGGTGGCTCAGTCGGTTAAGCGTCTGACTTCAGCTCAGGTCGCGATCTCGCGGTCTGTGAGTTCGAGCCCTGCGTCAGGCTCTGGGCTGACGGCTCGGAGCCTGGAGCCTGGAGCCTGCTTCCGATTCTGTGTCTCCCTCTCTCTCTGCCCCTCCCCCGTTCATGCTCTGTCTCTCTCTGTCCCAAAAATAAATAAACGTTAAAAAAAAAAAAAAATGTGTTAAAGGGGCACCTGGGTGGCTCACTCAGTTGAGTGTCTGACTTCGGCTCAGGTCATGATCTTGGTTTGTGAGTTAGAGCCCTGCATTGGGTTCTCTGCTGTCAGCGAGGATTCTGCTTGGGATCCTCTGTCCCTCTCACTGCCTCTCCCCTGCTCACATACGCTCTCAAAAATTAATAAACATTAAAAAAATTATTAAAAATTTTTATTTAAGTGCAGTTGACACGCTGTTAATGTTACTTCCAGGTATACAACTTAGTGATTCAGCAACTTTGCCTTTCCCTGTGCTCCCCATGAGCGTCGCTGCCATCTGTTCACTATCTTTACCTTGAGCACACGCGGCCACTCTGGAGAGGGCAGAGACTGGGGTGGGAAGACAGGAAGAGGAGCCTGTGAAGGAGACAGGGGGGAGTAGACAGCGGTGTGGAGCAGAACCGGGAACTGTGTGTGTTGCTGGCGCTCAGGGAGTTGTTGCCATCAGTGCAGTGAGGTCAGGAACGTGAGCATGGGTGAGTCTCTGGCAGGTCCCTTGTCACTCTTCACTGGTGCCCGGGCCCTTCCTGCCCTGTCCTTCCTGACACCAGTGGCTGTGTGGGAAGATCCAGAGTTACACCAGCCTCTCTGCTCCATAAGTGAGCCCCACGTTCCCTTTCTGATCTGATGCCGGTGCCCATCTCTACTGTTTTCCTTGGTAGAAGGATCGTGATACACTGGGTGAGGAAAGTCTCTTGAGATCAAAATCTCTTGAGTTCAATGTAGGCCAGACCTTGAGTTCAGAGTCTTAGAAGTCCTCTTCCTCTGGCCCACGTGGGGCTTGGGTTCTCTGGGTAGCAACAGCCTGGCTTCAGGATTTACCCCTGCAACCCCCCCACCCCCAAAGGCTCTAAATATAGGTTGTAGAAAATAGGAAAAGCAAACAAAGTTATAAAGAGGACAATAAAATTACCCTGCAAAGGTGACCACTTGCACGTCTTCATGTGTTGTTAATCTTCTGGCTTTTCTAGTCAGTCATTAGAGTATGTCCGCGTATATGTTTTTATGATAGTGTAATTGAGATCATAAAATACAGCCGCCCAACTTTTTATGATAAATTTCCATTGTGGAAAGCACTGTGCATGCCTCCTGTATCCGACAGCTGCCATGTTGCCGTGGGCGCTGTCTCCATAGGCATTGATGAACTTGCCGTACACGCACTTGCTGTCTCATCTGAGAGCGAGCTGGAGCCCTCAGTCACTCGAAGTGCACCACGACGTGCTTTGCTCAGGATTCTCCTATACAGATACTTTTACCACACCTAGGAAAATAAGCAGTGTTTTGTAATATTGTCTTATCTTCAGTCCATGTTCATTTTTCCCTGCTTATCCCAAACATATGTTTTATAGCTTTTTTTCCTTTAAACCTATAAACCAAACCAGAGTCATCCATTTCAAAGTTTTGTTTCTTTAGTTTCTTGTAGTCAAGCATGCACACCCTGCACCCCCCTCCCCGCGCCCTCCCCCCCGCTGCCATCAAATTGTTTTTCAGTTGAGGCGTAAAATACTTGGTGAAATGAACACATCTTACCTGTTACGTCTCCATGATGTCTTATGTATATAAACTGTAAAATTCCTGCGGTTTTCACTTACCATGGTGAACATTTTTCCTCATCATTACAGTGTTCACAAGTGAAGTGATTTTGGGCCACCTATGGTTTTGAAAACAGCAGACATCACTGTGTTAATCTTCCTTTTCTGATTGGGTACCTGTTGCTTTTTCTTCTAGTCCGTGTCGGTCACTCTTGGTCTGGTTAGGATAAGGAAAATAGCCGCTTTGGTTTGGCACCATTGTTCTTGCTGGACCTGGCTGTGGCTTATAGAGGTTGATTTTAATTGTCTGCAGTGGCCTCCCTACGTTAAGGTACGCTTCACTCAGGTCCCACATGAGGCAGCTGCCAGGTCTCATTGGGTTAAACAGGACTATGAAGGCAGAGTAGGTAACTGTTTATCTGCACTGAGCTGCAGTTGCCAGAAATGAACAAATAAATAAGCATGTCGTGGAGTGTTGCATGGGCTGCTCTGCCGGAGTCTCTAGGGCTTCCTCAAAACAGTTCTGTCTTGGTCAAAGCAAGACCATTTGAGGGGTTGTAGCTGGGGCCTCCTGACAGTCACACACAGCTAGATGCCAGGCGTGGGGTGCCGAATGTGGTGGAGCTGGTGTGGAGCTGCTCTGTCAGGTGCCCCAAATCCATACATGGACTGCTTTGGGGACTCAGTTGTCAAAGAAGAACATCCCAGATGTAACTTCTTATATTTCCGTCACTTGGGGGAGGATTTGGAGAAAAGCTCTGGATTTGTTTATTTTGATATGTGTTGCTCCTTCTATCAAGGATTGCCTTCATTCACCCATAATCCTCGAGTTAATGTGTTTTGCTACCTCCTTGACCCGGTTTCCATTGGGATCGATTGGGCTGTGCCCTTCCGATTGAGGGGGGACCTGGAAAGTGTGCACCTTTGTTGCCTCCATCTTGTTTTGTGAGTGTAGGTTTTTGTTTCCATTCAGCAGTGTGTCCCTTTCTTCCAGGAAGATGGCAGCCAGAGGGGATTTTCCTTCCTCAGCAGTGCTGAGGCCGGATGAATCCTATGCTTTGCTGTTTGCAGTAACGAATAGATAGAAATTTGTCATCTAGACCAGAGGTCTGCAGAGGCGCTACACCTTCTGTCACATATCCCACTGTCTTTCTCGGAGTCCTATAAAAATGTAAAAACAGGGCCACCTGGGTGGCTCAGTTGGTTAAGCGTCCGACTTTGTCTCGGGTCACGATCTCGAGGTTCGTGAGTTCAAGTCCTACACTGGGCTCTCTGCTCTCAGCACCTCTGCTTCAAATCCTCTGTTCCCCGCTCTCGGCCCCTCCCCTGCTTGTTCTGTCTCTCTCAAAATAAATAAAGTTAAAAAAAATGTAAAAAAATTTTTTTTGTTTTTATATTTTTAGAAGTTCCCCAAGTGGATTGCATTTGGCCTGCAGGCCGTTGTGTGCTAGGCCTTGGTCTAGACTCAAGGTGTTCCATCCTTTGGCTGGGAAAGAGGGTTTGTCTTGGACACACTCTGCCTTCCTCTGAGACAGAGCCAGGATGTTCGGGGATCCCTGTCCAGAAAGGCAGATATCCCACTGGCCTTTCCAGAGGGAGCTAGAAAGTTCTGACTAAGGCACATGATGTAAAAATTATTAAGCTTGCTATTTCCTTGTGTGTGTGTGTGTGTGTGTGTGTGTGTTTCCCCTTGTTTCCCTTCAGTGTAACTAAAGAGAAACTCTTAAATAAGGACTCAATATGCTGACATATTGGAGGCAGCAAGTAACATGGTTTCTGGCAAGACCCCGTTGTACTGTGCTGCCCTTGGGCACAAGGGTTGAATGCTGGCAGTTTTTAGGGGAGAGGAGAGTGGGCTGAACTCCTGGGGCAAGAAGAGGGACTTCTTCCTGGCAAGAAGTCTGAATTCCTGCCAGAGAGGGGGCTACGGACAGGACTGTGCAGTTTCATCCAAGTACCGAAGGAGTCTATTGGAAATTGCTTCTGCCCTTTGCCTTTATGATCTGTAGGATCTTGGCTTTAGGCCAAACCTGAGACCAAAAGTCTGGGCTGAGCTCATCTGCTTTCTAGGCAGAGCTACAGATGTGTGGCACTGGTACTGACTCATGTTCTGCTTCCTGCTTTAGAGTCCTCTGAACAGCCGACCCCCGAGGAGGAGGCTGAGGAGACAGAGGCCTGGGCTAAGCCCCTGAGCCAATTATGGCAGAACCGACCCCCGAACTTTGAGGCCGAGAAGGAATTCAATGAGACCATGGCCCAGCAGGCCCCTCACTGCGCTGTCTGTATGATCTTTCAGACTTACCATCAGGTAAGTCCACTTCGTCCTTTGTTTACCTAGGACCTGCAGTCCAGAGGGAGGTGGGGTTTAGTTGTGGGTACATAGCTTGTCACTGGTCATCTTGGGAAGGGTGCGTTCTTCTGGTGTTCAGTGCCCCATCTGAGTGCTGGCCAGGCTACTCTGGCTAGGCAGATAATCTACCAATGGGGCTTTTCACTTGACAGTGGTTTGCAGAAGAGCTGGAGTGTGGCTTAGCCTTGACTTGGTGGGTTCCCCTGCACCCTGTGGCACTCACATTGTTTGCAGAGGAATCTTGCTCTCTTGTTATTATTCTAGGCAGTGATGATTCCTTCCAGATGGTTTTTCCTCCTGGCCAGTCTGGAGCACTGTGCCTTTCTTTAGGACAGTCTGCCAGATTCTCCAGTGTTGTGTCTTCCTTTCTCATTGCCACCGTGGGTACTGGCAGTGCCCAGAAGGAAGTAGGGGAGGGACCGCGGGAGGAAGTGGAGGGGGAAGCACTGGAGCTGAGCTTGTCTGTGCCCCTCCCCCTCCTGGGGCACTTGATGGTAGTCTTCGGGTTCAGCTCTGGAAGGTCGGGAATGCATCTACAGGGGCACGTGCCGGGTGAGCAGCTGAGGTTCACCTGGGACCTGCACAGGGCGGCATGTGGATAACCAGTCCTCTGTTGGTTAAGGTGGCATGGCTGCACTGAGCTGGCACAGCCACAGATTCACACCTGCCAAAGAATGGAACCTCAGGCCAACGTACTTTGGATCAGCAGCTCAGTACTTCTTTCCACTGACGAAAAAGCAAAACTGAAGTGTGTGTACCCTTGGCCTGCGAGACAAGTGAACGGACTGGGTACACTGTCAGCAGGTCCACTGAGAGGGCCCCAGGGTTTCAGGAGGGGCACATGCTTAGGGGTGACATGTTTTGGGCCCTGTCCTTGAAATGGTGGTGATGGTGCCATCCATAGACAGAGCCAGCAGATATTTGCAGTCAGGGTGTTTGCCAAGGGAAGTATGTGGATGTTCTTTCTGGGCATTCTTTCTGGAGGGACCCGAGTCAGGAATCACAGGTGGGGCTCCAGCCGTGTGGCAGTGCTGCTGCTCAGGTCACGTGCTGCCATGGGGCCCAGGAGGGATTCCGTGCTGGTCCATTAGGAGCACCTGCTCTGGGTCCTCTCCCTGGGTACGGGCCACCGTGCAGTGCAGCGCATAAGGGAGCCCATAAGAGCAGCCTCGCTAACATCTCAGTGCATTTTATTACCACTTGGTTTGGGAAGATTGAAATCCCAGTTGCCTCTTACCTTGCTCCCTTTCCTTAGTTGTCCCCAGGGTCCTTTGTTTGATGCCTCTGTGAGAAATTGAATTGGAGTCATTAGAGGTAACTTCAATTAGCAGCTCTGGGATAATGGCTGTGCACCCGAGAGCCTTAGCCACAGAGTCATACCAGGAAGAGAGGCGGCTTTCTGCTGACAGAGCAGGTGGAAGCGGAGACACAGGCGCATGTTCACGGGATTCTGGGAATTCTGCACTGCTGTCTCTCCTTAGGTGGAGTTTGGAGGCCTTAGTCAGAGCTGTGGAAACGCTCCAGATTTAGCCCCCCAGAAGCAGAGGACCAAGCCATTGATTCCTGAAATGTGTTTCACCTCGACCGGCTGCAGCACAGACATCAACCTTTCTACCCCTTACCTTGAGGAGGACGGCACCAGCCTTCTAGTTTCCTGCAAGAAGTGCAGTGTCCGGGTCCACGCCAGTGAGTGCCTCAGCTTTTGTCTGCGTCTTGACCCAGAGGGCCTGAGCCTTCTCACTGCAAGTCTCGCCCCGTGTTGGCCTCCCTCCAGCCTCCCAGTGGCACCCCCAGGTCCCGAGTGCAAAGGTTGCTCTTGTGTTCTTGGGGAGTTTGCTGCTGATGGAGTTGGGAGTTTCACTGACTTTGGGTGCGTCCTTGTACGGTCAACCTTGTGCTGTTCTCTGGGCTGTAGATGCCAGGAGGGGATTGGTAGTCCCTGCTGCTCCCTAGGTGTTTGTACCAGTGGACCTACAGGCTCTGACTTTTCGAGACCTTGGGCCATAGTGTATGGGTGAATCCTGGGGGACTCTGACTCTAGAATTCAGGGGTTTTGGTCGCAGCCTTCAGACTCATGGTATGTGAAAAAGAGTCACAGGTCTGCATTCTGACTCTGGCCTCTGGGTTTAATTTGCTCATCTTGGTGTCCTTGTTAGGTTGCTATGGAGTACCCCCTGCAAAGGCTTCTGAAGACTGGATGTGTTCTCGGTGTTCCGCCAATGCCCTGGAGGAAGTGAGTATGTCCAGAGTGTTGCTGTCTTCCCCCTGAGACTCGGGATTTGCTCAGGGCCAGGCTTTTTCATGTGGACTTTCTGTCCCCAGCAGTCTGTACAAAGCCTGGTACACAGTGATGTTAAACAGTGCATACTGTCAGAGTAAATCTCCCCAGACAGTGTGGTTGCTGCCCAGCTGTGGCAGGGCATGAATGGAGTCTGGAAGCTGTGTTTGCTACATTGTGTCCAGACTAAGCAGAGGTCCTCCTATGGACAAGCTATAACCCCCTTTAAAGAATGCATTGGGTTTGGCCATCAGATTGGGGTTCAGGTGGTTCATTTTGTCTTCATCACTCCCTGCCCCGGAACCTAGCAGTACCCCACATACAAGGCAGAGTCCTGTAACGCTTCCAGTTTGAGCAGAGTATCATTGGTTACAGTTGATAACAGTAACGGCAAAGAGGATTATGTTAAGTCAAGTGGAATACTTGGTGTACTTTAGCCCCGGGTGGTCTCCCTGTCTTCCTGTAGGGGAGTCCTGCTTACATGGGCTGCGTAGGCGAGGCCCCACCTGCCGATAAGCCACTTTCTTATGTGGAGGCTCCAGTTATCCAAAGGAGGCCAAGGAGAGAGCAGATTGGATGTTAATGACTTGGTGGTAACCACCCTTCCTTCCTCCCCCTCCCTTCTTGGCAGGACTGCTGTTTGTGCTCATTACGAGGGGGAGCCCTCCAGAGAGCCAATGATGACAGGTGAGTTTCTGAGCAGTGTTCTGGAGCAGCGTGCAGAGGCACCGAGACGGCAGTGGCTGTTCATCAGAGTGGCTGATGAGGGTTTGGGAAGCACGTTGGAGGTGCAATAGACTAATTTTAAAAATGAGATGCCAAGGGGAGCCAAGCAGCCCTACACCTTTCCAACTCCACCTTCCCCTCTGAGGCGGGGGTATCAGTGATGTCTTCCTTGCAGGGGAGCTAAGACAGACTCACAAGGGTGTGGAGATCCTGTACAGGTGATGCAGAGGCTCAGGGCCTGTTGCAAGGACTGTTACCTTGTTGCAGCCGGGCTGGTGCAGAGGTGGCCGTGGCCGTGGGCTCGTGAGCATGCGCCCTCTGGCTCAGACCTGGCGTCTGAGCGAGCGTATGTGTCCTTGGGAAGGAGAGTGGGACTTGGAGAGCTCAGCCTCACCCACCTGCTGTGGAGTCAAGTCTACAGAAGTATGGTTGCTTTTTGTACCTGGTCTTTGCTTACTTGTTCTGAGGTAGAAATGTGAGGTGAATGAGGTTTTTGCCCTGGAAAACCTGGCTGTCTAGGAGATAACACAGCAGGCAGCCAGTGGTGAATATCCTGCCTCCGGCTAAGGTCCTGTGGGGATCGGAACCTCCTGCATGCAGCACAAGAACCCCCTTCAGGCTGTTCTACATAGACAGCTCTTCTGATTGCTGCTTCCAACCTTTAAAGGTACTTGCTGCCACGACTTGAGGTGATCGTGTCCCTCACAGTTGGGAGAGAGCGCTGTTAAAAGTTCTTCCTTACTTGCAGTGGAAAGGGCTCTGCTTGAGCCTCCCACCGTAACCGCACAATCCCAGTTCTGCCCTGTGGGGCCACGCCAGACAGATCTGTTCCCACTTGCATAGGGGCCCCGCCAGCACCGCAGACAGCTTCCGTGTGGGCCCCGCGCTGTCTGTCTGTCGTAGGTTTTCACCTGGCCTCACATTAAGAACTTTCAGCATCTTAATTGTTCTCTTCGTGGTGTGTGTCAGTTTCTCAAAATGCCCGGAACTTTAATTCTCTGAGGATATCCATTGAGTAGACCTGTCAGAGCAAGTGGGGCTTGGGCCAGACCTTAACAAATGAGTGTGCAGTGGATGAAGGGAGCAGAGGCAGAGGTCATCGCAGCCCAAGGGAAAGGTTGGGAGGAGGCCTAGAAGGTAGAGCTGTGGCTAAGGGCAGACGGGGCACAGATGGAGACATCTGAGGAAGCACCCAGCTCCTGTGGTAAAAGAGGTCTGTATAGGACTCTCTGATTTGTTCCTTCTCCCTGAAACCTGCCCCACTCCATTAGTTCTGGTTCCGCTTATTTTGCAACAGATTGTGAATGAGTTAGCGGTGTACGAAGTGCAACCCTCTGCTAACCCAGGGCGGTGTGGTGGGGGCCCATTTTCATACTTGGTGTGGAGACACCTCTGTTTCCTTCCTTGCTGGGTCCTGGGACCTTGCAGGTAGGTGGAAGTAAGTGGCCGTGTTGGACTGGGGAGGAAGGAGGAAGCACTATCAGCAGGCCCACCCACTCTTGAATCGTTACATTTGGTGAGGAGGCCACAGGACCTTGGAGGCAGAGGTGACTGAGGTACACTTTGCCTTTTGGCAGGTGGGTCCACGTCTCGTGTGCTGTGGCAATTTTGGAAGCAAGGTTTGTCAACATTGCCGAAAGAAGTCCGGTGGACGTGAGCAAAATACCCCTGCCCCGCTTCAAACTGGTAAGGAAGAGGAGATGGGCTTGGAGACACTGCATCTTTGTCCTATTCTAAGTCTCTGAGTGGAGGAGAACATAACATGCCCCATGTGGCCCAGTGGTCATCTGTTACCCTTGGGTTAGGTCAGGGCTTGTGAGCCACTGAATGTTAAAAGAGGACACGTGTCCTCAGATAAGAGGTTAAAAGAGGTGTGTGTACCCTCTTGTTTGGGGAAGAAGGTTGGCTTTTGCCCATTGGACTCTGCGTTTAGGCAGGGGAGCAGTGGAGGACACCACACGTTAGTTCCTGGAATCACTGGCTTGCTTCCCCTGTGTCCTAGAAATGTGTCTTCTGTAAGAAGCGGAGGAAAAGAGCCGCCGGCTGCTGTGTGCAGTGCTCCCATGGCCGCTGTCCAACTGCCTTCCACGTGAGCTGCGCCCAGGCTGCCGGAGTGATGATGCAGCCGGACGACTGGCCTTTCGTCGTCTTCATTACCTGCTTTCGGCACAAGATTCCGAATTTGGAGGTGAGGGAAGGTGCTGTTCTAGAATCCTCTTGACTGTTTCTGGGATCATTTTCTCTGCCTATGTCAGCACGTATTTTCTCCAGCTTTACCCTTTATGGAGAGTGCTAATAGGTAGGGATTCAGAGGTGGCCCCCGTCCATCTCTGCTGCCTGCCTTGTGCTTCCTAATCCACCGGCACCAAACTGCTTGTGGTTGATTCCTTGTGATTATGTTTACCTGTTTGCCTCTCCTTGAGGGGTCCTGTTATTAATATCAGTGTCCCTGTCACCTACCACCGTGTCTGGGGCAGAGCAGAAGCTATGCAGATATTGCGAACTGACGGAGAGAGCTCGGAACAGTTAACCATTAACTACCGTACAGTAGGGATTTTTGTGCTTCTCTAAATAGTGGAGCTTGGAGAACATTACATGTCAAGTTACGAAAGGGTTTGGGTGGAAGGTGGCATTTGGTGTGGGCACCTGGGTGGCTCAGTTGGTTAGGTATCCGACTTCAGCTCAGGTCATGATGTCACGGTTTTTGTGAGTTCGGGTCCCACGTTGGGCTCTGTGCTGACAGCTCAGAGCCTGGAGCCTGCTTTGGATTCTGTGTTTCCCTCTCTCTCTGGCCCTTCCCCGCTTGCATTCTGTCTGTCTGTCTGTCTGTCAAAAATAAATAAATATTGAAGTGGGACTTAAACAGTAAGTAGGAATTATGAGAGGGAGGGTGTTCAAGCCTTTAGAAGTAGAACGAGGAGCACCTGGGTGGCTCAGTTGGCTCAGTTGCTTAAGTGTCCAACTCTTGATTTCAGCCCAAGTCATGATCTCCTAGTTCATGAGATCGAGCCCTGCATTGGGCTCCCAAGCTGACAGCACAGAGCCTGCTTGGGATTCTCTTTCCCTGTCTCTCTGCCCCTCCCCCATTCGCACACACAAACTCTTTCTCTCAAGCTAAATTAAAAAAAAAAGCTGAACAAACAAGTCTCAGGAGAATGAACATGGAAGATGTTCTGGGAATATGGCAGGGGTGATACTCAAAAGACAAATGGCAGCTGACACTGAAGGCCCTGGACTGCCCTACTTAGGAGTTTGATCCCTCTTCCACTAAATGAGGAGAACTTCTCAAAAATTTGGATTTTGAACCATATTTTGAAACACTTAATTCTGGTGGTGGATTCAGGGGCTCAAAGAATAAGAATTTGAGGCAGGGAGACTGGCTGGGCTGGAAGCGAAGTGAGGTCTGGAGTGGGAACACGTAGCCAGAGCTCTGGGGTCACATCTTACGTGGGATCCTACGATGGGTGGGATCGACAGGGTTTGTTGACCATCCTGGAGAGATTAGTGGGGAAGGGGTGAAGGAATGTGAAGTTAAGATGGCTCAGGTGGCTCTCCTGGAAGATGGAGAGGATGAAAATGTGATGCTATTAACTGTGACCAGAACTGATTCAGAGCAGGGCAGGTTTCCAGGGGAAAGGGGGAGAGGTGAAAAAGAGGATGACCTTGAGGTCATTGCTGGAACATTCTGATGGAGCTACCAGGAAACAGCTGCTGTAACGATGAGGGTGAAGATTTGGATCTTCTCAGCATTTAATAGGGTAGTTCACTCCAGTTGCCATTAGAAACTGGACTCTGGAGATTCCTAATGTAAGGATTCCTAATGTAAGATGGCAGAGGACGAGCCAGCGAAAGCAGCTGAGAAAGGGCAGACAGAAGCCAGTGGAGGGGATCAGGAAGCTGTGTGCTCTGGGGCAGGCAGGTCTGGCATAATGCTTGTTGGTGCCCCATACTGAGGAGTTGTCGGGGGGTCTTCTGGTCAGAAACCAGACTGTAGTCGGGGAAGTTAGAGGCTACTGGAAGAGACCGTGATGAAGATTTGTCAACAGTGCAGGAAATATGGTAGTGAAGGGCACAGTGGAGTACCAGTCTGGAGGAGCAAACGTGTCACTACCATCTGGGGTCATGGAAAAGGCCTTGTTGGCCGACTGGCTTCTCCTTTTCCATAGAGATGTTACACTGGGCATGAGAGGTGGTCAGGTGCGTTAGGAGCTCAGGAAGGGGGAAGATAGTCGTTGTGAGGAAGAAACTCCGGAGGGGTGGTGGGTGAGGTAGTGCTGAGCCCAGAGGGCTCAGGGAAGCAGGAGTTTTGTTATGGAGCCAGGATGGTGATTTGGGGACTGTTATTAACATTGCACATCCTTAAATTGGCACCCATAGACTGCTGATGCTTTGAGAAAATGGGGTACTATGTAGTATTATTTTCACTAATCATTCTGTAGTTTTTTAATTTTTTAAAGTTTATTTTGAGAGAGAGTGAGTGAGCAGGGGAGGGCCAGAGAGAGAGAGAAAGAGAGAGAGAGAAGGAGACAATCCCAAGCAGGCTCCACACTGTCAGCACAGAGCCTGACATGGGGCTTGAACTCATGAACCGTGAGATTATGACCTGAGCCGAAACCAAGAGTTAGATGCTTAACCAACTGAGCCCCCATGTGTCCTCGCTAATCATTCTTTAAATGTCTATTGAGCATCTATTACATGTCAGTCCCAACTTTAGGTGCTGGAAATATAAGTGAACAAGACAAAACAGTGCCTGTCCTCTTGCTGCATGTAGTTGAAAGACATACAGAAATGCATAAGTAGAGTATCTCAGATGGGAGAAGGGTGGTGGATAGAAATGTAGCAGGATAAGGGGAATGGAAGAGGTATAATAAGGAACAGCATCAGTAGGTTGACATTTGGTTGTGAGGGGCCAGTGTGCAGAGGGCTGGGGAATAGCATTTCAGGTAGAGGGAACAGCAGGGCAATGGCTCTGAGGAGGGAACGTGTTTGGCACACATGCTCCGGGAACAGCAAGGAGGCCAGCATGGCTGGAGTGCAGTGCTTGGGGAACTTGGCGGGGAATGGTTGGATACAGTGCTAACCAGATGCTCTGTGATGTCATTTGCATCAAGGGCAAATTCAGAATGACGGGGTGATGTGAGGGTTGGCATGGCCCTTGTAATGGGAGCCCCTTGTCACATGCATCTGCGGATGTCCAGGGAACTAGTGCTGAGATCTGCGTAGAGCATTGTCTGGGGCCCTGGGCTCAGATCTCCTGTTGAGTGTCTCCCTGGATGTCTGTCTAAGCTGTGTGCATTAGTAGATGCTATTTGGTCAGTTCCCGGCAACAGTAGGGAAGTTAACACAAGAGTATTTTTTGGGAGACAGTATGGGGTAAGGACCAGTTGTGGAATGGGAACTAGGGAGGTGCTACATTTATGGAGGAAAATAGAACACTGGTTTCTGGTAGTGTCCCTGCTGAGGTGTGGATATATGGAAAAGACCTGGTTCAGCTCCCATCCCCTTCTTCTTATTTTTCCAGTCCCATTCTTTCTCCCTGGTAAAGGGCAACCAGTTGATCTTGGTCCCCATTTTCCAGTCCTGGCAACTCCATGTGGGAGTAACCCAAGCCTCTGTTTTTTCCAGCGTGCCAAGGGGGCCTTGCAGAGCATCACCGCAGGCCAGAAGGTCATTAGCAAGCACAAGAACGGGCGCTTTTACCAGTGTGAGGTGGTCAGGCTCACCACTGAGACCTTCTATGAAGTCAACTTTGACGATGGCTCCTTCAGTGACAATCTCTATCCTGAGGACATAGTGGTAATGTCTGCAAGGAGCTTCCTGGGCAGGTGGGATGGGGGTGTTTGTAGGTCTGGCTGTGGGCCAGCCCGCCATTTCTAGCCAGGTCTTCAGGCCCATTAGTTCCCTGAACAGAAAGAACCATTTGTGCTGGTCTTTCCTTGCAAAGAAAATTGTGTGCGCTAGGCTGCCCTGCTACCTCTCTAGAAGCTTCTTGGAATCTGTGTTTTCTGCAACACCGTGAAACATGCTTATATTTCAGCCTAAACTACACTTGAAGGAGTTCTTATGCAGTGGAAGAGCCCGGCATTGGAAACCAACCAGTGTGCCAATACTAGCTCCATTGCCTAGTAGCTGTGTGATATTGGAAGAATTAATCCAACTCTCTTTCCCATCATGCCCCCTTAGTAGATGTGTGGTCCTTTACAGTTGAAGGGGCTAAGCAGAAACTGCTTGGAGACCTCCCTGGCCTGCTTATGTTATTGACACCTGACACACTGGAGGCTCTGCCTGGACCCACTTCTAGGTTTCCTGGCTCAGTATTCAGGACTTAGTTCGAATTTCCCTTACCCGCACAGCCTTTTCACTTGTGAGATTAAGCACCACGGCAGTGGGATGAAGCCACTTCTTCCTTTGACAAACCAGGTATTTCCCACTTTTATACTTCATTAGCAGCTTAGTTGCTAGAAGCACATTCATTACTTACAAGGTAGACTTAAGTCATAGTAAAGATCATATTAACAGTATTTGTGGCAGTGGAATAGCTATAATTTACTAGGCTTTTCTAGTACACAAGGCCCTGTGCTAAGTGCTTCAGGTCAGGTGTGTCTGTCACTTCTCATACCAGTTCTGAGAAGCAAGTGGTTTTATCTCTGACTTACAGATCAATGACCTCAGCACTCTTAAGTTACTGAGGACCCCAGAGAGCTTTTTTGTGGGTTATGTCTATCAATGTTGACTCTGTTAGAAATTAAGATAGAGATTAATTGATTTGAAATAGTCTGGGTTTTTAAAAATGAAAAACAACTATTTTAAAACAAAATCTTGGTGGGAAGAATGCCATTTTCCTGCAAATCTCTATGTCATGTGTTCATTCAGTCCGTTGTGATATATTGTTTTGGTTAAAGTCTATGAAGAAAATTCAACCTCACACAGTTGTGTGCTAATTGGAAAGGGGAGGAGTCTTTTAATAGCCTTTCATACCGTTGTGATTATTTAATACTACACCAAAACTCAACGAGTAGTAGTTTCTTAAAAGTTAGTTGCAGGGTGGAATCTGAAAGCAGGTCAATGAGCTTTGTACACTCTGTTACATTAAAATCCACTGGTCTGTCTTGCACTGAGACTAGATCTTCACCTCTGCCAAATTTTGCAACCTCATACATTGGTTATTTAGAAAATACTCGTACGTTGGGCTACACAGATCTTCCAAATGTTAAATTTTATTATACAGTATCAAAAAACACATTTATTAGTGTCACCATTCTTAGAAATTATCTTTAAATTTGGCAAAGCTTCAAGCTGATTTTGGTGATTACTACATTTCTGAAGTTCTAATTTTTCCAAAAGCTTAAGTTTTATCCTTGGCAGTACTGTCTGATATTTTCCGTAAAGTGACAGGCTTGTTCGTTCATTTCCAAGATGTCTGCCAGTACCCATGTCTGAGTAACTATATTTGTTTATGTCAGGCATTTTTTCAAATAAAGCTGGTGCTCCATGAACAAAGCAGCTACACAACAATTAAGTTACACAGTGCTTTTCCTCAAGATAACCATCCTACCTCAGCATGCAGCAAAGCGCCCTTTTGAGTACTCACACGTGTTCTCAAGGACTGGGGTTTGACAGAATTAATACATTTTTCTGCTTTGTTGAGAGATATTTTCATGTGAGACTGGGCATTTTTCTTTTTTCTTTTTACCCTAAATTATGAGCACACAGTGATACAGGATGTAGTAACAACTAATAATGCTTGGAACCCCTGCCCTGTGTTAGGATACGAGCAGTTTTGCCTGTAACAGATTTTATACCATCACTGCCAAGGTCAGCACAGTGAATGAGGCTAATGTTTTCATAGTATTCTGAAATTCTTTTTCTAGTATTTCTTCGGGGTAGAGCTCTGTCCCCTGTTCTTTAGAGGGACAGTTGAAGGAACACAAGGAGGATTCTTGATCTTGGCACTGTGTTTATGAAGTTCACTCGAAGTTTATTCTGGCTCTTCTTTTCTGTCCCCTGAAAGCAGCAAGGGCAGAGATCTGGGGCCAGCTTATGACTTAGCAGGCAGGTAGGTCTTTAACCATTGTGTCTTCTAGCTCAGAGAGAGCCTGCCTTGCTTGGGTGTCTGGGCAGGAATCTGCCCTGGTTCATTCTTCCCTGAGTAGGTGGTGGTCACCCCTGTGCTCAGAGGGCCTTCCTCTCATCCTTCTCCCTTACTGTTCCCTCAGAGCCAGGACTGCCTCCAGTTGGGTCCTCCTGCTGAGGGAGAAGTGGTCCAAGTCAGATGGACAGATGGCCAAGTCTACGGAGCCAAATTTGTGGCATCCCATCCTATCCAGATGTACCAGGTAGCCAAACGTTTTTGTTGGGCTCTGGGGGAGTTCTTGATTAATTCAGTGCTTCCTCCTAGAGGCAAGCCTTTGCTCTTGGAAGAGCTCAGGGGTCAGTAACAACCTTTTCAGAGCTAGGGGCTGCCCTGTGTTCAGTCTGCCGGGGGTGGCTTCGAATTTGGCAGTCCTTACTTCAGTGTTCTGGATCCTGCCCGTGACAGCAGAAAGTTGCCATTGTGCTTTGGGGACCAGGGAGAGAGTCAGGGATGTCTTAGCCAAAGGCCTCTGTTTGCTTGGTAGGTGGAGTTCGAGGACGGCTCACAGCTTGTGGTTAAGAGAGATGACGTGTACACGCTGGATGAAGAGCTTCCCAAGAGAGTCAAGTCTAGACTGGTGAGTGTGTTTTCTGTGTGCCCTTGTTCCAGGTCTGAGAGGGAGGGAATGAGGCAAGGGTGTGTCATTTTGTTTTTCCCTTCTGGGTGGTTGGCCACAAAGTGCTCATCTGGCTTGCTTATTCTTCTATAGTCAGTAGCCTCAGACATGCGCTTCAATGAGATTTTCACGGAGAAAGAGGTTAAACAGGAAAAGAAACGGCAACGAGTGATCAACTCAAGATACCGGGAAGATTACATCGAGCCTGCACTATACCGAGCCATCATGGAGTAGGTGCTTCCAGGGGCCGAGAGGTGCCCAGCCATCAAGGCGAGAGCACTCTGGGGTTCCACAGCACAGCAGACACTTGGAACTCTGAAGTCTCTGAAAGTGAAGTTGTAAAATGAAAAGGAATGGAATAACCGACCCCATCGTCTTCTCACGCCCCTACCCGCCACCCCCCCCCCCCCCCCCCCCCCCCCCCCCCCCCCCCCCCCCCCCCCCCCATTCCGCTGTAGTGAAAGGACAAGCCTTTCTTGGACATGTGGCAGCAGCCGCCTATCACCCAGCTGAAGGGCTGAGCACTGAAATGCTGTGGCTGCACTGGCCCCAGTCTCCAGTGGGGTTGACTGTGCTGGCCGGGCTGGTTGCCCTGTTCCTGGCCTAGGACTTAGCTTCCTAACAATCACCTGCACCAACTAGGCAGAGGTGCTGGTGCTTACTCCTTCTCCCCTTTTGTATTTATGTGTGCGCGCGTATATGTGTGTGTGTGTGTGTATGCGCGTGCGCGCGCGTGTGTGTACGTGTGCGCACATGTATGTTTGGTTTGGACCAGCTTCTGCCAGCCCCTGGCCTTTACTTTCTTCCTTGCCTATCCAGGGCAAACAAAATGTGAAATTCTGCCCTCAGCTGAGTGGAGTAAAGGCTCCTGGGGGTTGGCTGGAGATGAGTGTGGCATCTATCTGTCCCTGGAACAGCCTCAAAGAAGTGCTGGCAAAGCTGCAGTATTGAGATGTTAAGGAGTTAATGCCACCTCTTTGTCCTGTCTTGAAGGAGCAGATACGGGCAGTGTGGGTTTGTGTCCATATCATTCTAGGCACAGAGCCCCTGTGGCACAGTATTAGAGGGTGTGGGTGGGGAACACCCTGAAGGGGGGATCTTAATGATGGAAGCAGGCAGAGCCTGGTGGGTGATTTTGTCAACAGAAAATTTGCAATCATGCAGGGGCTGGGAGGGTTAAGATGAACTGGGGCCACTGGAGACCAGGGGCAGGTTTAGGTATGCCCCTGGTCTGGGGGTGGGAGGGAGCTGATTTGGGGGTGGGGGAGGGACTGGAGGGCAACACTGAAGGGGTTAAACAGGTTTTGCTCCTCATGAATTTGTTTGCCTGGGATTGGAGGGCTTCACACCTATACCCTGTGTATACAAGAATCAGATTTATAATACTTCCCTGTTTTTTGTTACGTATGAACGCTATAAACCAAATTATTTTGAAAACTGGTGCATCACCTTGTCCTTAGCAATAAAATGTGTTGAGCAGAGGATTGGCTGTGTCTGCCCCAAGGAGCCTGAGTGGCCCAGGGTCAGGCTGGGGGTGTATCTAGTTATAGGCTCTGAAGAAGGGCTGGACACTTTAAGAAAACTTGGGCGGGATCTAGGAAGCTGTCCTAAAGCGATGGGCTCCGGTCCTGTGGCTCTGAGTTAGGACAAGCAAGGTGGGACATGGGGGGCAGAGGCACCTGTGGCTATGAGCACTTTGTTTTGCTTCCTTTGCCTTAGGTATGGGAAAGAGATGGGCATAGAGGACCAGACCACTTCCACAAACTGGGTTTGAGCTTTCACTCCTGCAGCGCTTGATTATTACATTCATGGAGCTAGTCTAAGTTCATGCAAGCATCCGTGTTCTGTACAAATTGTGGAGCCAGCTTGAAAGGAAGGAGTGTATTTTAGGTGCTTTAAGAGCAAGAGACTCGGCTCCTAGTGGGATCCAGTTGGGTCTTGAAGCTGCTCTGAGCTGTCTGTAGTTGCTGAGAAGCTTCCCTGGAGAAAGATCGGTCCCTTTGCCTGGTGGGTTTCTGGGGTCCAGGTGGATGAGGATAGAGCAGTGGCAGGGCAGGGAGGTGCCAGTGACTAGGTGCAGGGTGTGGGCACAGTAGAGCTGCTCCAGCTGGCCCTTGGATGGCCTGGCCCTTTCCAGGTGCCGGAGAGGCTTGGGTCAGCTCAGTAGCTCTCAATGCTTCTTTGTGTCCTGGGGCTTAGGAGGTGGATGCTACCTCGTGTCTGATTGTGGGGGAAGGCAGGAACAGGAGGTTTCAAAGACACTTTTCTATGCCAACTCCTTCCTGGGCCCAAGAAAAGGAAGTTGACTTTTTTTTGTCCAGCATCCAAGAATTCATTTGAGAGACCAGGCGGAGCCAGGCCTTAATGAGTTGTTTGATCCCTCAGAGCACACATCTTTGAAGGGAAGGAACACTTCCCTAGACTTGGCAGGGTCCCAGGCCTTGCTACCTCTCACTGACCCCACCATCCCCATCCCTGCTGAATGACCTGCAGGGCTGAGGTGCCTGGTCTAACCCCAGAAGAATTCTTAGCAGCTGTTTTTCTAGAAATTTTGCACTTTGAATTTTAGTTTAAGTAATAACTCTGGGGAAACCCGAAGTTTAAAGAGTTGCTCAAGTCCCACAGAGCAGGCCGTTGTATTTTTCAGATTTTAAGTGATCTCTACACCCCATGGGGGTTAGGGGTGCTCGAACTCATGACCCCGAGATCAAGAGCTGCATGCTCTTATGACTGAGCCAGCCAGGGACTCCAGGCTCCTTGGTTTTCTTCCTCACTGCCTGCCAGTGCAGTCAGGCCCAGGACTTAGAGGGCACACTCCAGGGAAGCGTTTTAGGCAGGTTCTAACCAGAACCCTTTTTGTCAGGACAAACTGCTCTCTTTTCCTAAGGTAGGATCCCTGGGTTGGCAGCCAAGGATCGCAGCCCGACAGTATCTTCTCCCTTCCGTCAATCCCACTGGAGGTCCTACGTTTCAAATTGTGCCCCAGATGGATGCCGGTGCTCTGCTGCGGGAAGGAGGGGTAGGGGGTGGAAGAGAGCTGGGACCTCGGGAGCTGCAAAGGGTAGACGGGGCGAGTGGTCCGGTGCCCGAACTAAAACCCTTCCTGCCAGACTCTGAAATGGGCAATAGCGAATAGCAGCCAGCGAATCCTGCCCCCACCCAACCCACCCTTTACCCCACGGGATCCGTAGAGGTCTCCCAAGCCTTGGGCCTCCGAGAGCCCAGTGGAGGCGCTCAGCTGCGCCCTCGGCGTGGAATGACGGTGACTGCCCAGCACTCTGCGCCCGGGAGGCCCCCGGCCCACCGTGCCGCACGGCGAGAAAGGCTCCCGAGGGGCTGGGTCATCCCCGCGGGCTTCAGGTGTCCGCACGAACGGGCGCCCTCCGGGCGTGATGCTGGGGGGAGAAGGATGTCTCCAGGCGGCGGACGTGCTCCGAGGAGCCAAGGCGAGGTGTTCGCGTCGACCAGCAGGCCGGGCCCGCTGGGCTTCTCACCACCCGCAGCCCGGGTCCCCGCCGCGGGCGGGGTGGGCGGGTCGGGAAAGTGGGGGTGCCCGTGCCTATTGGGCCTCCGCGAGCTTGCGCTCGCCCGCTGCCCGCAGCGCAGCTCTGCATTGGTCAGCCCGGCGCCCCGCCCGGCTCCCGCGCCCCGATTGGCCGCGGATGTGCCCGACCCCCGGCGAGGGCGCTGAGGCGGAGAGCGGGATTGGTGGTCCCGCCGTCCCCGGGTCGCGGCCGCGCGCTCCGCCTGCCGCTGCGTCCCCACTATGGCGGCGCCCAGGCAGCCCACCGCGTCGTGGGCGCCCGCCGGGGTCCCCCGCGGCTGCCGCCGCCGCCTGCGCCCTCGCCTCCGCCTTCCCGCCCGCGCCGGGCCGGGCGCCACCTCCCCCCTGCCTCCCTCTCCGCTGCGGTAAGAGCCAGTCGCGCGCGCGTCGGGGCGCGGCAGCCACCGCGGCTAACGGTGTCCGCGCCACCCCTCCCCTCCCCTCCCCTCCTCTCCCTTCCCCCGCCGCCCCGGGTCCCGGCGGGGCGCGCGGAGCCCGCCCGCCTGCTCGCGCTGGGGAAGAAGGGACGGTCGGGACACACGGCCTAGCTGTCCTCGAGTACCGAAGTCCGGTTCGGACTGGGGACTCCGGCCCGGAGCCCGGCCCCTGGGCGACCTCGGCCGGGAAGGGGCCGCCAGGCCTCCGGGGAGGACGGCTGGACCCGGGCCGAGCGGTGTGAGGTCACCTGCGTGCGGGACCCCGCCGCGCTGCGCACCTTGGTGCAGAGGAAGGACGGGCAGGCGGGCCTCGGCTGTGGGAAGGGGAAGGAAAAGTGCAGGGAGAGCTTGAGCGGGAATCTGCAGCGTACTGGTAGCGGCTGTCCTTGCTTACCGCTTTCCTAGCAGCCAGACATCCTGGAAACCCGGTCAGTTTGATCGGCATAGTACGCCTCCTCTCCTGCTTCCTTTCCCTCTCACACTTTTCTTTCCCCCATTGTTAACTCGCCGGTCTTGCTTGCAAGAGGAAATAATCTTCGTGATGACAGCAGGTTTGGTTAGGATGGTGTCCTACGAATATTTTGGATTCCTTTTTACAACTGCTCATTTTTAGGATTCCGCAATAAGCTTGATTTCTGTTTGTGTTTCCCTCACATGCCAGGGAGGAGTGAAACGTGTTGAGCTATAAAGCATAGTCGTTAATTGAGAGAGAGAGAGAGAGAGAGAGAGAGAGAGACCAATGGAGACAGCTGTTATTTTGTAAAATCTAGGAACTTTTTTTTGTGGATCTAGTTTGCGCTGTCTATACTATATAGCTGGTTGAACGTGAGGGTACAACAAAACACTTATTAGGTTCCCAAAAGTGAAATAGCCCGCATGGGAAATTAGGTTATTTCTGAGTCAGAATCACCTTGGAGTGATGATCATTGAACTGTTTGGTATGCCTTCAAGTCAAAAGGATTAAAAGGAAGCTGGCAGAAAAGTTTATGACCAAATGGTGTTTTCAGATCTCTTAAGGCAATAAACAGCTCCTAAGATTTAAGGATGCTTAACTCAAGGACATTTTGAAGTATTAGGTGCTGAAGCTGCCTATTTTGCATGTCTATATAATCGTGATTTACTGAAAATAAGTTATTAAAGAGGAAATAAGATGTGCATGTTCTTAATTGGCTTTGGGTTATCACTAGAGTGTCTAATGAATGCATATTGTGCACAAGGTCATTGGACTGTGGGGAACTCAAGACCTGTAATGAAAGAGTCTTGTTCTGACCAGGCCCATGAGATAGTTGTGGGAATAAAGGACACATGGGAAACTGATAACTCATGATGTTGCCTCTGGAATTCCTAGACAGTAGGTATGGAAATCGGGAAAAGGAGAAAGCCATGTGTTTGAGGAAGGTTTTACAGGGAAGGTGAGGCTTGACTTGAGCCATGAATGGGTAAGCCTGGGAGGGGGGTAGGGGATGAAGAGGAAGAAGTGAAGAAAGGAGAAAGTGAGGACGGTCTGGGGTGGGGGTGGGGGGGGGGCAGGGGAGAACCCAAAGTGCTCAAGGGTAATTCCAGGGCATTCCTATTAGGGAAAAGTAGGAGATAAATTTGTACAAAAAAGGGAGGTGTAGTGTCAGATTGAGAAGTAACTTTGTCCCAGGAGAGCAAAGGATTAAACTAGTAGTAGCATTTACTTCAGGTGAAGCTGGAGCTAGCATTTAGAAAAATCCATGGTAGCACTTTATTTGTTCTTGTCACTTTTGTGATTAATCTCCGCAGTGTGGATGGACAGTCCTCGTAGCTACCCAGGATCTGCCCCTCGAGGCTCCCTGTTGCCTTTCTAGACTCTCCTCCCCTCGTGTTCACTTGGGTGCCAGGCCTTGCTGACATACTGCCACGCTGTTTTTGCTTCTTTCCATTTCTACTGTCATCACACTTATTTGAGGTCATTGATACCATTCTCTTGAGTTGTTGCAGACGTCCCCCAACATTTTCTTTTCTTTCCTCCCATCTATGCTGTGTACTACCATCACCTCCAGACATCTCACTTCCCCAGTCAAGACTTTGAATGGTTCCCTCCTGTCCGTTGAATTAGGCACAGACCCGCCTGGCAAAGACACTCCGGGTGAACCAATTTCTTGTCATTCCCTTAGATTTTATTAAGTTTTCCAGGTCAGTAGAAGTATTTGCTCTTTGTGCTTTGCTGTTTGTGCTCCATATCTTTGCTTATGTTGCTTTTTCTATCTTAAATGACCCCCTTGAGTCTCTAATTGTTGGTTCTTACCCGTGTTTCAGGGCCATGTGATATGGAACTTCCTTTGTGAAACTTCTCTGTACTTTTGTTCCCATCTACATGGGACTTGTCTCTCCTTTAAACCATTGTAACGCTGGCGTCTGCCTTTTTGGCACAGTCGTCAACATAAGATTGCAACTTTTTCGAGACATAGACTATCTTCGTCATCTAGCATGGTATTTTGTACACAGTAGGTACTTGACAGGTGTGTTTTATATTGCACATAGCCTGGAACAGAGATGGATGCGAAGAAAGTAACTTATGTGAGAGAATTCCTTACTAAGAGATCTGACGTATTGATCTGATGTATTGATCTGGATAACTTGGATTAGACTGCATAACAAAAGCCCATTAAGACTTAAGTGGCTTAATAGAACAAAAGTTGATTTTTCGTTCATGCACAGGGAACTCTGCTCCTCACAGTCACTCAGGGACTCAGACTGATGGAAACTCCATCTGAACATAGTGTTTTCCATGATCACTTCGATTGAGTGAAAGATGGTGGTTAAGGGGCACTGATTTTGTTTTTTTAAGTTTGTTTATTTTGAGAGAGAGAGCAATCAGGGGAGGGGCAGAGAGAGAGGATCCCAAGCAGGTTCTGTGCTGTCAGGGCAGAGCATGAAATGGGGCTCGATCTCACGAACTGAGAGATCGTGACCTGAGCCAAAACCTAGTCAGATGCTTGGCTGACTGAGCCACCCAGGCACCCCAAGGGGCACTGATTTTTATTTTTATTTTTAAAGTTTACTTATTTATTTTGAGAGAAAGAGAGTGCAAGCAGGAGAAGGGCAGAGAGAGAGAGAGAGAGGGAGGGAGAATCCCAAGCAGGCTCTGTGCTGTCAGCGCAGGGCTCAAACCCACAAACTGTGAGATCATGAGCTGAGCTGAAATCAAGAGTCGGACGCTTAGCCAGCTGGGCCACCCAGGCACCCCAAGGGGCACTGATTTTTGAAGTCTCGGTCCCAAATGGCGTGTGTCACTTTCGGTCACATTTCATGGACTGAGGCAAGTCACGTGGCCACACCTGACTTTAAAGAAGAACGGGAAATCGCAGTTAGCATGTGCCTGGGAAGCAAAGAGTTGGACATAATTGGTGGACGGCACGAAGGACCGCTACATCATTTATGACTATCACAGCCCCTAGGAGATTGGAAGTAGCAAAATCAGCTGGCCCGGTAGAGACCAGCACATTGACAGTAGCAAGAAATGGTCGCTTTAACTTGGCAGGAGATGAAGGTGAATTGGGAAGCTGGAACTCCGGAACAGGCACTGTACCTGCCCACAGGCCAGGGCTGCTGGTACAGGGTATACCCTAACCACAGTGCAGTCATGCCTAAGGGCATCACGGTTTTACAGTGCCCTCAGTAATGAACACCTGAATGGTCCAAAAATAGTTAAGTTATATTCAAGTTATTTAGCCAGAAAGAGTGAAGTAACTCGAGGTACATTATTGCTTGCTGAACTAAGAAGGAATCTTAGTTTCACGTTGGTTTAATTGGGTTTACTTGAGGCCATCAAACTTGGGTATTTGGCGAGGGGATTTCCCTTTTGGTAAAGAAGAGAAGCAGAGAGCAGTTGGAGCTGTGGTTCAGAAGACAGGATCTGGGTTGAAATCTTGTCTTTGCCACTAATTGTCTGACACTGAGCAAGCATCTTATTCTTGAGCCCGAGATTCCCCATCAGTAAAATGCGCAGGGTGTTCTCAGTGCATAGGGTGAATAAAAAGGGTTCGTTTATGGCAAGTGCTTTGCGCAGTACCCCGTTCAGAGGACGCACCCCCGTTCAGGGACATCACCAGCAGCAGTAGCGGGATTTGAAAAACCTTTGAGAAAACCCAGGAATGTAGGTAGAGGTGTTCCCCCAGATTTTCCTACCTTTTTCCTTTCCTTGGATAGCATTCCTGCCACACCTTTCTTATTTTCACATGTGTCGTATTTTATATGATGAAGCTGTGTGCCTGTCTGTGTCCCCCATCCCACTCGACACCCTACTTGTGACCCAAGTATTTACTGAACAGGTGCTGCGTGCAAGGCTCTGTGCTGGGTCATGGCATTGTAAGTAAGAAAAGTATGTCCCTGGCCTGAAGGGGCCTGTAGTCTGGTAGGACCAGAAGCCAGTGAACTCAGCAGTGAAAATACATTTGAGGGGCCTGTGGGATCTCCTAAAAGGGGACCTGCTGTCATACTAGAATATAAATCATGGTTTTCCGGAGACGTTCACACCAGCCCAAGTCTTGAAGAATGACTAGTTATAAGAAGGGTGGATGTGGGTTTGAAAGGCTTTCAGGCAGGAAATGTGTGTAATGCCCTAGAAACACGAGAGTGTGGCTACATCCTGAGGACACTTGAGTGGCAGGAGGAAAGGGTATGTTTGTGGAGTGTGTGGAGGCTGCAGGAGGCGGCTTGCGAAGGCTGTGAGTTCAGGGGACAAAGCTTTTATCCTGCACATGATTAGTAGCCACGGAGGGGTTCCAGGGTAGGAAATCCGCTCTGCCTTTTAGGAAGGTCCCTGTGTGTGGAGGGCGCAGAGGAGTGATTATCCCGTTTTCCTGACAGGGGAAGTGCTGAGGTGTGCAGCCACAGTTCTGAGCCTGCTACACGAGGGTTGTAAAATATTTATGTGTGGGGAGAGAGGAGAAGGAGGCGAGTGCGGGGAGGGTACCAGTTGGACTACTGCCATGATGCAAAGGCTGTGTCCGTGCCCTTCCTGGGCGGGAAGAGCGCCCTGGACGCGGGCCAGCACACCAGGGTTTCAGTCATGGCTTCCGCAGTTTCTACAGTAGGACCCCAGGCCAGTTTCAGAACCCCTTGTGTCTTGGTTTCCAGATTTGTAAGATGGGGTAAAAAACAGCTACCTTGCAAGATTGCTGCCCTGGAGACTCGGGCAAAAAGATGTTAAAAGCCTGGTGCTATTAGATAACATAAGGGACCTTCTTCTAATAAAAATAATAATTTTAAGGGGCGCCTGGGCGGCTCAGTTGGTTAAGCTTCCGACTTCAACCTATGTCATGATCTCGCTGTTCCCGAGTTCGAACCCTACATCGGGCTCTGTGCTGACAGCTCGGAGCCTGGAGCCTGTTTCAGATTCTGTGTCTCCCTCTCTCTCTGCCCCTCTTTTACTCGTGTTCTCTCTCTTTCTCTCTCTCTCTCTTTCTCTCTCAAAATTAAATAAACATTTAAAAAATGATAATGATAATAATAGTTTTAAGACTTCTAAGGTTTAGCATATTACCTGGCTCATGGTAGGTGATGAAATCATTAGCCTTAAATCCCACCATCTAGAGATAACCACTGCCATCCCTGTGGTTTTATTTCTGCATTTTATTTTATTTTATTTTATTTTATTTATTTTTTTTTCAACGTTTATTTATTTTTTTTGGGACAGAGAGAGGCAGAGCATGAACGGGGGAGGGGCAGAGAAGAGGGAGACACAGAATCGGAAACAGGCTCCAGGCTCTGAGCCATCAGCCCAGAGCCGGACGCGGGGCTCGAACTCACGGACCGCGAGATCATGACCTGGCTGAAGTTGGACGCTTAACCGACTGCGCCACCCACGCGCCCCTATTTCTGCATTTTAAATGGTTGGTGATGCTGGTCTGTCTGGGAGTGTTAGGCATCAGGGGATTATTCTGAGATCAAGAAGGGAAGAATTGATACAGATATCATACCAACTTAAACATTCTTTAAAGGCCAGCACATTATATATGGCTCTTCAGCTGCTGCCAGCCCTCACCCAGAAGTCACACATGCACATGTGCACATACTCTTGCTACTGGTGTTACTATAATGTGCTCACTGCATGTGCAACAAAAAAGTGTGTATTTCTTCAGCCTGTTGTCATCATCGACGGCTTCCCCCCTGAAATTTTGCTCCTCCTCAGTCTTCTGAGCATGTTTTTATTTTTTATTAAAAGCTTTTTTTAACATTTATTTATTTATTTTTTTAATGTTTATTTGTTTTTGAGACAGAGAGAGACAGAGCGTGAACAGGGGAGGGGCAGAGAGAGAGGGAGACACAGAATCGGAAACAGGCTCCAGGCTCTGAGCTGTCAGCACAGAGCCTGACGCGGGGCTCGAACTCACGGACCGTGAGATCATGACCTGAGCCGAGGTCGGACACTCAACTGACTGAGCCACCCAGGCGCCCCCTGAACATGTTTTTATTTTTTTATTTTTATTTTTATTAAAAAAAAAAATTTTTTTTTTTTTAACGTTTATTTATTTTTGAGACAGAGAGAGACAGAGCATGAACGGGGGAGGGGCAGAGAGAGAGGGAGACACAGAATCGGAAACAGGCTCCAGGCTCTGAGCCATCAGCCCAGAGCCCGACGCGGGGCTCGAACTCACGGACCGCGAGATTGTGACCTGAGCTGAAGTTGGACGCTTAACCGACTGTGCCACCCAGGCGCCCCTGAACATGTTTTTAAAGATGATAATGGAACTTTAATTGGGTTTGTTCTCCATTAGGTTCCTCCCTGGTCATCCTGGCTGACAGGAGTTCCTCCCCTCTGAGCTCCTGTACCACTTAATTTATGTTATTCTGATTAAATGTCATCTACTGCCTTGTCTTATCATTATTTGTCTATATATCAGTACATTTTCCCATTCCTTGATGTCAGTTTTTCTTACACAGTAATAGAAAGATGGCATGTTTATGTATTTTTAACATGACTTAAAAACCCACTGAAGCCTTTTGTTTGAAATATGTTGAACAGGTTGGAAAATTCAATGACTGGGGTGCCTGGCTGACTCGGTTGGTAGAGTATGCAACTCTTGATCTTGGAGTTGTAAGCTGGAGCCCCACATTGGGTGTAGAGATTACTTAAAAGTAAAATGTTTAAAAAATAGAAAATTCTATTGCTAGATTAAAAAAAAAAAAGTTTATTTATTTTGAGAGAGAGCACACATGTGTGCATGTGGGAGAGGGGTAGAGAGACTGGGAGAGAGAGAATCCCAAGTAGGCTCCTTGCTGTCAGTGCAGAGCCGGATGCTGGGCTTGATCTCACGAACTGAGATCATGACCTGAGCCAAAGTCAAGAGTTGGACGCTTAACTGATTGAGCAACCCAGGCGCCCCAAGTTTTTTTCTTAATTAATTAATTAACTAATGTAATCTCTACATCCAGCGTAGGGCTCAAACTCATGACCCCGAGATCAAGAGTTGTATGCTCTTCTGACTGAGCCAGCCAGGTACCCCACTAAGTTTTTTTTTTTTTTTTTTTTTTTTTTTTTTTAATTGAAGTCTAGTTAACGCTTTATTACTAAATCTTTAAAACATATAAAAAATAAATTATACAGCAGTGATTCTTAGGGTTTTTAGTCTCAGGACCCCTTTATAAATTTAAAAATTATTGAAACCCCAAAGAACTTCTACTTCTGTGGGCTTTGTCTATTGATATTTAATGTACTAAACATTACTGAGAAAACTTTAAATCCTAAGAATACAACCATACATTCCATTAGCTGTGAGGACAGTGATGTGACAACAGCTGTTATGTAGCCTTTGGATAATGTGCTAGACCCTTGTGAGAAAATGAGAGTGAATAAGGCAAATGGTGTGTTCGAATTATTATGAAAGTAGTTTTAAACTCGTGGATCTGCTGAAAGGGCCTTGGGGACCCTCATGGGTACATGGACCACTTTGATGACTACTGACATATAAATGTGAGAGTTTTTATAAGTGACACTTTTATATCTTTTTGGCAACAAAGTAACATAAGGGTGGATATACTACCAAACATTGGTTTTCAAAATGCGTTCAACACAGTATATTTTTTTAAAAAAGTAACTAGTTTCTAGCTTTGGTTAAGTCCTTTACCTTGAAAGGACAATTGTGTGTATTTTTGGAATATCTGCAAAGTACCATACTGCTAACAGACATTTGTCATGCCAGTCATGGTCAGGAAACTTGGAAAGTATTTTTGTAAAAGAAAAATACACAACTGCTCTTTTAGTTCTAGAAATCTTAATATGCTGTCTGTCAGACAATACTTAGAGAACTTCTTTGAGATGTAAGAGTTTCGTGGTTACTCACCGTCTCATTATCAAATTTGGTTATGATCCTATTTCAGAGATTCGGTTCTTACGAGATTAGCGACATTAATGTCATTCTGTAATGCGTAAACTGCACTGCATCACAGAGCAGGTGAACAAATAATGATCCACTCTCCTCCATGCTGTGGGACTTTCATACTTCCTGAGGATTTTTTCTGAGCCTCGTGCCGCAAGACATTTGACATGGGGTTGTGTAAGTGTCGGTTGAAGTTAAATGTTAGAAATGTTTAGAAGTAAAAGTTTTGTTTCTTTCCATACTTTGGTGAATCATTTTGAGTATGCTTTGAGATGCACATCCTGTCTGAAGGCAAAGGGTCTGAGGTATTGCAGTAGCCTCTTCTTGCTCTTGGCTTAGTCTTTTCCAGGCTGTGCTCCATATCACTATCCCAGTGATCTTTCCAAAATACAGATCTGACTGTATCATTTCTCTGCTTAATCCCCGAAGTGGTTTTCCATTGCCAATGGGATAAATTTCAGACTCTTTAGCATGGCATCTAAGGCCTCTCCTACCCTTTTACTGCCTCACCTTCTTTGCTGAAGCTTTTCCTATATGTCATTAATTTCCATCATCTCACAATGTTTGTACTCTAACCGCATGCACCACCCTGCTCTCTCTCGAGGGCAGACATCACACTGTGTTCCTACTGTTGTACTCAGGTGCCTAATAATGGCTTCTGCCTGGACGTATGTTATAATATACGTTCTATACATTAAGCTAACATGTTGTCTGTAGATAAGTGTTATATGTTCTATATGACGTATATAGTATTTTATATACACCATTAAAACAGTGTTAAGCAAAACCCCCTTAAAACCGAACCTTAACAGCTCCTATTCCGAAAGCGTTGTTTTTTGTTTGTTTGGTTTTTGAGTAAAAACAAAGAACTGAAAGTTTTGTTTCCTTGGGTAACCCCTCCCCAACCCCCCTTTTCCTCAGCTACTTCTGAAGGGAGTATCCGACCAGGGACAAAACATTTTCTGTCTTCTGTTTTTATCATCTTGGTAGATATCTAATCTTCACTTAGTCACTGACCACCTGTGTTATAGGAGCCTGGGTCCAATCGGGGGAGAGAAACCACATGGGACTTTGAGCAGTCAAGCTTTAAGAATTATTATTGTTGTTATTATTATTTTAAATGTTTATTTACTTTGGATCACACTCACAGAATGTGAGCAAGGGAGGGGCAGAGAGAGAGAGAGAGAGGGAGACACAGAATCTGAAGCAGGCTCCAGGCCTTGAGCTGTCAGCACAGAGCCCATGTGGGGCTTGAACCCATGAACTGTGAGATCATGACCTGAGCCGAAGTCGGACGCTTAACCAACTGAGCCACCCAGGTGCCCCCAAACTTCAAGAATTGTTAACTATAACAGGGATTTGGAGTAACATGAAATCAACTAGTAAGTAAAAAAATAAGCACGTGGAAGGATGCTTAACATCATTTTTTTATTATTAAAACAATTTTTTAAAAATGTTTATTTACTTTTTGAGAGAGAGAGCACAAGTGGGGAAAGGGGCAGAGAGAGAGGGAGACACAGAATCCTAAGCAGGCTCCCTGCTCTGAGCTGTCCGCATGGAGCCTGGGCTCGAACTGACGGACTGCGATATCATGACCTGAGCCGAAGTTGGAAGCTTAACCGACTGAGCTGCCCAGGTGCCCCTCCTCAACATCATTAACTAATGGAATGCAAAGCAAAACCAGAATGAGACGCTTGCCCTCACCCCAGCTCTCTCTAATTATCCATTTTTGTATCTATACATCTGTTGTTCCATTTGCTTGGTTCACACCCACTAGGATGGCTGTAATCAAAAAGATAGATAAGAACTAGGGTTGGCACAGGTGTGGAGAAATCAGGACTCTCACAGCCGTGCTGATGGGAACATACAAAGGTACAGCTGGCATTTCCTCAAACAGTTAAACATAGAGTCACCATATGTAGCAGGTATATTTCACTCCTAGGTGTATACCCAAGTGCATTCATAAGTATATACCCAAGAGAAATTAAAACTTATGTCCATGTAGAAACTTGCACATCAGTGTTCCTAGCAGCATTATTCAGCCAAAAAGTGGAAACAACCCAACGTCTGTCAACTGATAAACGGATGAATAAAATGTGATGTGTTCGTATGATGGAATGTTATTTGGCAATAAAAAGAAATGAAATACTGATAACATGCTACAATATACATGAACCTTGAAAATGTTATGCTAAGTGAAAGGAGCCTGTCACAGAAGACCACATATTGTATTATTCCATATACAGTAAAACCTTGGTTTGCGAGTGTAATTTGTTCTGGAAACATGCTTGTAATCCACAGCATTTGTATATCAAAGCAAATTTCCCCATAAGAAATAATGGAGGGGCGCCTGGGTGGCTCAGTTGGTTAAATGTCCGACTTTAGCTCAGGTCATGATCTTGCGGTTTGTGGGTTCAAGCCCTGCATCAGGCTCTGTGCTGGCAGCTCAGAGCCTGGAGCCTGCTTCAGATTCTGTGTTTCCCTCTTTCTGCCTCTCTCGCTCTCAAAAATACATAAACATTTAAAAAATTAAAAAAAAAAAAGAAATAATGGAAACTCAGATGATTCGTTCCACAACCCAAAATATTGATATAAAAATGATTACAATACTATAATATAATACAAAGTAATAAATAAAATACAAAATGTGAAGAAAAGTAAATTAACCTGCACTTACCTTTGGAAACCTTTGTGGCTCGTGCGAGGGAGACGAGAGAGGAGGGTTATCGTGTCAGACGACTTTCACTATCACTAACGGAATCACTGCTATCTCTTGGCTCAATGTAATCTTTTTCCTTTTGTGCAACTTTAGCAAGGAACCTTTCTAATGACACTTGCTTTTGCCTCCTTCTGAGGATGTTGCAGAAATGTGACATTGCATTATCATTAAACAGATTCATCGTTTGTCCCGCTACAGCCTTATTTGGGGGCTACAGCCTTATTTGGGTAGTGCTTTTCTGCAGAATTTCGTTTTGCACTGTTTCCCACATTTTACACATCTCCCTAACTTCATTTAAAGTGAGGGATTCCTCCACCTTTTTCTCCTCCTTCTCTGCAGATGAGATGCAGACATAGACTTCTTAGAAAATCTTACAGTTTCGGCCACTCGCATACCTTGTTCGTACTTCTTGATGATTTCCTTCTTAATTTCCACCGTAATCATCTCCTTCTTACCACTGTTCTTTTTAACTTTTTTCTGCATGGGGACCATTGTATATGCTCACACGGATGTTGACTACAGTACAGTATTAGTAAACCCTTGTCATATACTGTATTTAATATAACTGGCAATAAGGCAGCAGAGGAAAGGGTCTATGTCTGCAAGCAGCCTGACCTAGAGTGAAGCAAAGCATTCCTAAGCTTACTCTTGTATGGAAAAGCAGAGGACTGTCTGTAGGTGCTTTGAAATGACAAAATTATCCTAGTGCCAGGTGTGGGCACCTTCCAGTGTTCTGAAAAATCACTGATTTCTGCCAAACACTGCAGCCTGAGACGGAGCATCTGAGCATGGGAGACGATCACCCACAATCCTGCAGCATGTGCAAGAGAGAAGAACCATTGACTCCATTGTGATATGTGACATTCGGTTACTGTGCTACGGGTGTTGCAAGACATCGCTCATTTATCAAGTTAAAATATATTAGAAATGTTTGCTCTTTTTGCGGAACACTCGCAGAACAAGTTGCTCACAATCCAAGGTTTTACTGTGTATGAAATGTCTATAGACATTTGCCTATTCTGTGGAACAGAAAGTAGATTAGGGCTCAGAGAACGGGATGTTGGGCAGGGGGCTAACAGCTAAGAGGTGCTGGGTATTGTTTTGGGGTGATGGAAGTCTTCTAAAATTGATTGTAGTAATGTTTGCCCAACTATGTAAAAATACTAAAAGCCATTGAAATGTATACTTTGGGTGAATTGTATGGTATGTGAATGATATCTCAATAAAGCTTTTCTTTTTTCTTTTCTTTTTTTAATGTTTAATTTTTTTTGAGAGAGAGAGAGAGAGAGAGAGACAGAGTGTGAGCAGGGGATGGACAGAGAGAGGGACTCATAGAATCCAAAGCAGGCTCCAGGCTCTGAGCTGTCAGCACAGAGCCCTACACGGGGCTCGAACTCACGAACTGTGAGATCATGACCCCAGCTGAAGTCAGACACCTAACCGACTGAGCCACCTAGGCGGCCCTTCTTCTGTTTTTTTTTTTTTTTTAATTTTTTATGTTTATTTATTTTTGAGTGAGAAAGAGACAGAGCACGAGTGGGGAGGGGCAGAGAGAGAGGGAGACACAGAATCTGAAGCAGGCTCCAGGCTCCAAGCTGTTGGCACAGAGCTTGACACAGGGCTTGATTTCATGAACCGTGAGATCATGACCCGAGCCAAAGTTGGACGCTTAACTGACTGAACCACCCAGGTGCCCCTCGATAAAGCTTTTCAAAAGAAGTAAAGAGGACTCTAAAGAATATAGATGTAGCAGATATAAGGAGCATCCCCCACCCCAGGGCTGAGAGAGAGTGCTCCATGAGGAGCCCCCAGTCTCCCCCATGCCTGCTGCAGGCTGAGTTACAGACTTTGTGGACATGACCATGACTCACTGGGTTGCAGATGAGTTCCTGTGATGCCGCATGGTGGAATTAGTGGGAAACCAGCCTTCTGGGGTGTTGGGGGAAGCTGTTTGCACAGAGGGGTCTCATGAGAGGCACTGGTACAACACCGCCCAGGAGGGGTGCTGAGGGCAGCTGTTGGCTGCTGCTACTCATTGCTGACGGCTGGGCATTGGAAAAGCCAGGTGCGCTGTAGGAGCCTACCCAGAGGAACACACTGGCACCCAGAAGCAAAACTATTTTCCTCCTGCAGTAGCTCTTCAGCAACTTCTAACAAAGCTCCATGTCATGCGAGCTGGCAAAGAAAAATACTTAAAAGGGCCCGGGCTCATTTTCACAGAGCAAGCAAAAAGGGTGAATGTGGAACTGAAAGGCAATGAATCTGTAACCCACGCAGAAGTCACTGGGACCTCAGCATACCTCTAGTTTTTTAATTCCCTTTGGAGGTCCCGAGGTAATCCTTGCCCTTAGGCTGTTGTGGTTTGGAGAAGCCAAAGAGGCTGTATCTTTGGGCCAACTTGCCCGTAGCCCAGCTCTCTCTAATCCATTTTTACATCTTGTTTCCTCTTCTGTTTGCCCAGTTCTCTTTTTCAGATACCATTTACACTTATGCTGGATCTCCTGTGACTACTACTGCTGCATGTTTTTGTTTTGTTGTTTGGGTTTTAGTAATCCTCTTACACTTTTTATTCTTTTTCATTTTATCTTGCTCATTTTTTTTATCCCCCATGGTTTGTTTTCTTTCTTTCTTTCTTTCTTTCTTTCTTTCTTTCTTTCTTTCTTTCTTTCTTTCTACAGATTTTATTTTTTTTTTAAGTAAGCTCTACATCCCACGTGGGGGTCCAGCCCACAACCCCAAGATCAAGAGCTGCATGCTGTATGGACTGAGCCGGCCAGGTGCCCCACCGTTGCTCTCATGACTCTTACTGTCTTTTCAGCAGTGACCACTTTGTTCTCTTCCACTGAGGTTTTAATTTCCATGTTGTTAGTTTTCTTTGTTTACTCTTCCTGAATGCTAATTTTATTTTATTTTTTTTTTAATGTTGTCTTACTGTTTTTTCCCTGAGCGCTGCCTGTAGTCTCTGCTCTTAGTTAACTCTTGCTTTATAGTGCCATTTGGGAGTGGGTAGGGCTGGGGTAATCTTTGTTAATGATCTTCATCTGTTCTGTGACAACATTTTTCCTGTCCTGTGGTCTTCATCTACTATGCTGCTCACCACCCCCTGGTTCCTCTCTAACATTGTTGCAGCATTTTTGTTTAGATCCTATACTGATTTCTTTTTACTATTTTTATTTTCTTTTAAGAGGTTATGGCTAGTTCCTCTTTTTTTTTTTTTCTTAAGTTTATTTATTTTGAGAGAGAGAGAGAGAGAAAGCAAGTGGGGTAGGGGCAGAGAGAGCAGGGGACAGAGGGTCCAAGGCCAGTTCCATGACGACAGCAGGGAACCCGATGTGGGGCTTGAACTCAAACCGTGAGATCATGACCTGAGCTGAAGTCAGATGCGTAACTGACTGAGCCACCCAGGCGCCCTTTTATTATTGTTTTGATATATTCTAGGGCGTCTTCAAGTGGAAAAAGTTATGTGACTAAAGCCAGGTCAGGATTTGAATTCTGGCTTTGTCACTCACTGGCTCTGTGATCTCAAGGTAATTTAACCTTTCTGTGTCTCCGTTTTTTCTCTATACAATGGGAACAGTAACCTCACAGGATTGGTGAGAAGATTCAGTGAGTTAAGTTGTTCAAAACTCTTAGAACTGTAGCCAGTTCACAGTGCGTGCTGTATGAATATTAACAATATTAACCTACCCTACACACTTACTTGCACTTAGAAAATGCACAGCTTTTTTGCATAGAAGGATTTAACATATTGCATATTAATTACTTAAATCTGCCTAGTCATGCATAACATCTGAATAGGAGGTGTGCATTCAGCAAAAATGTTTTCAAAAAATTGATGAGCTTTTCAGTAATTTTTTGGGAAGCTGGATAATAAATAGTACAGTATATAATAACTTCTAATTAGCTTGCCTTGAAAATATTCATAGGAGACATGCTCAGGAAATACTTTGGTTTTTGCTCTGCATGCTTTTGTCATACTTGAGTTTATATCCAATAGGGACTGATATTTGAAGGTCAGCAAAATTCTGACATTTTAGACGAAAAATTCTTGCTAGGTATAGTTCAGAAAATAACCATATTGTAGGATGTTTTAGAAATTATAGGAGTTTGATACAGTTTGTTTTAATGAGTTCATATTTTTAATATAATTTTATTTTCATGGCTAAATTAAAATAACCTAGCATTATATGCCTTTTGTGCCTTTTAAAAATGTTTTTGTTTATTTTGAGAGAAAGAGACAGAGTGTGAGCGGGGGAGGGGCAGAGAGAGAGGGAGACACAGGATCTGGAGTAGACTCCAGCCTCTGAGCTGTCAGCACAGAGCCTGATGCGGGGCTCGAACTCACAAACCATGAGATCATGACCTGAGCTGCAGTTGGACGCTCAACCAACTGAGCCACCCAGGTGCGCCCCTGTACCTTGTTTTGAGCACACTCTGACTAAATATTCAGTCAGTGAGCAGGTAGATTTTTGAGTCACTACCAAGGATACGATGGTAAACCAAACAGACACGTTCCCTGCCTGAATTAGCCAGAGTATGAATGTTAAATTATTGCTGTAAATGCTCATAAGAGGATAAGCAGCTGCTGTGGGAATTTAGAACAGAGAGACCTGAAGTGTGGAGACAGGTAAGGCTTTCTCTGTGGAATTAACCTTTAAGTCTGAGTGGGAATTGGTGAGATGAAGCGTAAGTGTCGGGACAGTGTCAGCCTGACCTTGGGAGAGAGCATGGGGAGTGGAAAACACTGAAAGACGGTCAGTGTTGCAGACTCATCGAGGTGAGGTGTAGGGGATGGCAGGAGACGTGGGAAGCGGTGGGCAGGGACCAGATGATGCAGAGCCTTACGTGGCTTGTGAAGGAATCTGGGACCTTACCCTAAGGACAGTGGGACATTTGCAAAGTCTAAGCTTGGGAGTGAGATAAATTCACATTGGCTGCTCTGTGGGGAATGAGTCGGCGAAGACCAAGAATGGGTAATGGAGGCTTACCAGGGGGCTGTAGTAGGAGTCCAAGCCAAAGATTATAGCGACTTGAAATAGGGTGGTGGTAGTGAAGGTGGAGGGGTGGATGGATGCAAGGATTTCACAGGTGAAACTCATAGGACTCAGTGATTGATTATATGTGGAGGTGGGAGTGGGAAGGAGGGTGGTGTCAAGGATGATTTCCAGGTTTCTGACAGAAGCACCTGTGAAGATGTCGCCTTTCACCTGAGATAGTGAACAGAGGAGGAGGAAACGTGGGGCATCTGTGAAACATCTAGATGATGCTGTAGAGCAGGACGTTGCGTGGATGTGGAACTCAGAAGCAGTTACCTAGAAGGTAAAGTTCGGGATGGTCAGCATAATGATGGCAAATTAAATCATAGATGTGGAACAAAATTGCCTTGAGGATATCTGCAGAATGAAAATGTTAAGACGGCCTCACGTAGTACCCCAAGCTCCTCTCCTCTTCCAAAATTGCTATGCCTATATATGATTTGCACACAAATCATAGCTTCAGGATATATTATGTTTTGGAATGTGTACAGCTTCTATTGTGTCTTGAGTTGGTGCACATAATTAGACATATATTGGTTTATTTCTTAAACAAATACTTCAGAAAAGTTTTCTTTTTTCTTTTAGAGAGAGAGCCGGCAGGCCGGGGAGAAGAGGGGCAAAGGGAGAGAGAGAATGAGAATCTTAAGCAGGCTCCACACTCAGCGTGGCTTGATCCCACGACTCTGGGATCGTGACCTGAGCTGAAATCAAGAGTCAGACACTCAGCCATCTGAGCCACCCAGGGGCCCCTAAACAAACACTTCTTGAGTGTTGCTCTGTACTAGGTGCTGTGCTGTTAGATGCAGGTGATTCACAGACCTAAGTTATAGATTCTGCTTTATATGCTGATTCTTTGCAGAGACAGAAAAATAGGCAAGATGTTTTATAAATGCTGTGATACAGGTAAGCATGGGATGTTATGGGAGCAGACATAGCCATAGTGTAGGGCATTAAGGAAAGCTTCCTGAGAGAGGTAAGACCCAAGTCTGCTCTGACTTAGAGACCTAAAAGATGAGCTGGCATTGGTAGGCAAAGAAGGCAGAGAAAGGACCTACCACCATGTTGTACTGCCTCTCCCAGTTTCAGAGGCTGCAGGAAGGTCAAGGCCCGAGAGGACAGTAATGTCCATTGGGTTTGACAGTTAAGAGGTCAGTGGTGAACTTAGTGACCCTCTAGAGCAGAGTATGCGTTTGATTGTCTTCGTGTCTCCTGGGCTTTGCATAATTCCTGGCACTTAGTGTTTGTTGCGCTAGCTTTGGGCAGAAGCGAGACACCTCCTTCTCCAAGGTGAATACACGGGAAGAGGATGAGTCTGATTGCTGCTCCACTCTATGTGCTGAAGCAAGCTTATGGCAACTCTTTACCTGCATGCTTTTTTTGTGGCTATACAGGGAGGCCAGGTGAGCTCCTGCAGCCTGAACAGTTCTCGCTATTAATCTAGTGTTATTTTTATGTTTTACTCTAGTCTTTTTCTTTTCTTTTTCATGGCTGGGTACATGATACCTGTGTCTTTTTTTCATTCACTACTGTATCATAAGCACTTCCCCATGTCACTATAATTTTTTCATAAATTACATCTTCCCCCGCCCCCCCATAAATTACATCTTAAGTGGCTGCAAAATCTCTCACTTGGATGTGTATTTGAACATTCATTTGAGGACTGGTTTAATTTTTTTCTTTTGTAATAATTTGAAATAATTACAAACGTTGCAAAAATATTGCCGAGAATTCCCATATAGCGTTTAGCTCATTTATTGTGTCGTCTATCCGATTTCTCCATTGTAAGGTTACACTTTTCCCCTCTAATTATAAGAAGTATCTTATGGGCAGAAACTTGAAGACTGTAGAATACCCCATTTCTCAGAATTCTACCCATTAATTTTAGCATCCTTGGATGTTTCTTTTTTTTTTTTTTTTTTTTAATTTTTTTTTCAACGTTTATTTATTTTTTTGGGGACAGAGAGAGACAGAGCATGAACGGGGGAGGGGCAGAGAGAGAGGGAGACACAGAATCAGAAGCAGGCTCCAGGCTCTGAGCCATCAGCCCAAAGCCTGACCCAGAGCCTGACGCGGGGCTCGAACTCACGGACCGCGAGATCGTGACCTGGCTGAAGTCAGACGCTTAACCGACTGCGCCACCCAGGCGCCCCTCCTTGGATGTTTCTTAGCTGAATTATTGCTGAAATGGTTACCAAATGGTGACTTTCTTTTTTTTTAATTTAATTTATTTTTAAAATTTACTTTCAAGTTAGTTAGCATATGGTGCAACCGTGATTTCAGGAGTAGATTCTGTAATGCCCCTTACCCATTTAGCCCATTCCCGCTCCCACAACCCCTCCAGTGACTCTCTGTTTGTTCTCCATGTTTAAGAGTCTCTTCTGTTTTATCACCCACCCTGTTTTTATATGATTTTTGCCTCTCTTCCCTTATGTTCATCTGTTTTGTCTCTTAAAGTCCTCGTATGAGTGAAGTCATATGATATTTGTCTTTCTCTGACTAATTTCACTTAGCATAGTTCCATCCATGTAGTTGCAAATGGCAAGATTTCATTCTTTTTGATTGCCGAGTAATACTCCATTGTGTGTGTGTGTGTGTGTGTGTGTGTGTGTGTGTGTGTGTGTGTACCACATCTTCTTTATGCATTCATCCATCGATGGACATTTGGGCTCTTTCCATACTATGGCTGTTGTTGATAGTGCCGCTATAACAAATGGTGACTTTCTAATTACGTTATTCCTTCTACATTCATTAGTTGGTATTTTGATCTAAGGGAGCACTTTCTCCTCTCCTCATTTATTAGGCTCTTGTTTAATGGGTTATGATCCTTTATTATTGATCTGAACTGCTCCAGAGCTGACCATTAGGAGCCCCACAAGCTGGCTTCATTTTACGTTCGATACGGCCTCACTCCTTGGGCCTTTACCTGCTCCGAGGCACCGCAAAGGATCCAGGCTTATCTTGTTTGTGCCTTCTTTGCCTCAGCCCTGCAGTCAGCCATGCTTCCAGGGATCCCTGGTTCCTGTCAGGGAAGAATGGTATTTAGAAACCAAGGTCTAGCTGCTAGACGTGCTCTTTGTAATTGGGACATGACTGCTGCCAGGCTCTTTCCAGTGACCAGAGCTAGGGAATATATGCATGTATCACACAAAGGCACACACACTGCCCACGTCTATATTTGTTTTTATAGTTCATATCTTTATATATCAAAAACCATCCATTTACACCAAACCTTTTAATTTCAGTACAACCCCCAACATTTTTTCTAGTTTTTCCCTTTTCCTGTTTGCAATTCCCTTCCCCACCATGGAGAAATCTGGCTCCTGTTAGCTAGTGTCAGTGTACTTACTTACTTATTTGGTTAATCCCAGCATTGCCTGTTGCCACACCCCGAGACCCCCTCACGATGGCTGGATGCCCCACACCTCTCTTCACTCCAGTCCACGCCTACCCTGATTGGCACCTGAAGCTTAATGGCTTTTAGATTAAATTATTCAGAAAGACAGACAGGGAGGGAGCTCATTCCTTTTCATGGCTGCATAATCCTCCATTTTAGTGGATATACCATAGTTTATTCAGTTCCGACCAAAGGACTTACTCTCTTATGTTACAAATAGTGCTGCGGTAAATAGCCATGTGCGTGAATTGTGAATTTTTGTCAGTGTGTCTTTGGATAGTTTCTTAAATGTGAGATTACTGGGGTAAAGGGCAAAGCATGTAATTTCGTTAGACGTGGCCCCATCCTTCCCACCACCACACAGTGTGTGAGGACCGGTTTCCCCCAACACCCTCAAGCTTTTGTCCTAGCTGTGAGTTTGAAATTTTGTCTCTCAGAATTTTGAGGTGCTGTTATTTTTCCGTCTTGGAGGTTTTGGTGTATTTTAAGCGCTTATTTTATTTGTTTCTTTGTATGTCATCCACTTTAGGAAACCAGTTTCCTCTTTGGGTGTTTGGGTGTTTGTTCTAAATCTTCATTTGAAGATTCTTTTCCTTAATGGAAGAGGAGGTAGAAGTGAAATAGGTGATTAGTTCAGCCTTCCCGCTGTCATATTTGCTGAACAGACAGGTAAATCTGTTGACTGACTGATGGCCCTGTGTCTGCTGGAGCCTCAGGTTTGAAGACTGTATGTATGTTCAGGCATCACATCTGCATTCAGGACAGAAAGCAGGGGAAGGTACGGCCGCCTTCTGAAAGGCAAGGCTTGTTTTGTTTTGTTTTTAATTGTTTTTTAACGTTTATGTTAGAGAGAGAGAGACAGAGACAGAGTGCGAGCGGGGCAGGAGCAGAGAGAGAGGGAGACACAGAATCCAAAGCAGGCTCCGGGCTCTGAGCTGTCAGCACAGAGCCCAACGCGGGGCTCGAACCCACAGACCGTGAGATCATGACCTGAGCTGAAGTCAGACACTCAACCAACTGGGCCACCCAAGCACCCCTTTGTACATTTGTTATTTGCATAAATATAAAAATTAAAATTAAACATAAATATACAAATAAACAGATTGTGAAAAGAAAACAACCCTCCAAACCCACTTTTCAGTTTGGTGCCTATTCTTGTAAGTATGTGCTTAACACGTAACCTTAATTTTCAATATCAGTGTCGTCCTTGTTTGTTACCACCAGCAATGGGCCATACATATATATTACGACTCTACAACTAGATTTTTTTCCACTTAGCAGTATATACTAGACGTTTTGCCTATGTGAAGACATACAGCTGTGCCTCATTCTGTGTAATGGGTACATCGTATACTATACATGTCATTCTCTTGCCCTCATCAATCCATCACCCACCTTGTATCCTCTGGGCTGGTGACTGACATCTAAGAACAGCATCATCTGGGCTTTTTTGCCCTCTGGCTTGGAATCAGCTGATAAAAGACATGGACAGGGATCAGAGGGTGAGTGGTGGGAGAAGTCAGAGCATTTCTTATCCCCTCCCACCCCTTACTGGGGCTCCAGGAGCCGCTGTGCCCTTGGTAGTGATCTTCCTGATGGCTGGCCTCTCTTTTCCAATGATACCCTTTGTCTCCTGCTCTTTCACCTTGAGGGCAAGAGTAGCTTCCTACTGTTGATAGTCCCTAGATGCTTCACCACCCGTGGTTGGTTCCTTTCACTCTACTCACACAGCTCTAAAAAATCCTGTCATTAATTTCCTTCGGTTCATTCTCTGCATGTGCCATCTGTTTCCTGCCAAGACCCCAGCTGATATAGATGTCATTGTGTAGATGCACCATAATTTATTTGTTTGGTTCCCTGTTGATGGACATTTGAATTTTTTTTCTAGTATTTTGTTCTTATAATGAGTGTTGCTAATGAACATTTATGTACCTATTTTGTAAAGTATTTGTTGGAATGTTCCTTTAGGAAGAAGTCACAGAAATAGAAATGCTGGGCCAGGGTGCACGAATGTTGTAAATTTCAGTAGCCACTTACTTCCCCATTGCTTCTGAAAGAGTCTGCCATTTTACATTTCTACAGTGTGGTGTTTGGTTTTTTTAATGTTAAATTATAGAGGTAATACTTGTGGCTTACAACAAATAAACTTAACTTAGAAATATATAAAGAAAAAAGTACTTCCTAACATTGCATCCTATTTCCTGGAGGTAACACCATCAACAGTTAGCTATGTATCCTATCATGTTTTTTTTTTCTTTATAAGATTTATATCCTTATCATAGAATAAATTCATATATAGATAAAGTAAAATCATTTATACATGTATGTATGTGTGTATATCTCTATTTATCTATCTCTACTAAGGAAGCTCATTTGTAGACTCTGTTCTATTCATCTGTTTGTCTTTTCCTGTGCCAGTACTTATCTATCTTAAGAATTACAGCTTTGAGTTGTTTTTTTTTTTTTAATTTTATTTGAATTTTTATTTTATTTATTTTTAGTTTTTTGAGTTGTTTTGATATCTGGTAAGGCAAATCCTCATCTCATTATTTTTCATGAAAAAAATTTCTTGGCTCTTCTTGGGCATGAAGTCTTTGGATTAACTTTAGATTTAAGTTAAAACAAACAAACAAACATGGATCTTGGCCGGAGTCAGACCGAATTTATAGAGAACTGACATATTTCCAATATCGAAACTTCTCACTTAGGAGCCTGGTGTGTTTTCTTTATTTATTCAGATCTTTTATGCCCTTTGGTGAAAATCTTGCCCATTTCCTCCTAAGTTTATTTTTAGATATATTATAGGTTTTGTTGCCGTCATGAATGGAATTCTTCCTCTTACATCTTCTCATCAGTTATTGCTGGTATAGTTTTTAAGAAGATTTTTGTGGGGTGCCTGGCTGGCTCAGTTGAATTAGCACGCGACTCTTAATCTCAGGGTTGTGAGTTCGAGCCCCATGTGGAGTGTAGAGATTACTTAAATTAAAACTTTAAAAAAAAAAAAAAGCTGTTGAGTTTTGTAAACTAATCTTATCACCTACTTATTTGTTCTGATGATTTTTTCAGTTGATTCTCTTGGCTTTTCTTTTCTTTTTTTTTTTTTTTTAATTTTTTTTTTTTTTCAACGTTTATTTATTTTTGGTACAGAGAGAGACAGAGCATGAACGGGGGAGGGGCAGAGAGAGAGGGAGACACAGAATCGGAAACAGGCTCCAGGCTCTGAGCCATCAGCCCAGAGCCCGACGCGGGGCTCGAACTCACGGACCGCGAGACCGTGACCTGGCTGAAGTCGGACGCTTAACCGACTGCGCCACCCAGGCGCCCCCCTCTTGGCTTTTCTAGGTGGACAGTTATATAATCTGTAGTTGATAACTTTTTAATCACTTTATGTATAGTGTTTATACATAATTTCTTTCTCATATGTTATTTCTGGCCAAGATATCTTAGTGGGGTAGGGGGTGGTGATCCTAGGAAGTCTTCCCGGCTGATGTTACATTTAAGGTGAGCATCAGAGAATGCTGATCATCAGAGAATGTTCCAGGCAGGCCTTGAGGAAAGAAACAAGGCTGCGTTCAGTGAGTTGGAAGAAGAAAGGCAAAGGACACAGACAAGGCTGGGAAGTGCAAGAGATGGGTTGGAGAGTAAATAGGGGTACAGTCAGAAACTGCTAAACTCTAAGGAGCAATTCCTTTATTCTAAAGGAATTGAGAATTTAATGAAAGATGTGTTAGGCAGAATGGCCCCCCAAAGATGTCCACGTCTGAATCCCTGGTATCCATAAATATGTTCCCTCATGTGGCAGAAGGGACTTCGCAAATGCAATTAAGACTACAGACCTTGGGGAGCCTGGGTGGCTCAGTCAGTTAAGCATCCGACTTCAGCTCAGGTCATGATCTCACGGTTCGTGAGTTTGAGCCCCACGTCGGGCTCTGCGCTGACAGCCCAGAGCCTCAAGCCTGCTTTGGATTCTGTGGCTCCCTCTCTCTCTATTCCTCCCCTGCTCATGCTCTATCTCTCTCTTTCTCTCTCAAAAATAAAGAAACATTAAAAAAAATTTTTTTTAAAGACTACAGACCTTAAAACAGGGAGATTATCCTGGATTCTTCAAGTGGACCCGACCTAATCATATGAGCCTGAGAAGCAAAGAAGTTTCTCTGGCTGGGCACAGAAGCAAGATGTAGTAGAAGGGGAAGTTGGAGAGATTCAGAATGAGAGGGACCTAACCCAGCGTGGCTGAAGGGGGCTGCATGGAGCAGAGACTGATATCCGGCCAGGAGATGGGGACATCAGCCTTACAGCTGCTAGGAACTGTGTTCAGCCCATAGCTGGAATGAGCTCGGAAGCAGATCTGTCTTCGGTGTCTGTAGAAAGGAACACAGCCCTACCGACCGACTTCTTGGTTTTGGCCCTGTGACACCCTGTGCAGAGGACCCTGTTGAGACACAGTGTACCAGGACGTTGGGCACCCGGAGCTCTGAGACAACACATTTGTGTTGCTTGGAGCTGCTGGGTTTGTGGTACTTTGTTACACGTCGGTGGAATGCTAACTCAGCAGGGTTGAAGCAGGAGAGTGGCGTCAGAATAACGGACCAGTCCTACCTCCATGTGAGAATGGATCCGGGAGAGCGCACTTCGGAGGCGGGGCACTCGGTGGTGTGGACTAGGGTAGTGATGGGGGGAAGGGGCATGACTCGAGACTTATGTGGGAGGTTGGAATCGCCACAATTTGGTCATTGATTGGATGCTGGGAAGGAGGGAGAGGAGGAACGCAGGGACAATTGCTGAGTTCTGGCTTTGGATGCTGAGTGACTGGTGGAGCTGTGTCTCAAGGCCAGGACGGGCAGCTTGGAGGATTGCTAGGTCAGGAACTCAGTGGTAACTCCAGGTGGTTCTTCGTTTGGAAATTCTCCTGTAAATACTTATTTTAAGATAGAGTATATCAACAAGATGATTGCTTTATCCTTTAAGACCTGAATTATTTTTTTGATTTTTTTTTTTTTTTTTTTTCCTTTTAGGTCATGTAGGAAATTGTAAACCATGTGAAGATGGGACTCTTGGTATTTGTGCGCAATCTGCTGCTAGCCCTCTGCCTTTTTCTGGTACTGGGATTTTTGTATTACTCTGCGTGGAAGCTGCATTTACTCCAGTGGGAGGATCCCAGTAAGTATGGTCACCCCAGCCTGCCCCCAGGGAACGTGGGGTGTTCGCTGGGCTGCAGTGCCCTCACACCCTTCGGAGACAGGCAGTGAGAGGAGACCGCACGCTCCTGGGACTCATGCTCAGAAATTGCCTCCCATTTTTGTGGCTGTAGGTTGAGATCTTTGATGTTTTTCAAAAACTGCATGCCATGGCATATCCTCTTATGATCTCCGTAAAAACATGCTATTCTGCAATAAAAGCCCAAACTCTTCCAGTACTTCTGGTTCCTGAATGCCGTGCTTTTTAATTACTAAAGTGCATTGCCTCTCCCATTTGTATTCGTTGCCTCGGGGCTCCGTATCACAGCTGGTTTTCTTCTGTCCTGAAAACGTTCACCTTTACCTTTTCTTTGAATTTGCAGTTTTCAATTTAATACTGTCTTTGTTTTTATGTTCCCTGAAGAAATTTTGTCTGCCTAGTTATTTTGTCCTTGCTGGCACTGAACTTGTACCTGAACAGAATAATGGCTCCCCTCCCCGCACCCTCCCCAGTACCTCCTAATCCCTTTCTCTGGCTTGTACTCCTGGCCTCCTGTGTTACACAGTGTTTGCCACATAGTTCTCTGTACCCCTCTGAGTTGGTTTCGACTCATGCAGTATGGCCTATGCTGTGGTGTTTTGAGGCTTGTGGTCAAAGGGCTCGCATTGGGCGTCACCAGCAGGTGCACATTCTCTTCTTGGATGTTGCCCGAAGTCTCACACAGTGACCATATGTAGTTTTCCTTTTGGTTCTGTTTGTCTGATGGCTGGCTGAGCTTGGTGCAGGAAACACTGGGTAGTCTGGTCCTGATTCCTGGTGAATGTGACTTCCCTAAAATAGTTTTGTTTTTACAAACATTGACTGGCTACCAGTGTAGAATTCACTCGAGAGTCGAGTCAGTCTCTGGGTCTGAGGTTAAAATGAGTGGGAAGAGGCAAGTGGCATTGGCCTACTATTATTGTATTGAGACCTTGATAGCGGAACCATTCCTATGAAGTAATTCATTTATTTCTTACATGGCCCAAACTCCTGAAGCAGTTTCAAGCCAACTAAAAAAAAATTTTTTTTAATGTTTATTTAGTTTTGAGAGAGAGAGAGCAACAGAGTGTGAGCAGGGGAGGGGCAGAGAGAGAGGAAGACAGAATCTGAAGCAGGCTCCAGGCTCCTAGCTGTCAGCACAGAGCCTGATGCAGGGCCCGAATTTGTGAACCGTAAGATCATGACCTAAGCCGAAGAGGACACCCAACCGACTGAGCCACCCAGGCGCCCCTCAAGCCAATTTTTAAAATGTAGTGTTTGGTACCTCTTAACTTCTTGTTTTACGTGGAATGTTTCAGTGCCTCTTAAACGCTTAGCTTATAATTTTCACTAATTACTTTGTCTTTCCAGAGTTTATTTAAATTTCTCTGTCCCAACTTATTTTTTAAAATAAGAAGACTACCCAGAATCAAGTGTTTGCATCAGTGCAGTGCAAAATTCTGTAGTCAAAGTCATTCTCTATATCCATCATGGATAGATTTCATCTGTATCCATAAAATAGAAATATGTTCAAGGAATGGTGGTCTCCTTTTCTGTTGAGAACTGTTGACCTATAGACAACATAACTAAGAATTAGATAATATTTTCCTAGAGAAGTTGAGAAGGACATTAACTTTATGGAAGACCTATCATATGCCAGGTGTTAGGCTACACAACTTATTAATTATATTAAATTATATGAAGGTAAATTAAATTGAAATAAATTTACTTCTCACTGTAACCATGTGGAGATGCTGTTATCCCTGTTTTCCAGCTGAGCAAACAAGGACTTAATTAAATGTTACACAGCTAATTATTAGAACCGGAACTGAATCCTGGTTTGTCTTTAAAACCCATGTTCCTTATTTTATTGAAAAGTATAATAAATACTAAGACTAAGGATAGGATTGAATTCTGTATTCTCATTGGTAAAAAGAGAGGAGAGGGACTCAGAGAAGAAATAGCAGAGAGTGTCAGGACGGAGGCGGAGAAGAAAGAAGGAAGGGAAGTAAGGGGAAGGGAAAGAAAGGAAGTTCTCCAAACGAGCGAGCAGTTTATTGGCTTGGAGGTGGCACGGTGCTGTGTGTTCACGAGCCAGCGCTGTAGGCTTCAGTAGTTTATTAATAGCTGTCTGCTTTCCTTGGAGTGAATTATCAGCTGACTAACCACTATTTGCATCTTTTTGTTCTTCTGACACTCAGGCCTTTTAGATACTTGACTTTGAATAGGTCGTTTTAGACCGTCTTACTGTAGCATATTGTTTTCTGTACTGTAACATCAGAGAGCAGGGTAATATGACCAACTCTGATGGCTGACCAAGGCGGAGAAGTGTCTTTTACTCGATAAACAAAAGTCAGTTTATTGAGCCTCCTCTAGGAGATGGCCATTGTATAGTGAAATTTACTGCTGCTGCTAATAATAATAAAATGAAAATAGTAATTTATTGAGTGTCTATGTGCTGTGATGGGAACTTTGTATTCATAATGTATTTGAACTTCATAGTTTATTAAGATTTTTTTTTTGTGGGGGGCTCCTGGCTGGCTGGGTCGGTTAAGTGTCTGACTCTCAATTTTGGCTCAGGTCACGATCTCATGGTTTGTGAGATTGAGCCCTATGTCGAGTCTGCTCTCTCCCTCTCTCTGCTCCTTCCCTGGTTGCATGCTCTCTCTCTCAAAATAAATAAACATTAAAAAATTTTTTAAATTAAATTTATTATTATTATTTTTTTAATGTTTATTTTTGAGAGAAAATGAGCAGGGGAGGGGCAGAGAGACAGGGGGACAGAGGATCCGAAGAAGGCTCTGTGCTGACAGCAGACAGCCTGATGCAGGGCTCCAGTTTGTGAACCATCAGATCGTGACCTGAGCCAAAGTCGGACACTTAACCGACTCAGCCACCCAGGCACACTGATTTCTTTTGTTTAGAGACAGGGAGAGAGCATGAGCGGGGGAGAGGGGCTGAGAGAGAGAGAGAGAGAGAGAGAGATGGAGAGACAGAGGCAGAGAGAGAGAGAGAGAGAGAGAGAGAATCTTAAGCAGGCTCCATGCTCAGTGTGGTGCCTGATGTGGGGCTCAGTCCTGTGACCTGAGCCAAAATCAAGAGTCAGACGCTCAACTGACTGAGCCACCCAAGTACCCCTGATCCTCATAGTTTAGATTGATTATTATTATCCTCTCTTACAGATGCAGGAGCTGAGGCTTCAAAGAGGCTCAATAAGAGTTTGTATGTCTTTCATCTGGGGGGTATTTCCAAGTTTGAACAATAAATGTCTTTAGCATTATTTTTCCTTAATTTTTACACTTTTTTATGACTTACCAAGGTTATCTATTGGAATTCCTTCATGGTGGTGGGGGGAGTCTAGAGATTTTTATTATTAAATTATGCATTCAGTAAGCAGTATATTCCTATTTTGGCCCATGTACTATTCTGTGTAAAGTGGATGTAAGATGAACATAGACATTTATGGTCTCAGCCTATTGACACAATAACAGCTCTATTTTTAAAAACTAGTTTATTTATTTTTGAGAGAGAGCACGCAAGCAGGGGAGGGGCGGAGAGAGAGGGAGACAGAGAATCTGAAGCAGGCTCTACGCCGACAGCAGTGAGCCCAATGCAGGCCTTGAACCCATGAACTGTGAGATGACTTGAGCTGAAGTCGGACGCTCAACTGACTGAGCCACCCAGGTGCCCCTTATATGTTGTGTTCTAAAAGAGATGTGTGTATGAAATGCCATGTTAGGGCATAGAATCCCTTCTAGACAGAAAATCTTATGATTTCATCAGTCCCAAGACATTGTGGCAGGGTGCACACTGCTTTGTTTTGAGCAGCTTAGAGCCGTGTGTGGCCAAGGCTTGGTCAACTTGCCAGGACCTGGGTCAAGTGCTTAACCTGAAAGGCTTTAAGTATAAGATTGGTCTCATTATCAACTTGTTTTTAAAAGTTCTGTAGCTTGCAGTTTTTGGTTTCTCATGTTAAGGAGCTTGGAAGTTACCACTCTGTCCTCACAACACCTAAAAACCTGAGCAGACAGAAAAACCAGTAATTCTTTTTGGATCCATAAGAGAGGGGAGGACACAGGGCAGACTGCTGCCTCTGAGATTGGAGAGACAGGTGAATACAGGGAGTGGCATGCAAAAACTGTCACAGGAAGCAGTGCCAGAATAGGAAAACCTGAATTATAATAGATGAATTGCTGGAGGCTCTGGACAAGTCCGAGAATCAAAACCTCTAGGAGTAGCCAGTCACAGGGGCCCCCACAGTATTGTGAGATTTACTTCCAGGGGCTCAGCCAGATTCTCACAGGAGATATTGGGGAAAGATCTTCCCATGCATCTGGCACATGAGAAGAAAGGAACCGTTTTGAAATATGCCAGGACAGTTTTTTCTTCTTAACAAGACCTGCCCTCAAGGGAAACTAGTTAACCAGAGCCCAGCCTGTTGGAGTAGTATCAGAGCCTAACTGACCTGGGGAAAGGGAAGTATCCAACTCCAGTCATCTCTAGCCTTCCACGTGGGAGAAAGGAAATATCCAGTTCCATCCTTGAGGGCAAAGAATTCCCCACGGAAGGGATACAGATGGGAAATGACGAAAAGACATCACATATCATCAGGGATATACAAACTAAAACAACGTTGAGGTACCACTATGTACCTATTAGAATGGTCAAAGTCCCAGAACACTGACAACATCAAATGCTGGCGAGGATGTGGAGCAACAGGAACCCTCATTCATTGCTGGTGGGAACGCAAGATGGTACAGACACTTTGGAAGACAGTTTGGCAGTTTCTTATAATACTAAACACATTCTTACTCTGTGATCTAGCAGTCACATTCCTTGGTATTTACCCAAAGGAGTTGGTTGTTTTTTTGTCCACAAAAAACCCTGCACACAGATGTTTATAGCAGCTATATTCATCATAATGGCCAAAAGTTGGAAGCAACCAAGATGTCCTTTAATAGTTGAATGGAGAAACTGGGGTAGATCCAGACAATGGAATATTGTCAATCGCTAAACATAAGTGAACTATCAAGTCATGAATAGACATGGGGGAGCCTTAAATGCATATTTCTAAGTGAAGGAAGCCAATCTGAAAATGCTACACACTGTATGATTGCAACTATATGACATTCTGGAAAAGGCAAAACTATGGCGATAATAAAAAGATTAGTGGTTGCCAAGGTTGGAAGTGGGGAGAGGTAGGTATAAGCAGGGCATAGAGGATTTTTAGGATGGTGAATCTATAAGATATCATTATGATGAATATGTTTTTGTACTTTTGTCCAAACACAGAGGCTGTGCAACACCAGGCATAAACCCTTATGTAAACTATGGACTTTAGGTAATTATGATGTATCAGGATAGGTTCATCAGTTTTAAAAGTGTACCATTCTGGTGAGGGATATTGATAATGGGGGAGGATATACATGTGTGGGGGCAGGAGGTATAATAGGAAATATTTGTACTTTCCCTTGAATTTGCTGTGAACCTAACTGCTCTAAAAAAAATACTCTTAGTAAAGTACTGTACAATTATCATATTTTATGTATGTGTGTGCATGTTTATACACACATGTAAGATGATAAAAATATATATGTACATATGTTTAACTTAATGAACAAATGAACACAGTCTTGGAGTGAGTTAGATGTACTTCAGTTTCTTCATCTCCAAAATGGAGACAAAATACTGACATTTCTCTTGGCTCTGATGCTTTATTCAGGTCAGGTCTTATAGGAGAGTTGGGTTGTTGCCTCTTATCGGTAGACCTGATTCCCGTTCTCCCTTTCATGGAAATTTTACATATTTTATTATTTTAATTTTTATCTATATGTATTTCATAAGTTAAAGTGGATATTTTGGAGGAGTAGGATTAATTTCTTATGGGACCTTTAAAAATTCATATTACCGTATTTATCAATATTGCAATTCCCTCTGTGTTCTTGCCTATATTTTACAAAAGATCATAACGGGAGAGATCATAAAATATGCATTATTGATCTGATTACTATGGAGAATACCATCTGGCAAGTAAGTTGGAGTTTGGATCTGATGTTGGGAGAAGGGTAGATTAAGTTTAGCTTAATAGACATAGGAAATTATGTTCACTCTTAGTTTTCCATCTTAAAAACGAAATGGAGGCTGGTATTTCTAGCCTGTGGCTTAGGGTAACACTCTGCTTCTTATGATAATGGCATAACTGGTATCAAGCTAGTCGTCTCTCTATAAATAGTTACAGAGCTGGACAGTATAAATGAAGCAACTCTTGCCAAGCAGTGGACAGGAGGCAGTATAAAATTTCAGTGCCTAAGAAAAGGAAAACTTATGAGGTGAGCTCTGCAGTTCTCTTTGTGGGGGCAATTTCCCAGCTCTGCCCAGAGAGCTGGAATCTCAACAGACCATAGTGCCTCCACTTGGCTGAGGAAGCAGAGATCAGGGTGTAGGGCAGCTGAAGTGGTTGGAGTCCGTGAGACAGGTCATCACTGAGTAGGGAATTTTTGAGAGACACAAGCTGGGCCAGGGGAGGAATTCCTAGGAGTCGGTAGCTGTGGACTGGGCTATGTATGTGCAGGGCAAAACCATCTGAATTTACGTAGGTAACAGCTGTACAGGACAGGAGTAGAGGTCAAGCAGTCTGTGGGTGGCTGAAGAGTCAGGGACTTTAAAGTTGCAGCCCTACCAGAGTGGAGAAATCTCCTTAGAACTTTACTACCCCTGGCATCCAGATGCCAGAAAGTTCATGCCTTAAGAATAAAGATCTCACTCCAGAGTAAGACTCACCCTAACAAGACCTAAAACCAAGCCCCAACCAAGGCTGGGTCCTGTCAAGTTAGAGAAGAGTCAAAAATACCATGGACTCTCCTCAGATCCACACTAAACATAGCGTCGAATCCTGCCTCCACAAATTCAAGGTGGTCAGGCAGTAATTGAACTGCCTGATAAAATAGAAATCGGCACTCTTCAGAGGAAGATAGCAGTATTCATAGTTTCTGCATGCAACATCCAGAGTGGTCAGTGTTCAATAAAAAGTTAGTAGACATACAAACAGACAGGAAGGAAATAGTGACCCATATTAAAGAAAAAACAAAGCCTGTAGATGAGAGAACTCACATAGCAAAATAGCTATTACAAATAATTTATTTTATTTTATTAAACATTTCTTCTTTGTTTATTTTTGAGAGAGAGAGAGAGAGCACAAGCAGGGGAGACACAGAGAGAGAGGGAGACACAGAATCTGAAACAGGCTCTAAGCTCTGAGCTGCCAGCACAGAGCCCGACATAGGGCTCAAACTCACAAGCTGTGAGATCATGACCTGAGCCGAAGTTGGACACTCAACCGACTGAGCCACCCCGTTGCCCCTATTTTATTTTTTTAAATAAATGCTGTTCTTTTTTTTTTTTTTAAGCTTATTTATTTTGAGAGAGTGTGAATGCATGTGGGGGAGGGGCAGAGAGTGTGAGCAAGATAGAGAGTATTCTAAGCAGGCTCTGTACCATCAGTGCAGAACCCAATGTGGGGCTTGAACCCACAAACTGCAAGATCATGACCTGAGCCAAAGTCTGGCACTTAACTGACTGAGCCACCCAACTGCTCCTATTACAAATAATTTAAAGGATTAAAGAAAAATACAGTGAACAATAAGTAGTCTCAGCAGAGAAATCAAAACTATAAAAAAACCAAAAACAAATTCTAGTACTAAAAAGTATAGGAACAGAAAGTGAAGATTTCACTTCACAGTAAGTTGAAAATAACAGAAGTCAGTGAAGTTGAAGGGAGTGCAATAGAAATTTTCCAGTCTGAAGCACAGAAAAAAAAAAAATATTGAGGAAAAATGAACTAAGCCTCAGGGACCTGTGGGACAGTATAAAATTGTCTAATATATATGAGTGTTAGACAGAAAAAAATGTTAAGAAATAACGGCTGAAAGCTTCCTAAATTTGGTGAAAAACATTGACTTACAGATCTAAGAAGTTCAGCAAACTCTAAAAAGGATAAATATTGGGAAAGTTTAGGCATATGATAGTTAAATATTGGGAAAGTTTAGGCATATGAAAGTTTAGGCATATGAAATCTAAAGTGAAAATCTTGAAGACAAAGAAAAAGAAACATTCTCTATGGGGGTAGGAAATCACACTGACCTTTCACCAGAACCAGTAGAGTTCACACAATGAAAGATCTTCAAAGTGCTGAAAGAGAAATACCAAACACCTGTCATCCCAGAATCCTTTATCTGTTGGAAATATCCTTCAAAAATGAGGATGAAATGAAGACATTTTTTCAGATAACAGTTAAGAGAGTTTGTTGCTAGCAAAGATGCATTACAGAAAAAACACTAAAGAATGTCCTTCAGTCAACAGGACGTGAGAGCAGATGGACATTTGGATCAATAGGGAAAAGCGAAGGTTGCTGGAAATGGTAAATAATGGGCAAATATAAAAGACTCATTCCTTTTTTTTCTCATCATTTGCTTAAAAGACAACTAATTGCTTAAAGCAAAAATAATAACCCTGTAGAATGAGGCTTAGAATATGTGTAGAGGTAAGATATGACAAAACTTGCACAAGACATGGGGAGAGGGGAGATAAGTGGAACCTTACCTGTTGTAAAGTTATTACATTTGTGAAAAGAAGAAGTGGGAAGTAGGAATGTTGTGTATAAAGTGAGGAAAGAGTAAAGTAAGAGGTAGGAAATGTCAGACATGAAGAGGTATTATATTGGCTCTAAATAGACTCTGATAAGTTAAGGAGGTGTATTCTTTAGCAGAACTCCTTGGTAGAACAACTACTAGGAAAAAAAATAACACAAAGAGGCATATTTATCTGAGAGGCCAATGAAGAAATAAAAAGCACTAAAAAATAGTTAACCGCCCCCAAAAGCAGGAAAACAGCAATATAAGAGCAAAAAAACAGTAGAGAAAAATGGAAAACAAATTTAAGACAGTTGACTTAAGCCTGACTGTGTTAACAATTACATTTCAATGGGAATGGATTAAAACTCCAGCTAAAGGCAGAAATTGTCAGAATGGTTAACAAAGCAGGATGTATGTCCTGATAGGAGACCTTTATTTTAAATACTTTTTTTAATGTTTATTTATTTTTGACACACACACACACACACACACACAGAGTGTGAGCCAGGAGGGGCAGAGAGAGAGGGAGACACAATCAGAAGCAGGCTCCAGGCTCTGAGCTGTCAGCACAGAGACCTATGCGGGGCTCGAACCCATGAATCGCGAGATCATGACCTGAGCCGGTCAGATGCTTAACCAACCAAGCCACCCAGGCATCCCTAAGAGACCTGTATTTTAAATTTAAAAACAGGTTCAAAGAAAAAACAGGGTCAAAGATATGGAAAATACATCTTTTTTTTTTTTTTGGAAAATATATCTTATATAAATAATAAGCATAGGAAAGTTGGCATAACAATATTAATTTCAGCTCATTATACCTTATGACAAAAAATATGACAAGAGATTACAGAGGGTCATTACATAATGATAAAAGGAGCAGTTTGTCAAGAAGACATACGTAAATATGTATGTACCTAATAATCAGAGAGTGTTAAACTTCATTAAGCAAAAACTGATTAAAACTAAAAGGGAGAAAGGGACAAATCCACAATAATGTTCAAATATATTAATACCCCTCTCTCAGTAATTAATAAAACAAGTCAAAAATCTGTAAGGATATAGAAGATCTAAGCAACTCTATGAACTACCTTTTCCTAATTGACATTTATAGAACATTTTACCCAATGGCAGAATACACATTCGTTCTAAGTGTACAGAGAATGTTCATTGAGATTTTTGTGCTATTGAGGACATGATAGATGAAGTTAATATGTAGATAATATACTGGGAGAAGAAAATTTCAGTATTTGTCAACGATACTGGAATTAAAATTAAAAAAATAAAATTTGCTAGGTTTGATATTTAGAATATATAAGGAATTCCTGCAAAGGAAGAAGAAAAAGGCAGCAATCCCAGTAGAAAATGGGCAAAGAATTAGAACATGGAGTTTACAGAATAAGAAACCCATAAGGTTAACCATAGGAATAGATATTCAAACTCATGAGCTATAACAAATATTAAAATTAAAACAAGATATCTCCTTATACCTTAGACTGACAGAAAAATGTTAGAAAGCTGGATAATCCAAGTGTTGGCAGGAATGTGAGAATATAGTAACCTGTATTCTTTGCCAGTGGGAAGCAGACTGGTAAAGCCATTCTGGAACACATTCTTGTAATAACTAACTGAAATATACATACATCCTTTAGCTCAGCAAATCTGCCATATATATATACATATATATATATATATATATATACACACACATATATATGTGTATGAATGAATATATATGTGTATATATATGTATATATATGTGTATATATATATGTATATACATATACATATACATATATATATATATTCATTCATTCATTCCATGGCACTTACCAGAGACATACATTATTTGTGTGCTCAGAGAGTTGGAGGATGAATGTATTTCCATCCTAGGGGTGGGGGTGAGTAGGCAAAAAGTAGAGTATTTATATCATGAAATGATTTGCAGCTGTTAGAAGTAACAGATCCAGTATACACAAAACAACATGGATGGAACTTTAAACACATAATTTAAGTCAAAAGTGAAGCAGAATAACACAATGCCACTTTTGTAAATTAAAAGAACAGGAATACAAAGATTTCTTAGGAAACAAAAAACATGAGCCATAAAATTAAAAAGCGATAAATTAACTTGACCCAAACTAAAAATGTTTGTCCTCTGCAGCCAATTAAGCTGACTGTGCTCTTTCCCCGTGGGGCCCACTGTGCAGTGGCTGTGAACAGCAGCCTCCTTGGTAGTGTATGCAGCCTGTTGGTTGTACGGGTTGCCCTATGGGACCTTGGAGACAGTTTTCTTCTGGTGGACATTGAGGTTTGGCCTCATGCTTTCTCCAGTCTAGGCTCCAGACAGGTATGCGGGGTGCCTTTGGAAAGCCCCAGGGCACAGTGGCCAGGGTCCACATTGGCCAAGTCATCATGTCCATCCATACCAAGTTGCAGAACAAGGAGCATGTGATTGAGGCCCTACCTAGGGCCAAGTTCAAGTTCCCTGGCCGCCAGAAGATCCACATTTCCAAGAAGTGGGGCTTTACTAAGTTTAATGCGGACGAATTTAAAGACATGGTGGCTGAAAAGCGGCTCATCCCAGACGGCTGTGGGGTCAAATACATCCCTGATCGCAGACCCTTGGACAAATGGAGGGCTCTGCACTCATGAGAACCTCAGCACTGCCCTTCCCCATTCATGCCCACCAATAAATCCTGCTTCCTGTCAAAAAAAAAAAAAAAAAATGTTTGTCCTTTAAAAAACACAACTAAGAAAATGAAAAGACAAGCCATAGAATGGGGAAGAATATTGAGTACTTGTATATATAACATTCAGTTAAAAATATTTAGTACATGCATATGTTTGTATCTAAAATATATAAAAAATTCTTATAATTTAATAATAAGAGGGTAAACAGCTTAACCAAAAATGGGTAAAATATCTGAAGAGACACTTTACAAAAGATGTACAATGGTAATAAGCACATGAAAAGATTCTCAGCATTGTTACTCATCATAGAAATACAAATTAAAACCATAGTGAGATAACATTACATATCAACTAGAATGACTTAAGTTTTGAAAAAAGATAAAGTGTTAGCAAGAATATGAAGTAAATGGAACTCTTATATTGCTGTTGTGAATGTAAAATGGTGCAACTCCTTTGAAAACCAGTTTGGCAATCTCTTAAAAAGTTATACACACACCTGCCAAATGGCAGTCATTCCACTCGTAAGTATTTACCTAAGAAAAAGTAAAAGCATATGACCAAATAAGACCTGTATATGAATGCTCACAGCAGCTTTATTCCCAGGAGCTCCAAACTGGAAACCAACCCAAATGTCCATCAACAGGTGAATGGATGAACAAAATGTGAAATATTCACACAGTGAAGTACCATTTAACAATGAAAAGGAACAAAGTTGATACGTTCAGCATTGTGGATGAATGTTAAACTCATGAATGAGTACATATTAATATTATTAAGTACATACTAATATTAATATTAATTAGTACACATTAATATTAATTGATATTAGTGTAATAGTATATTATGACTACATATTATATGTTCCATTTATATAAAATACAAGCTAATCATTAATAATTAAAAGCAGATTGTTAGTTACCTTGGATGAAACATGAAGGGAGAAATGGATTGCAAACAGGCACAGGAATTTTTTGAGATAGAAATGCCCTGTGTCTTGATAATGGCAGTGGTTTTGTGAATGTATATAACTGTAAATACTCTTCAAATTGTATACATTAAATTGAAGCAGTTTATTGTATGTAAATTACTCCTGGATAAAGTTGATAAGAAAGAGTAAATGCATATCAAACATACATATACTAAAAGAACGTAAGCAAATGTATCCATTAAACATAGAATGGTTGCCTCTGTAGGAGGAAGAAATGGGAGAAAAAGGGGAATAAAATTTATGACTTGATTTATACTATTTTCCATAGGGTTCTTTGCAATTCCCTCAATGTGGTTGGGTAATCGTTTCTGTATGCTGGTACATTCTGTGATAGTTAGGAGACTAGCCTATCTGAATGCAGGAAAGACTCTCTAGGGAGCAGAATAGCCAGCATCTACACTAAAATCCACATAACATTGCTGCGTAAGAAATGAAAGAATATTGAAATAAAGATACACCGTGTTCACGCAGCAGAAAGCATGATCTTAAGATACTGAATCTCCCCAATTTGTTTTAGGATTCAACACATTTCCACTAAAAATCCCAGAAGGTGTGGTGGGTTCTTTTAAAAATTCACTTTTTTGCTAGAAATTGCTAACTGACTCTAAAGTTAATATGAAAATACAGAGAATTTAAAATTGTCAAAATAGTTTTGGTAGGGCATGTGACTCTTGATCATGGGGTCGTGAGTTCAAGCCCCAGGTTGGGCACAGAGCTTACTTACAATGGCTAAAATTAACAACTCAAGAAACAACAGATGTATGTTGGCAAGGGTGCAGAGAAAGGGGAGCCCTTTTGGACTGTTGGTGGGAATGCAAACTGGTGCAGCCACTCTGGAAAACAATATGGAGGTTCCTCAAAAAATTAAAAATAGAACTACCCTGGAGTGCCTGGGTGGCTTAGTCAGTTAAGCGTCTGATTTTGGTTCAGGTCATGATCTTGTGGTTCGTGAGTTTGAGCCCCACATCGGGCTCTCTGCTGACAGCTCAGAGCCTAGAGCCTGCTTCAGGTTCTGTGTCTCCCTTTCTTTCTGTCCCTCCCCCACTCACACTCTGACTCTCTCTCTCTCTCTCTCTCTCTCTCTCTCTCAAAAGTACATAAACATTAAGAAAACATTTTTTTTTAGTAATAAAAAAAGAACTACCCTATGGCCCAGCAATTGCACTACTAGGTATTTACCCAAAGGATATAAAAATGCTGATTCGAAGGGACACATGCACCCCAATGTTTATAGCAGTGCTATCAACAATAGCCAAATTATGGAAAGAACCCAAATGTCCATTGACTGATGAATAGATAAAGAAGATGTAGTATGTGTATGTGTGTGTATATATATATATACACACATATGTAGTATGTGCATATATGTGTGTATATATACACATATGTAGTATGTGTGTATGTGTGTGTGTATACACACACACACACAATGGAATATTACTCGGTGATCAAAAAGAATGAAGTCTTGTCATTTGCAACAGTGTGGATGGAATTAGAGTGTATTAGCGTAATAAATCAGAGAAAGACAAATATCTGATTTCACTCATGTGGAACTTAAAATAGATGAACATAAGGGAAAGGGAAGGAAATACACATACATTGACTGTGTTCCTTATGCTGTGCCTTTTATTCCTATGATTTACTTATTTAATAGCCAGTTGATTTTTGATAAAGATACCAAGGCAATTCAATAGGAAAAAAAATACAATCTTTTTGATAAATGGTAGCAAACAAATCTTGACTCATGTTTCTCACCATGTACAAGATTAACTTGATAAGTATCATATATCTAAATGGAAGTGCTAAAACTATAAACAAAATATAGGGCAGAATCTTGGTAACCTTGAATTTGCTAAAGATATCTTAGGGAGGGTAAAAAAAAAAGCATGAAAACATTAATAAATTGGGCTGCATCAAAGGTAAAAAATTTTGCTCTTCAAAAAACATTGTTAACAAAAATTTTAAGGCAAGCCATGGACTGGGAGAAAATTTGCAAACCATAAATACAATAAATAACTTGTATTTTGAATACATCAAAGTGGGCAGAGATGTAAATAGACACTTTACCAAAGTAGATATGCAGATGACATGTGAGCACATGAAAAGATACTAAACATTATTAGTCCTTAGGAGAAAGTAGAAGTTAAAACCATAAGAAAGTATTACTCTAAACTCTTTAGAATGGCTGATATGAAAAAGATAGATTACATCAGGTGTTGTCCAGAATGGGACAGCTGTTAACACTTCTGCACTGCAAGTGGTCATGGGAAATGGTACAACCACTTGGAAAGCAATTTGGCAGTTCTTAAAAACATTAAACATTCACCTAACATACCCAGCTATTCCTCTTCAAGAGGGGTGAAAGTGTATGTTCACGCAAAGACTTGTACGTGTGCATTCATCATAGCTTTGTTTGTAATAGCTCCAACCTAGAAACAACTCAAAGATCCATCAGTAGGTAAATGAATAAATTGTGGTACATCTACACAATGGAATGCTACTCAGCATTAAAAAGGAATGAACTTAAAAGAGTGAACTGTTTTTTTCCCAGCTTTATGAGATATAATTGGCATACAGCATTGTATTGGTTTTAGGTGTACAGCACGATGATTTGATATATGTATGTGTTGTGAAATAACTACCACAACAAATTTACGTAACGTCTGTCATCTCATGTGAGTACAAAAGAGGAATGAACTGTTCATACACAAATAACATGGATGAATCTCACAGTAATTGCGCTGAGAGAAGCCAGACACAAATGAGTACGTAAAATATGATTCTATTTATAAAAGGCAAACTTATTTATAGTGACAAGAAGCAGGTCAGAGGTAGCTTGGGAATGGAGTAGGGTGAGGGGTGGGATTAAAGGAGCCTGAGGAAACTTGTGGGGTTGATATCTTTCTTATCATAGTTGTGGTGATGGCTTCACAGATATATGTCAAAATTCAAGTTGTACACTTTATATATAGACAGTTTATTGTATGTTAATTTAGACCTCAGTAATACTGTTTTTTTTTTTTTAATTTTTAAAATTTTTATTTATTTTTGAGAGAGACAGAGCACAAACAGGGGAGGGACAGAGAGAGAGGGAGACACAGTTCAAAGCAGGTTCCAGGCTGTGAGCTGTCAGCACAGAACCTGATGCAGGACTTGAACACATGAACTGTGAGATCATGACCTGAGCTGAAGTCAGATGCTTAACCGACTGAGCCACCCAGGCACCACAGTAATACTGTTTTTAAAAATAGCCAGAGATGGGGCGCCTGGGTGGCTGAGTGGGTTTAAGTGTCCAACTTCGGCTCAGGTCATGATCTCATGGTTCGTGAGTTTGAGCCCTGCGTCGAGCTCTCTGCTCTCAGCATAGAGCCTACTTCGGATCCTGTTTCCCTCTCTCTGCCCCTCCTCCACCTGTTCTCTCTCCCAAAAATAAATAAATATTTTTAAAAAATAGCCAGAGGAAAAGGAGCGATTACCTTCCAAAGAACAACAGTTAGACTGACAATTGACTTCTCAAGAGCAGCAGTAAAAGCCAGAGACAGTGAACTATTTTATTTTGTGTAAAGAAGACACCTGTCAACCTAGAACCCTGCATATGCATGTTTCAAGAATGACACAAACACTGAAGAAAGTTCATACTAACAGATACTCAGTAAAGGCACTTACAAAGCATAAACCTCAGAAAAAAGAAAATGATTCCAGAAGAAAGATGCAGGAAGGATTGGTAAGCAAAGAGAATGGTAAATGTCAGGATATCTAAGCAAACATTGATGCTGTTGCCCAATATTTGGTATTATAGAAACAAAGGGAGAGAACTATACTACTAGTCAGTAATAGCATATCAATTGAGAGAGGTTAAGAGTTAAAGTATTCTTCTTACATTGTTTGGTAGGAGGGTTCAATATATTGATAAATTTAGAATTCTAAGTTTTACGTGCAGGTGAGTTTTCTCGCTTAACTGCTACATGAATAGAGTGTGTAAAGTGCGTGACTCCAGAACTAACAGAAGAAAAAAATGTAGCGAGGAAAAGAAAAAAGAAGGCAGGGTGTCAAACAAATGTTTGAAAGAAGAGGCCAACACTTATACATGAAACAAAAAGTTGAATGTATTGGTCATTTGAGCAAGAACTGTGCTTGTAAGACATAGTTTCTTAGAACAAAACAGAGAGCCCTCTTTCCTAGCAGTGGTTTTCAGAGTTTTGTCAAGAGCGTTTTCATGTTAATAATAAGATACTGGTTGCCCATTGCAGCGGGTTGCCATTTGCATTGGTGTTGCAAAGTGATGGTGGGTACAACGGCTCACACCTTAGCACGGAGCAAAGCAGGGTACCAAACTGAACTAACAGTCATTGTACTTTTCACTGCCCCACACACTGAGGGAAAAAAAAAGCCAGTTTCATTTAAGAATGTTTAAATTTTTTTTTATTAAAAATTTTTTATTAAAAATTGTTTAATGTTTATTTATTCTTTGAGAGAGAGAGAGAGCACGAGCAGGGGAGGGACAGACAGAGGGAGACACAGAATCCAAAGCAGACTCCAGGCTCTGAGCTGTCAGCACAGAGCCCGACATGGGGCTTGAACTCAACGAACCGTGAGATGAAGTCAGATGCTTAACTGACTGAGCCACCCAGGCATCCTGAGAATGTTGTTTTTTAATTTTAATTAAATTAAATTTATTAATTTTTTAAAGTTTATTTTGATGGGGGGAGGGGCAGAGGGTAGGGAAGAGAGAGGGAATTCCAAGTGGGCTCTGAGCTAAAAGGGCTAACAGCCTGGAGCCCAACCCAGGGCTCGATCTCACCAACTGTGAGATCATGACCTGAGCCAAAATCAAGAGTTGGATGCTCAAACAGCTGAGCCACCCAGGCAGGCGCCCCTAATTTTTATTTTAGAGAGTGTGTGTGAGCATGAGCAGGGGAGAGAGAGAGAATCCCAAGCAGGTTCCATGCTCAGCATGGAACCCAACGCAGAGCTTGATTCCACAACTCTGGGATCATGACCTGAGCAGAAATCAAGAGTCGGACGCTCAACCAACTGAGCCACCCAGGCGCCCCTCACTTAATGTTCTTGGTGAGGGGTGTCTGGCTGGCTCAGTTGGTAGAGCATGTAACTCTTGATCTTGGGGTCGTGAGTTTGAGCCCCACATTGAATGCAGAGATTACTTAAATAAGTAAATTTTTTTTTGAAGAAAGTTCTTGATGAAACAGATCTTAATTTGACTAAATCTTGACCTTTGAGTATATATCGTTTTTCTAAAAAACAAATATGATGGGAGCATCTGGCTGGTTCAGTTGGTAGAGCATGCAGCTGTGGATCTCGGAGTTGTGAGTTCGAGCCCCGCGTTGGGTGTAGAGCCTATTTAAAAAAATAAATAAATAATAACAAAACAAATACGATGATGAAATGGGAAATATGCTTAAGTATGCATAAAGCACTACTATGCACACTGACGTTTTATTATTGTCTCAAGGAAAAGCACTTGTGTGATTGAGCTGCAAGCTGAACTAGCTACTCTTTTGAGGGAACACCATTTTTACTTGAAAAAATGACTGACAGGCAAACCATGGTTATTCAGACTTGGGTATTTGGGAGACTTTCTCAAAAAGGAATACAGTACACCTGTCACTTCAAGGGAAACAACGGACTTTTTTGTTTAGATAAAACTTGAGCTTTCAAATGAAAATTAGAATTCTGAAAAGCTTCTGTCTGCTGCCACGAAACTGACACCTTCTCAATATTTAAACACGTTTCTGATGAGATTGGTAGTGATATTAACAAATGTGATTTTTTTAATGTGGCAAAATGAGTGTGAAAACATTGGAAGTTTTGTACAACTCAGTGAACTAATAATGTCCAAAAGACCACTGTTATGATGTTAACAAATTATGCGTGGCTAAAAGATTCATTCAAAGTGTAAGACCAGTGGATGTTAATGTAACAAAGTATGAAAATGTTTACTGATATGCTTTCAGATTCAGTATTGCCACTAACTTGTAAGAAACTACTGCTTTTTGAGTTTGGGGTAGCATCAAAGAGGAATGTCCATAACCATCTGAAAAGGTTATTATAATATCTTTCCCTCTTCTAACTGTATCTGTGAGAGGCCAAAAAAAATTTCGTATATTTAAAACATTTCACAACAGATTGAATGTGGAAATGGATGCATATCCAGACTTTTATAAAGCTGTAAATGACATTTGCACAAATTTAAAACAGTGCCACTCTTCCTACTAATTTTGGGGGGAAAATAGTTATTTTTCTTAAACTTATAATATGAGCTTTATACTGTTAATTTTAAATTGCTATTTAAATATTTCTTAGTTTTTTTTATTATTTTTTAATTTATTTCTTAGTTTTAATGTCCAGTATAGTAAATGTTAGTATAATTATTAACCCATATCATATAGGCCCTCTTTGGGATCCTCAGTGGGTTTTGAAGACGTAAAATGGTCCTGATACCAGGACTTCAAGAACCCCTGTTTATTCTAGAGTCTTCAAAAGAGTGGAGTTCAGGCATTGGTAGACTTTCAGAAGTAAGAGTGTTTAGGGGTTGGTTGACCTTTAGCTCTGGATACACAGCTGTCTGAGTAGGATTCTTGTTCAATGGAATGGCTTTCAGAAGCATGGTCATTGAGGTGAAGCTGTTGTCGATTGCCTGGCTTTTCAAAAGCTTGTATAATGGTGTGAAGCTATCATTGATTTGGGTGAGCTCGAAACCAGTTCTGGTAGTTACTTCTTGCTATAGAAAAAGAACAATCACTACTTTCTTAAGTGGTTGGGAAGCTTTTATTCTCAATGGAAAAGATGGGCAAAATAGAGTGCGCAACTCTCATAACTCAAAAATAAAAAGACAACCCAGTTTTTCAAATGGGCAAAGGATCCGAATAGCCATCTCTGCAAAGAAGATGCGGGTATTTCCTGCTTTGCAAAAGTTTGTGTTAGCCACTTTGCTTTTCCGAAAGACCTGCATTATTAGTACCTGTTTTCGCTGAGAGAACTCTGAAGAGGATTTTTGTTTTCATGAAAAAAGGTGAAAAGAGAAAGTAGCGTTCGGTGTCTTGCAGTGAGCTATTATCCAGGAAGCGTGCCCTTCAAGCAGTGAGAGTGGCGCCCCCTAGTTCCTTCCGCGGGAACCACAGTCACTGTGTCAGCCTCAAGCTGCCATAAGCTTTGGACTGTGTCTGTGAGCATCAGTGCTTTATCTCAACTTATTTTGTGCATCCTTTAGCAAGATGTGTCCTAAAATACCAGAAAAGCCTAAAGGGGTTATTATTTTTGTGCCTGGGAACGCTCAAACATTTTTCCATATAAATTAGTGGTAATTGCTTCCTCACTTTAGGCCATTTTGGCTTATGAAAGGTTTCATAGGAATGCTCTGCTTTCGGATATTGGGAAAACCTGTGTACTCATGGTCAGTAAGCACGTGAAAAGATGCCCAATATCATGAGTCACCAGAGCAGTGCAAATAAAGATCACAATGAGACCCCACTTAACTCCTAGGAGGATGGCTGTAATCAAAATGACAGGGCAAGTGTTGGTGAGGATGTGGAGAAATTAGAGCCCTCATGCACTGCTGGTGGGAATGTAAAATGGTGTAGACACTTTGGAAAACAGCCTGGCCATTCCTTAAAAAGTTAAACACAGGGTTACCAGGGTGCCTGGGTGGCTTGGTCGGACTCTTGGTTTTGGCTTAGGTGATGATCTCACGGGATTCTCTCTGTCTCTCCCTCCTTCTCTGCCCCTCCCCCGCGCACTCTCTTTCTCTTTCTCTCAAAATAAGTAAATTAACATTAAAAAAAAAAAAAAAGTTAAACACAGGGCTAACGTTTGACCCAGAGTTTATACCTAGGATCTCAAGAGAAATGAAAACACATGTCCAAATTAAAACTTGTACACAAACTTTCATAGCGGCATTATTCATAACAGCCAAAAGTGGAAACAACCCAGATATCTATCAACTGGTGAGTGGATAAATGAAATGTGGTCTCTCCACACAATGGAATATGAAGAAAGGAATGAGGTACTGATATATCCTACAACGTGAATGAACATTGAAAGCATGTGAACCAGTCATAAAGGACCACATGCGGTATGAGATGTCCAAATGAGGCAAATCTGTAGAGACAGAAAATAGATTAGTGTTTGCTTAGAACTGGAGGGATGGGAGTATGAGAGGTAAAGGGTATAGGGTGGCTCTTCCTGAACCCATACCTGCCAAGGCTACGTCAGCATGGGCATTGGGAGGAATGCCCTCCCTGGGAGCCTTAGCAGTTCATTTCCTGTTGGTGGGGGTTTGGGAACCTGGAAATTCTTTTAAGATTTAGTAGTCATGGGCTGTTGCACGCTGGGCTTGGAATTTGTTTGGCTGTAGGTTCTCTTGAAACCTAAGGAGTCAGCTCTAGAAAGATTCTTTTGAGATAATTGTGGAAATAATGAATGTGGACTGAGCATTTGATGATATTAAGAAATTAACTTTGTTAGATGTGATCATGATATTGTGGTCACAATAAGGAAATCTCTTTCTGTCTTATAATTATGTCCAGACAAAGTATTTAGAGATGAAATAGCATGATGTCAGGGACTTATTTTAAAATAATGTAGCCAAAACAGAGAGAAGGAGAAAGAAAGAGGGGCGGGGGGAGGGAAGAGAAGAGAGAGAGCGAAAGAAGAAAGGAGTGAAACCAGGAAACCAATAGCAAAATGTTTTAATTGCTTAATCTGTTGGATGGGGTTCATTACATTCCTCTCTACTTTTGCGTAGTTAGAAAACTTTCATTAAAAGTAAAATCAGGGACCCCTGGGTGGCTCAGCTGGTTAAGTGTCTGACTCTTGTTTTAGGGCCAGGTCATGATCTCATGGTTCGTGAGTTCAAGTCCCACATCGGGCTCTGTGCTGACAGTGTGGAGCCCTCTTGGGATTCTCTCTGTCCCTCTCTCTCTGTCCCTCCCCCATTTGCACCGTCTCTCTCAAAATGAAATGTTTTTAAAAAATCAAAAATCTTTCATAGGCAAATAACCATAGATGTGAAAGATCGTATTTAGACTCTGATCTTTGACTTATTGGCTTCTGTGCTCTGTCCTTCCTTTGAGTTAATCTGTGGCTACTTGGTGAAACCTGTCCTACAGTAGGCTAGGATGGGAGACAGTACTCGAATCTGATCTTCCCCTGTGGGTCCACTCCAGTTGTCTGGCACAGACCTGCAGGTTGAAAAAGGTTTGGGGCCTCAGTTTCATCTCTTATGAAAGTTGCTGCTTGGCAGTGTCCCCTTACCACCCCTTCAGTTTAGAGTATGGATTTGTAGAGCAAGGGAGGGAAAAGTCTCGTGCATGGATGTTCATATTTATACATACACAGGCATACACAGTACATATACATTTGCATATATATGCATAAAATCACTCTGGAAGCATAAAACCCCAAAATAGTAACTTTGATTGCCTTCAGGGAAGAGAAATGATAGTTGGGAAAGGTTACAGAATGAAAGAGGACCAAAGACCAAGTCCTGGAGGAATTTATAACTAAGGGGTGAGCAGCGCATGTGGTCACTGCTTAGAAAGTCACCCCAGATAAAACTTTTGTTTTTCTTAAAATAAAACTTTTAAGAAAGCATGAGAAGGAGCAGCCAGAGAGAGAGGAGGGAAAATCAGAGGGAGAAAAGAGTTTTTAAAAAGTAGTGCAAAGGCATGCATGTGCCCTTTGACCCCCCATTTCCTCCCTAGGAATTCATCTGCAGGTATTCTTGTACACTTACAAAATGATAGCACTGTCGTAGTTTTTATTTGTTTGCTTTTTGCAGCATTGTTTTTAATGGTGAAAGTTTGGAAGGCGGCGAAGCATTCACCAGTAGGGGCCAAGTTCACCCATCCAAGGGGGTGCTGTGCCCCGGAAGCATGAGGAGGCTCTGTACTGGCTGCTGTGAGATTTCTAAAATACATTGTTACATGTGGAAAGTAAAGATGAGGATTTTTGTTTGGGGTTTAGAATGTTTTACACTTTTATCATTGTTCTGGATGGATGTAGCAGTTGTCATAGTCCTTATTATCATTACAAAAATACTGATTTTTGTCGTTTTTCTCCCTGATCTCTAGTATTGTTATTCTTATCTTATTCCAAGCAGTGGTTGTCATGGAAGAGTGGCAAGATCAAATTTTTGAGTTATTAAATCTGGTTCATTATGAGCCTGTCACAGTTGCCTCCTGTGTTGTATGACTGCCAATTGCCTTTATATGGTATTTTAGCTTTTTAATGGAGCTTTGATCTGTAGTAGTCTCCTTCAGCCACAAGAGGGCAGAAGAACCTTTTGAATTGCTAGAGAACAGTTTTGTGCTGGGTATCTTCCTTCTGGCAGAATCGTGCATGGGATAGTTCTTTAACTCGTTCCTTGGAGTGTGTGTATCTAGAAGGCCGTGCCTGTGCCTACCGTCAGTAGAGACGGGTAAGAGGAGAGAACAGGTTTTGGAACCACATATACTCGCCTTTGCTCTCCCTTCCCCCTTGCAAATTACTTAGTCAACACCTCATAGTAGCTTGAATATGCAAGACTACCACAGGAGTTGAGGCTCTGGAAGAAGCCCAACCTGACTTGGAGTTCTAACTCTGGGACTTTAAGTAGTTTATTTACGCTTTCTGAACCTGAGTTTTACTGCCTGCAGAACTTAGAAAGAATTTAAGAGATAGTGCATGTGAATAAAGCTCCCAGCGCTGTGTTGTGGTGAGTACTCAAAAAGCAACTGCTCTAGGGGTGCCTGCGTGGCTCGGTCGGTTAAGCATCTGACTCTTGTTTGGCTCAGGTCATGATCTTACAGTTGGTGAGTTTGAGCCCCACACTGGGCGCTGTGTTGACAGTGTGGAGCCTGCTTGGGATTCTGTCTCCCTCTCTCTCTGTCCCTTCCCTGTTTGTGATCTCTCTCTCAAAACAACAACAACAAAACAAAAACAAAAACTAAATACCTGCATGGATGGATAATAGATCCTCAATAATTTTTATTGTGTACCTCTTTGCTACGTATTTAATAATTTTATTTGATTACAAGCCAGGTGGTAACATTTTCTTTAGGACAATTTCAAAGCTCCTTTTCTCAAAGCGGATCTTAAAATGTTTATGGTTTCTTTTACTTATTTTCTTGGAAAGAGTCTGTCTTTTAATAGTATAATACATTCTGAATTTTTGTAGAGAGTCTGTTTTATTTTATTTTGGGGAAGTTTTTATTTAAATTCCAGTTAGTTCACCTGTAGTGTAATATTAGTTTCAGGTACACAGAATAGTGATTCAACACTTCCATCCATCACCCGGTGCTCATCACAAGTGCACTCCTTAATCCCCATCACCTGTTTCACCCATCCTGGAGAGTCTAAGTTTTAAGCTTAAAGCTTCTATCCCATTGTGACTTTGTGTATTTTCATTTTTGATTGGAAAGTATGGTATTTGTGTCATATTCGGAGGCAGGGTTGTTGTGTCAAGAATACAGTGCCTGTCTCTGCTTGGATCCTGAAAAAGCAACTCTGACACAAAGGTTAGTCTTATTGGGGAGTGGTTTGGGGTCAACATTCTCGATAGGAAAAGAAAGGAAAGGGAGGAAAGGGAGGCTGGATTGTGCAGAGGGAGAAGTTGGACTGTGGTTCAGTCCCAAGAAAGGCTTCAGCCGATGCCGTGGGGGCTGTAAAGTTTGGATGGCCCTTCTGAGTTGAAGGGAGGGGACTTCATCTTTATAGTTTCTCCTTGACTGGCCATAGGCTGCCACTAGTCATTGGAAGGGCCAAGAAGGCACGATCCTGGGCAAGCATCTGTTTTCAGCTAAGCATTTCCTGAAGATGCCTGACAGCTGGAGGCTTTCTGCCCACCATGATCCCAGCAGATGGGGACTAGTCGTCTGTTCCTTACGGGGAGGTGGGGAAGGGATCTGAGGGGTGCACTACAGCTCCCACCAATGCCCAAGTCACCCGGAAGGGAAAATAGTAACATGGCTAGTGCAGTGTAACAAAAGGGCTTTAGACAGAGTTGCTTGTAAGTAGCACTCAGGAATAATTGCTGTTTTTAACTTTAAGAATTCAGGGGGTGCCTGGGTGGCTCAGTCGGTTGAGTGTCTGACTTCGGCTCACGTCATGATCTCACAGCTCGTGAGTTCTGGGCCTGTATCGGTCTCTGGGCTGACAGCTCAGAGCCTGGAGCCTGCTTCGGACTCTGTGTCTCCCTCTCTCTCTGCACCTCCCCCCCCCCCCCCCCCCCGCCTCTCTCTCTCCAAAATAAACATTTAAAAACTTTTTAAAAATATATTTAAAAAAATAAAAAGAATTCAGGATACTATCATTTTAGGGCAGACTTGCTATAATTACAAACTACCCCCAAACTGCAGTGACTTAACACCTCTAGGGCGGGGCTGTGGGGGCCGGGGGAAGAGTTCCCTTCCACCTCATCGTTCAGGGACACAGACCGTTCCCATCTAGTGACCCCAGCAGCTCCTGCAGCCTTGGACGCCTCCCCTGGTCCTCTGACCCAGTTCACAGAGGACGAATAGGAGAGAACATGGAGGTTTTGCAGAAGCTCTCCAGGGGCCAGGGCCGGAGCTGGTGTACCTCCGCGGCCCACATCCCATCCTCAGACCCCAGGCACCGGCTGAGGGGAGCTGGACCCTAGCATAGCCGTGCGCCCGGGAGGACGAAGACAGACGTGGAGCCCGCACTGCTGGGGTATTCTAGTGCTCACACCCTGCAGTGGCTGGACTTCGTCACTGTTGGTGAACCAAAGATACTTCAAAACTGTATGTTTTTACTTTCTTAGAATTACATGTTGAAGTTTCCAAAAGCGTAATATCACAGTTTTATTTTTACCTGGGGGGGGGGGAGGGGGTATTTTTCAAAGGCTCAGGAAAGCGAGGTTTTACCAGAGGGTAGGGACAGAACAAAATCGTACAGAGCTGAGAATTTAAAGCTTACTTGCTCTGGAAAGGCAAAAAGAGGCAAAACGACTTCAGTTGTGTACGTGCGTGTGTGTGTGTGTGTGTGTGTGTGTGTGTGTGTATTTCTAGTGGTACAGAAGGAAATGGAAAAGCCTCTGGTTCTGTCACAGAGCTGTGAGAATCGCTCAGCTATGCAGGCAGGTCTTCTCACGGTAACATGGAGGTGGTTGGGGGAGCTAGGATTACAGGAAATGTTCATGCAAATAGCACTGATAGCTCCTGGGGATTCACCTGGGCACCACCCAAGCAGCCCTTGAGTCGGACGGAGAGAAGCCAAGGTAGAGACATCAGTGACTTGTCAGTCAACGGGTGTTACTGTTGAGTGACAGCTGACAGCTAGCTTTGTTCTAGGCAGTGTGGGACACATAGGATGAGAGGCACCAGGGTCTGGGAAGTTTGCAGCCTGAAAGCTGAGGCTCAGAGAAAGGACCCAGGGGTAAGACAGGGCCAGATTAAGTGTTTCAGAGGTGAGGAGGAAGAAGTGAAATCGAGGGGGGCCTCGAGAAAGACATGTGCCCTAAAGCAGGGACCCTGATGGAAGGGGTAAGACTGGGGCGCCTGGGTGCCTCAGTTGGTTAAGCATCCGACTCTTGGTTTCAGCTCAGGTCTTGATCTCACTGTTTGTGAGATCGAGCCCTGTGTCAGGCTTTGCACTGACAGCTTGCTTGGAATTCTTTCTCTCTCTCTCTCTCTGTGTCTCTCTGTGCCCCTCCCCAGCTCTCTTTCTCTCAAAAACAAAACAAAACAAAACAAAACAAAAACAAAACTTTAAAAAAGAAAGGGGTAAGACGTTAGGGGACCTAGGAAAAGTGATCTAGGTAAGTAGAGCATTAGCGGTATTTCTGAAGCAACGGTGATTGCTGAGAGCAGCCAGTGAAGAATGGGGGCGGGGGGAGTGGGACGGAAGATTGGAGTGGGGCAGAGTCCCATTTATGGAGGCCCCCATATCAGCCGCCCAAGTTTAGGTTTGATGTAGCCCAGCCGTTAAATATTCTTACACGGAATGGAAATAACTGGTGGAGACGTGGTGTTCTGGACTTGGGTATGAAGGAGAATTAACAGAACGCAGAGTTTTCTTCTGGAATTTCCATCTGAGTACCTAGAATTTAAAATTGCCTTCCTTTATTCCCTCAGTGAAGTTCATTTAGTTGTACTTATTAAGCTAGTTACTATGCTAGTCTCCTGAGATCAAAATTAAATCAGCCTCAGTCCATACCTTTAAGGAAATTATAGCCTGGTTAGGTAAGGCATACTTTATTTTATTATTGTTTTTTAAACGTTTATTAATTTTTGAAAGAGAGAGAGTGCAAGCAGGGGAGGGGAAGAGAGAGAGGGAGACACAGAATCCGAAGCAGGCTTCAGACTCCGAGCTTTCAGCCCAGAGCCTGATGAACCGTGAGATCATGACCTGAGCTGAAGTCAGATGCTTAACCGACTGAGCCACCCAGGCGTCCCTGGTAAGGCATGCTTTAAAACACGAGGGCACCAGGTGTTACACATACTAAGACAGGGAGGTATAGGTGGGCACACAGTGCCGTCCAGCCTTTTGCACAGCCCACACTCTGCTGGGAAAGCACTGGAATCCTCCTGAAATAAAATAAATACTGTAATTACAAATTAATGAAGGGAAATTCTTCTGCCCCCACCACTGCCCTTGATATTTACTGTTTGGGAAGTGCATTTTAGGTGGAGGGAATAGCATGAACAGAGGTGCGGGGTACCTGGAGAAGGGCTGGGAGAGAGTCCTGCATTGGAGCACCAAGTTTGGGCTCTGGGTAGAGGGGAGCCTCTGATGAAAGGATTGTAAACCAGAGAGAGAAGTGGTTGGATTTGTGCTTTAGTAAGATAGCTCTGGCAGCAGTGTGGAGAAGCGGTGGCAAGGGAAAACCTGGAGGTACAGGGACTGGCTGCCCCTTAGGCCAGGAATGGGGAGAGGGCTGGAAGGGCTGCATGGAGGAGGGGTCCTCTGAACTACATAGAGAAGGATGAGGAGGAGCAGACAGAGAGGGGCATTTCTGGCAAAGCGAAGATCATGGGAAAAGGCACAGAATGTGAAAGAGCCTGGCATCTACGGGGAGTCCAGCATGGCCGGCATGTAGGGTGTAAATGGGGGACATCCCTTACCGGGTGGGTAGGTCATGATTCAGGTCACGTTGAAGAGTGTAGATTTTATTGGGTAAATGAAGAGAAAACATCAGGTCATACATGCAGCAAATCTCAATAAGTTTCCCAGGATTGGTAGCATATGGAACACATTCTCTAGCCACAGTGGAATTAAGCTAGAAATCAGTAACAGAAAGATAACTAGAAAATCCTTGTATGTTTAGAAGTTAAGAAATGAACTTGTAAATAATCATTGGGTCAATGGCGAAATCATAATGGAAATTGGAGAGTATTTTGAATTAAATGATAGTAAAAACACTACATTAGAACTTATGTAATGCTACTAAAACCAAGCTTAGAGGGAAATCTATAGACCTAAATGTGTATATGGGGAAAAAACTGAAACAAAGGGTGAAAATCAGTGATCTAAACATGTGTTTCAAGAAGTTAGAAAATATACAGTGAATTAAACCCAAAGAAGGAAACCAAAATAATTAAGAGTAGAGTTTGAAGAGAAAAACAAAACAGAATATAGAGGATTAACAACCCCAAAAGTTTGTCCTTTCAAAAGACAGATAAAATGGTCAGAGCTCTGGCAAGACTGACCACAGAGGAATCAGGGGAGGGAGAGCGTGGGAGCCCCAGTGCCCAATGAGCAACACCAGGAATGGGCAGGGGCAACAGTAGAGAAGCTAACAGACATGAAAAAGATAAAGAGAGAATATTGTGAGCAATTTTATGCCAGAAGTTTTGAGAGAGAGAACTTCTGCCTCCGTGACCGGCCTGCAGTCCTCAGCTGTATGCATAGATTAACGCAGACAGTGCAGATTGGAAGCTTTTGGCCCAAGAAGGAAGGTGCAGTCTCATCTTGACTTGTTCAGGTAGAGCTGGTGACAAGATCCTAAAGAAAGAGGGTGTCTTGTTCAAAGACCACCTTGATCCGAGGAAAAGAAACAAGCTATCCTGGAAGTGAGAACAGGGATGAGAATCAGTTGGACAGTTTTTGACAGACTGTTAATGCTAGAAACAAAGCCTCTGATAAAATCACACCTTGCTTCTTCATTGCTTGGAAGGGAGAAGAGGGGCACCGGGTGTCTCAGTGGTTAAGCATCTGACTTGTTCAGATCATGATCTCACAGTTCATGAGCTCTGCCCGCGTCGGGCTCCCTGCTGACAGTGTGGATGCATTGCTTAGGATTCATTCTGTCTCTCTCACTCTCTGCCCCTCCTGTGCTGGCACGCAAGGGCGCTCTCTCTCTCTCTCTCTCTCTCTCACAAAATAAACAAACAAACATACATTTAGAAAAAAAGAAGGGAGAAGTTGAGCAAACATTGCCGAGTTCTTGCTGCATGCCAGATACTTTGCCAACTGCCTGGGATCTTAATCAAATGAAGCTCCATCTCTGAGCTGGAAGGAAGCGCCGTGCCCCAGTCTCGAGCAAGGAGTATTCAGATCTTCCCCTCAAGGTAGACAAAGCCCTTTTCACGTTCTGATGGGTGCAGCCTCGACTGCCACAGGAACAAGGGTGGCTGGCATCTGTCGAGTTTCAGGGCCTCACCGTGTGTCTGCCGGTCTCGGTCTCGGACCTTCACTCTTCCAGTTTTCCAAGTCCAGTGGGATTCTGTAGTCCCGCATCAGTCCATCAGCGTTTCTCCCTCTGCCTTTCCCAGCCTGCGGTTTCTCCCAGCTCCCTCCCTTTGGGCAATCAACACGCTTCGCTTATTTACATGTACGTGAAAATTGTGAATGCATTTTATATCCAAAATGAGTGCTTGAGCATGTCTGCCATAAACAGACTGGCTGGTTTAGAAGACATGAATTAGAGACCTTTTTTCCATGTACTGTAAAAACAGATTCTTGGGAATCATCATTTATATTTGAATAAGTGGGGCTGCGTCTTTTTGGAGACCACTTTTGATGCAGTAATCTCAAAATTAGAGCTCAGAAATTACAATTTTTCACAAAATTTTGTGAGGCTGTGTGTTTGAGCCACGATAAAATAAGGCTCATTTTAGAATAAACATCTACGCTTCTGTCATTCAGAGGCAATCTGAGGTAATTTTTGTTTTATTTTTTTCCTGAATTGTTTTCTGTGTCCCGAATGTTTTTCCTTGTTACATATAATGAATCACACTGGTGTATACATATGTTTTTTAAAGTTTTTAATTGTGTGACTTATACGGTATAGCGTTAGTAGTCTGATATTAGAAGATCATAGGGCCTTATTAAATTAGGCATACATTTTAGGGGCACCTGGGTGGCTCAGTCGGTTGAGCGTCTGACTTTGGCTCAGGTCATGATCTCACGGTTTGTGAGTTTGAGCCCCTCGTCGGGCTCTCTGCTGTCAGGGCTGAGCCTGCTCTGGATCCTCTGTCCCCCTCACTCTCTTTGCCCCTCCCCTGCTTGCACTTGACAGTCTGATCGCGTGTGTAGTCGCTCAAAAATAAATATTTAAAGTAAATAAATACATAAATTAGACGTTTTAAACATGAACACATGCTCATTTACCTAACTTCAGTGAACAAATGTATAGAGTAAAAACTAAAACTGACCCATCACACAGTCCCACTCGAAAGGTTTGGCGTGTATCTCTCTAGGCCATTTTCATGGATGTGTGTTTTGTGTATGTGTATGGATGTTTCTGCCATCCAGGTGATTATAGCTGTGACACCTATACTATTATTTGCAGGGAAATAAGTTTCTTTCTTTTTTTTTTTTTTTTAAAGTTTATTTGTTTATTTTTGGGAGCGAGAGCACAGGTGGAGAGGGGCAGAGAGAGAGAATCCAAAGCAGGCTCCACACTGTCAGCATGGAGCCTGATGCAGGGTTTCAACCCACGAACTGGGAGATCGTGACCTGAGCTGAAATCAAGAGTCAGATGCTTAACTGACTGAGCCACCCAGGCACCCCAGGAAAATAAGTTTCTTAAACAAATGGATACTTCGTATTCTACAGAAGATTGCCCTTTTCAAAGATGTGTGCTCCTGGATTTGGGATCTCCTTTGTCTCTCCTCCAGGAGTATGAAAGTTAAAAGAAAAAATAAGAAAGGGGGGAATATTCGAAGCCTGCTGACTTGAAATCAAACACATCCAATAGAGGCAGTCCAGTTTTTTATCCGATACATGTATGTGCTTTTTCTAATTATATACATATTATCTGAAATCCAGAGGTCTGATGACAGAACTGACCTTCCTTTATGAACTAACTCATTGCTTAAGTGCTCTTCTCTACATTCTCTGTGTCCTTTCTTATCCCACAAGGTTAGTTTTTTTTTTTTTAATATTTTTTTTATTAACGTTTATTTATTTTTGAGACAGAGAGAGACAGAGCATGAACGGGGGAGGGGCAGAGAGAGAGGGAGACACAGAATTGGAAGCAGGCTCCAGGCTCTGAGCCATCCGCCCAGAGCCCGACGCGGGGCTTGAACTCACGGACCGCGAGATCGTGACCTGAGCTGAAGTCTGACGCTTAACCGACTGAGCCACCCAGGCGCCCCAAGGTTTGTTTTTTTTTTAAAGAAAGAAGTTTTTATTTAGTCCAGTTGTTCAATAAATGGAGTCAAATGGGGACATTATTTGTTCTCTTTTGACTAATACAACCTTTGTTTTCAAATCTTTTTTTGGAAAAAAAGTCTCTGTATTAGTGAACTTCTCAATTAGGTTCTGAATGTCCTCACAAGTAGGAAAATGGAAGTGAGGAAGGACGAAGGGCAGGGTTTTGCGTGTTGTAACTGCAGTGCCTTCTCAGTTTACCTCAGTTTGGAGGTTCACATCTGACCCAGCTCTGGTGGCTGTGATTTTGGCTCCTGGTTGACATTCAACCTGTGAGTTTATTTTATTTTTTTCTTTTTCCCCAAGGAGTGGAGAGATTCTGGTTCGACTTCCTTTGGCATCTTAGTGTTGTCCTACAGCGGTTACTATGTGCTCTGGTCTCAGGGCTTCGGTTCTGACTCGTTGTTAATCCTTTCTATGTGTTTCACCTCAACTTTTTGCTTTGGAAAAATTGCAAACAGTAAAAAGTTGATAGAACAGTACCGGGAGCATGAGAATCCTTTCAGCTAGATTATCTGGTTAACATGTTAATGTTTTTGGACGCCTGGATGGCTCAGTCAGTTAAACCTCCAACTTCAGCTCAGGTCATGATCTCACAGTTCGTGGGTTCAAGCCCTGTGTCAGGCTCTGTGCTGACAGCTCAGCCTGGAGCCTGCTTTGGATTCTGTGTCTCCCTCTCTCTCTGCCTCTCCCTTGCTTGTGCTCTTTCTTTCTCAAAAATGAAAACATTAAGAAAAGTTAACATGTTGGGGCGCCTGGGTGGCGCAGTCGGTTAAGCGTCCGACTTCAGCCAGGTCACGATCTCGCGGTCCGTGAGTTCGAGCCCCGCGTCAGGCTCTGGGCTGATGGCTCAGAGCCTGGAGCCTGTTTCTGATTCTGTGTCTCCCTCTCTCTCTGCCCCTCCCCCGTTCATGCTCTGTCTCTCTCTGTCCCAAAAATAAATAAACGTTGAAAAAAAAAAAAAAAAAAAGAAAAGTTAACATGTTAATGTTTTGCCACATTTGTTCTGTCTTTGGAGGTAGACAGACACACATTTTTCTTCACTGTTTGAAAGTGAGTTGCAGAGTTTTTATTTTTAAGACTTTATTTATTTATTTTTTTTTGAGCATTTTTAGGTTCTCAGTAAAATTGAAGGGAGAGTACAGATGTTTCCCATAAACCCTCTGACCCCACATATGCACAGCCTCCCCCCATTACCAACATCCCCACCATCCACACTTATTACAATTGATGAACCTGCATTGATACATCATTATTACCCAAAACCCATGGTTTACGTTAGGGTTTACTTTCGGTGTTCTACTGTCTGTGGCTTTGGATAAACGTATAATGACATGTATCCACTGTTATATAATCATGCAGAATAGTTTCACTGCTCTAAAAATCCTCTGTGCTCCACCTGTTCATTTCTCCCTCCCCGCCGGCAACCACTGATCTTTTTATGGCCTCCATAGTTCTGCCTTTTCCAGGTATCATATAGTTGGAATCACACAGTATGCAGCCTTTTCAGATTGGCCTCTTTCACCAAACAATAGGCATGTAAGGCTCCTCCATGTCTTTTCATGACTTGATAGTTTATTTCTTTTTGGCACTTAATAATATTTCATTGTCTGGATCTGCCACAGTTGATTTCTCCATTCAACTATTAAAGGACATTGCGATTGCTTCCAAGTTTTGGCAAATATGAATACAGCGGCTATAAACATCTGTATGAAGGTTTTTTTGTGGACATAAAATGTCAGTCCCTTTGGATAAATACCACATACGTTGTTGCATTGTATAGTAGAGTGTGTTTAGTTTTGTGAGAAGCGGCCCCACAGTGTTCCGAAATAGCCGTACCATTTTGCACGCCTACCGGCAATGAACGAGAACTGCTGTCACTCTACATCCTTGTCAGTTTTCGGTGTTGTCAGTGTTCTGCATTTTGGCCATTCTAATATGTGTAGTGGTATGTCATTGTTATTTTAAAAATTTGTATTTCTCTGTTGACATATGATGTAGAACATCTTCTTTTCTTTTTTTGAAGTGTTTATTTTATTTTATTTATTTTAATTAGGCTCCACACCCATTATGGGGCTTGAACTCACAACCCTGAGATCAAGGGTCACATGCTCTACCAACTGAGCCAGCCAGGTGCCCTGTGGAACATCTTTTTATGTTTGTTTGTTTGTTTGTTTGTTTTAAGTTTATTTCCTTTTTGAGAGAGAGAGAAAAAAAAGAGAAACTGCACACATGCTAGTGGGGGAGGGACAGAGAGAGGGGGGAACAGAGGATCTGAAGTGGGCTCTGTGCTGACGGCAGAGAGCCCGATACAGGGCTTGAACTCATGAACCGTGAGATCATGACCTAAGCTGAAGAGAAGATGGATGCTTAACTGACTGAGCCACCCAGGCGCCCCTCTTTTTGTATGTTTATTTGCCATCAGTATATCTTGTTTGATGAAGAGTCTGTTGACATCTTTGGCCCATTTTTTTAATTGGGTAGTCTGTGTTCTTATTGTTGAAGAATAGAGTTCTTTGTATATTTTGGATAAACATCCTTTATCAGATATGCCTTTATAATTATTTTCTCCCAAACTGTGCTTGTCTTTTCATTCTCTTTACAGAGCAGTTTTTCATTTTAATGAGGTCTGACATAACAGCTCTTTCTTTCCTGAATCCCATCTTTGGTGGCGTATCTAAAAAGTCACAGCCAGGGGCACTTGGATGGCTCAGTTGGTTGAGCGTCCGACTTCGGCTCAGGTCATGATCTCGCAGTCCGTGGGTTCGAGCCCCGCGTCGGGCTCTGTGCTGACAGCTCAGAGCCTGGAGCCTGTTTCAGATTCTGTGTCTCCTTCTTTCTCTGACCCTCCCCTGTTCATGCTCTCTCTCTGTCTCAAAAATAAATAAATGTTAAAAAAAAAAAATTTTTTTTAAAGTCACAGCCAAACCCAAGGTCATCTAGATTTCTTCTCAATGTTCTAACAATTTTATAGTTTTCTGTTTTATACATAGGTCTGTGATCCATTTTGAGTTTTTTGAAAGATCTCTACTTAGGTTCACTTTTTTGCATGTGGGCGTCCAGTACCAACTTGTTGAAGGGGCTGTGTCTGCTGTATTGTATTGCCTTTGCTCCTTTGTCCGAGATCAGTTGACTGTATTTATGTGGGTCTATTTCTGGGCCCTCTATGCTGTTCCATTGATCTGTTTGTCTTTTGCCAATACCACATTGTCTTGATTACTATAGTGTTATAGTAAGTGTTGAAGTTAGGTAATGTCGGTCTCCCACCTTTGTTCTTCTTCTATAAATGTTGTTTATTTTTGAAAGAGAGACAGAGAGACAGTGTGTGAGCGGGGGAGGGGCAGAGAGAGAGGGAGACACAGAATCCAAAGCAGGTTCCAGGCTCCCAGCTGTCAGCACAGAGCCTGATGTGGGACTTGAACTTTGTGAACCATGAGATCATGACCTGAGCCGAACTCGGGTGGCTGCTCAACCTACTGAGCCACCCACGCACCCCTGTTCTTCTGTAGTATTGTGTTGCCCGTTCGGGGTCTTTTACCTCTCCCTATAAACTTTAGAATCCATTTGTCAGTATTCATAAAACAACTTGCTGGGATTTTGATTGGGATTGCCTTGAATCTATAGCTCAAGTTTGGAAGAACTGACATCTTGGAAATATTTAGTCTTCTTATGGAATATGAGATATCTCTTCATTTATTTAGTTTTTCTTTGATTTCAGTCATCAGAGTTTTATAGTTTTCCTAATATAGATCTTGTATTTTGTTAGATTTAAATGTAAGTATTTCATTTTGGGATGTACTAATGTAAATGGTATTGTTTTAAATTTCAAATTTCATTTCTTCGGTGCTAGTTTATAGGAGTGATTGACGTTTATACATTAACCTTGTATCTTGCACACTTGCTATAATTGCATATTAGTTCCAGGAGTTTTTTGCCAATTCTTCCAGATTTTCTGCATAGACAGTTATGTCATCTGTGAACAAAGACGGTTTTGTGTCTTCCCTCCCTATCAGTATACCTTATTTCCTGTTCTTTTCTCATTGCATTAGCTCAGACTTGCAGTACAGTGTTAAAAAGGAGTGGTGAGTGGGGACATCCTTGCCTCGTTCCTTATCTTACTGGGAAAACTTCTAGTTTCTCACCATTAAGTGGTATTAGCAATAGGTTTTTTGTAGATATTCTTTATCAAGTTGAGAAAGTTCTGCTCTTTCCTTAGTTTACTGAGAGTTTTTGTCATGATTGTTAGATTTGTCAGATGCTTTTCCTGCATCTCTTGATATGATCATTTGCTTTTTCTTCGTTAACCTGTTGATATTGGTATATTACATTAATTGATTTTCAAATGTCGAATCAGCCTTGCATCCCTGGGGTAAATCTCACTTGGTTGTGGTATATAATTTTTAACACATTTCTGGATTCAGTTTGCTAATATTTTCTTGAGGATTTTTACATCTGTGTTCATGAGAGATATTAGTCTGTAGTTTTCTTTTCCTGTAATGTCTTTGTCCTATTTTGGTATTAGGGTAATGCCAGCCTTTTAGAACAAGTGAGGAAGCATTCCCTCTGCTTCTGTCTTCTGGAAGATACAGAATTGGTTTAATGTCTTCCTTAAATGATGGGTGGAATTCACCGGTGAATTCATCTGGGCCTGGTGCCTTCTATTTTGGAAGGTTATTAATTATTGGTTTACTTTCTTAAAAAAATTTTTTTAATGTTTATTTTTTATTTACTTTTGAGAGAGAGAGAGAGAGAGAGAGAGCACAAGCAGAGGAGGAGCAGAGAGAGAGAGGGAGACACAGACTCTGAAGCAGGCTCCAGGCTCTGAGCTGTCAATGCAGAGCCTGACACGGGGCTTGAACCCACAAATTGTGAGATCATGACCTGAGCTGAAGTCGAACATCCAACTGATTGAGCCACCCAGGTGCTCTTGATTTAATTTCTTTAATAGATACAGGCCTATTCAGACTGTTGATTTTTTTTTCTTGTGTGAGTTTTGACATATTGTGTCTCCAGGGAATTGGTCCATCTCATCTAGAGTGGGCCTAGAGTTGTTTATAGTATTCCTTTAGAAGTTACAGAGTTTTTGTACTTTTTCTTAAATATCTCATCTTGCATTTCTTAAAAACAAGGATATTCTCCTACATAGCCACAGTACCATTATGACATAAAGAAAATTGACTTATTAATTCTCATATTAATTACTTAACAATTACTTAATTACTTACTAATTACCTTAATTACTTTATTATTAATTACTTAATAATTAATAATTACCTTGCTAATCACAAGGGGGGAAAAGTGGTCCGAGGGTCAATACGTTGACCAGATGATCAAATTTCATATCACCAGTATGATATCTGACCAGTATGATAGCCTTCTAGTGTGATGCAGTAGTAAATACCCATCATCTACAGAGTGTTTGTGCCAAAAATGTTTAACCTGAATCTAATATTGAGGAAATAATCCGACAAATTCAACACGTGGGACATGCTACTAGCTAACTGACCTGGACTCTTGAAAAAAAAAAAAGTCAGTGACACGAAGAAACAAACATGGAGGAGGTGGGCTATTCCTAATTAAGAGAGGTTAAGGAGACAAAATAACCAAGTGCAATGGGTGTCTTTGATTGGAACCCAGATGTGAGGGGAAAAGCCATTAAAGACATTTGGAGGGCAATTGATTAAATTTTAATAGATACTGTATGCGATAACACTGAATCCTTGTTATTAAATAAAGTAGCGTTAGAAGTTGTGGTGATTCCAGTTCTAACTTGTTTTTTTTCTTTTGATATTTTGATTCTTGCTTCACTGAGCAAATAGGGCTGTATAACTTACAATGTATTTTAATAAAAATCAAAGCTGTGTTCTGTGCCATTCCCTTGTGGAGAGTTTTGCAGTGAATGCTTCCAGAAGATTGCACCTTGCTGTACGTGCAGGTATGTGGGCCCCTGAGTGGCAGATTCAGGACCTTTGCATTGCAGACCGTGAACTGGAGTTTTTAGGTTAGGGGCCAGAGACAGGACTAGAGTAGTAAAGCCCCGGTGAAGTATGGGAAAGTCCTGCATGAAGGCATACATGATTCATCTCTCTGAGGGAGGGGGAGCCGAGCATCCTGTGGATATTCTAAAATACAGACTTCTAAAAAGCTGTAGTGACTCTACACAGTTTTTGACCCTTTCTTTTAGGATTTTTGTTTCCTAGATTACCTGGTTTCCAGATCCCTTTCCACATCATTTCTTCATTGATTTTTAAATTTATCATTCAATAGGTATTTATTGAGTGTCTGCTGTGTGTCAGGTACTGTGTTAAGTGAAGAGTATTGTGAATAAGGCAGTACGTGTCACCTGGAGCTTTTTAAACGTCTGTATGGGAAACCAGCATTGAACACAAGTAAATACTCAGTTGATCTGTGGTAAGCCCTCCATGGAGAGAGGTAGAGGGGCTCTGACAGGGAGTAACGGGAAGACTGTCCCAACTTGCCTGTTACCTCAGAGGATAGCTCTAAAGATGTTCGCCCTTCCATCTCTGTCCTCTGCCTCTGGTACACCCAGTCCCTGTCTGCCTGATTCCTTTACCTTCTCTTCCCCAGTTTCAGAGCAAGAACTGGCTAACTTATTCTTCGAGTACTTTGGATATCGATTTACAAAGATCATTCATCACCCTGCTGAATAAGACACATTCTTCTTTATTATCAGAATCTGCCCATTTTTCAAGAGAAGCTGGAAATGCAAATTTTTATGTGAAATCTCCTGACTTATAAATGTTACCAAATTCAAAAATGGTCATCCACTTTGTGGGCTAAATATAACACAGCTGAGAGCCTCCAGTTTGCAATATCTGCTTGAGGGGACGGAAGTTCAGGGATAGGAGAATTCTAAGTCAAAAGATTAGGCAAAATTCCCTTCTTGTCTAGTTCTTAAAAAAAATAAAATAAAAAGGTTACTAAACAAGAAGTTCAGAATACTAAGGACAGAAACTGAAAGAGGGCTTTCAAAGCCAGCTCCTTTTAATTTTCTCCTCAGTATAATAAGTAATAAATAATGATTACCTTTACTGATTTCTTAGCCCACTGCTGATGGGGTTTCTTTGTTGCTTTCATTAAAAAAAAAAAAAAAAAAAAAATCCAAACAGTCCGGTTCCCTCTGTTCAGAGGAGCAGAGATTTGCCCATGGTCAGCCTCCATGGCAATAGGGGTCCATGTTTCCCTAGAGTGAACATGACATACCTTCCACTCTCCTTCCCCCCTTTTTAGATAATAGCTTTCTTAAAATATAATTTACATCCCATACAACTCACCCATTGAAAGTATAGCATTAAATATTTGTTTAGTGTATTCATAGAGTATTCACATATCACCACAGTTAATTTTCGAACATTTTCATTATTTTAGAAAGAAACTCTGTACCCTCTTGCAGTCATGCTCCATTTCTCGCCAACCACCACTAGCCCTAGGCAGCCACTAATCTGCTTTCTATCAGGATAGATTTGTCCATTTGGGGCATTTCATACAAATGGAATCATACAGTATGTGGTCTTTTGTGACTGGCTTTCACTTTGCATAATGTTTCAAGGTTCATCCATGTCGAAGCATGTCACAATACTTCATTCCTTTTTATGGTGAAATGATATTCCATTATATGGTTATTCCACATTTGATGTATCCATTTATCAGTCGATGGACATTTAGGATGCTTCTACTTTTTGGCTATTAATGAACAAGACTGGTGTAAACATTCATGTTCAAGTTTTTGTGTGGACATAAAATTCTCTTGGGTATGTATATACCTCTCAGTAGAATTGCTGAGTCCTACAGTAATTCTATATTTAACCTACTGAGGGGGCGCCTGTCTGGCTCAGTTGGTAGAGCATGTGACTCTTGATCTCAGGGTCTCTTGATCTCAGGGTCGTGAATTGAGCCCCACATTGGGTGTAGAGACTGCTTAAGTAAATAAATAAAAACTTAAAAAAAAAGCCTACTGAGGAAATCCCAGACTCTTTTCCAAATCCGCTTCACCATTTTATATTCTCACCGGTGATATATTCCATTTCTCCCCCTGCCATCCACTCTTAATATTTTAGATGAATGACAGTGGTGACAACCAGTTACAACTTTTCATTTCTCAGCTGGGGTATTGAGCGATGCATATCCTCCTTTTTAAAAAAATAGTTTATTTAGGGGCACCTGGGTGGCTCAGTTGGTCGGGTGACCGACTCTTGATTTCCGTTCAGGTCATGATCTTGCCGTTTGGGGCTTCGAGCGCTGCTCAGGCTCCACGCTAACAGTGTGGAGCCTGCTTGGGATTCTCTCTCTCTTTCTCTCTGCCCTTCCCTGGCCCTCTCTCTCTCTCTCTCTCTCAAGGTAAATAAATAAACTTAAAAAAATGAAATAGTTTATTATTATTTTTAGTAATCTCTGCACCCAACGTGGAACTCAAACTCATGACCTCTAAGTCAAGAGTCACATGCACTGCCCACTGAGCCAGCCAGGCGCCCCATCCTCCTGTATTTATTTATTTAATAATTTTTTAAAGTTTATTTATTTTGAGAGAGAGAGAGAAAGAGGATGAGCAGGGGAGGGGCAGAGAGAGAGAGAATCCCAAAGATGCCCTGCCCTGTCAGTGCCAATGTGGGGCTCAAGCTGCAAGATCATGACCTGAGCTGAAACCAAGGGTTGGACACTTAACCGACTGAACCACCCAGGCACCCTTGTTAATTTTTATTTTTATTTTTTTCATTTTTTATTTTATTTTATTATTTATTTATGTATTTATTTATTTAAATTTAAATCCAAGTTAGTTAACATGTAGTACTATAATGATTTCAGGAATAGAATTTAGTGATTCATCACTTACATGTAATACCCAGTGCTCATCCCAACAAATGCCCTCCTTAATGTCCATCACCCATTTAGCCCATCCCCCCACTCACCTCCCTGTCATCAACCCTCAGTTTGTTAGCTGTAGTTAAGAGTCTCTTATGGTTTGTCTCCCTCTCTGTTATCTCATTTTTCCTTTCCTCCCCCTATGTTCATCTGTTGTGTTTCTTAAATTCCACATGTGAATGAAATTATAGATTTGTCTTTCTGACTGACTTATTTAAGTTAGCATAATATACTCTATTTCCATCCACATTGTTGCAAATGGCAAGATTTCATTCTTTTTGATTGCTGAGTAATAACTCCATTGTAAATATATATACCACGTCTTCTTTATCCATTCATCCATTGATGGACATTTGGGCTCTCACCATACTTTGGCTATTGTTGTTAGCGCTGCTATAAACATTGGGGTGCACGTGCCCCTATAAAAAATCAGCATTTTTGTATCCTTTGGATAAATACCTAGTAATGCAATTGCTGGGTCGTAGGGTAGTTCTATTTTTAATTTTTGAGGATCCTCCATACTGTTTTCCAGAGTGGCTGCACCAGTTTGCATTCCCACCAGCAGTGCAAAAGAGATCCTCTTTCTCCGCATGTTGAGTAAGAAGTTGCTGTGGCCAAGATCAAAGAGGTTTTTGCCTGCTTTCTCCTCGAGGATTTTGATGGCTTCCTGTCTTATATTTAGGTCTTTCATCCATTTTGAGTTTATGTTTGTGTATGGGGTAAGAAGGTCCAGGTTCGTTCTGCATGTTGCTGTCCAGTTTTCCCAGCACCACTTGCTGAAGAGACTGTCTTTATTCCATTGGGTATTCTTTCTTGCTTTGTCAGAGATTAGTTGGCCATATGTTTGGTCCATTTCTGTGATTTCTAAAATTACATTGGATTTTAAAGCAAATCCCAGACACTGTGTCATTTTACCCCTACATATTCCAGTATATATATTTCTAAGGTAAGAACTTTTAAAAGTGTAGCCATAATGTTACTATCTCACACTAACTATAATTCCTGAGTATCTTCTAATACCTAATCCATACTCAAATGTCTGTAATTATCTTAAATATGCCTTTTCATAGTTTTTTTTTTTTTTAAGTAGGCTCTACACCCAATGTGGGGCTTGAACTCACGACCCTGAGGTCAAGAGTCTCATGCTGCACCGACTTGAGCCAGCCAGGCACTCCAGGTGTTTTTTGTTGTTGTTGTTGTTGTTGTTGTTGTTGTTGTATTGGGGACCAGGTTGTTTTCACCTGGGTCCAGATCAGTTCCACACATTTGGTTGTTTTATTTTTTATCCTAAACTAACTATTTTTGATAAAAATTTATTTATTTGTTTATTTATTTATAGAAATATTTATTTTTAATTTTTTTAAAAATTTACATCCAAATTAGTTAGCATATAGTGTAACAGTGATTTCAGGAGTAGATTCCTTAGTGCCCCTTACCCATTTAGCCCATCCCCCCTCCCACAACCCTTCCAGTAACCCTCTGTTTGTTCTCTATACTTAAAGAGTCTCTTATGTTTTGTCCCCCTCCCTGTTTTTATATTATTTTTGCTTCCCTTCCCTTATGTTCATCTGTTCTGTGTCTTAAAGTCCTTGTATGAGTGAAGTCATATGATATTTGTCTTTCTCTGACTGACTAATTTCACTTAGCATAATACCCTCCAGTTCCATCTATGTAGTTGCAAATGGCAAGATTTCATTCTTTTTGATTGCTGAGTAATACTCCATTGTATATATATATATATATATATATATATATATATATATATATATACTACATCTTCTTTATCCATTCATCTATCAATGGACATTTGGGCTCTTTCCATACTTTTGCTGTTTTTGATAGTGCTGCTATAAACATGGGGGTGCATGTATCCCTTTGAAACAGCACGCCTGTATCCCTTGGATAAATACCTAGTAGTGCAATTGCTGGGTCATAGGGTAGTTCTATTTTCAATTTTTTAAGGAACCTCCATACTGTTTCCAGAGTGGCTGCACCTGTTTGCATTCCCACCAGCAGTGCAAAAGAGATCCTCTTTCTCCACATCCTCGCCAACATCTGTTGATTTCTGAGTTGTTACTGTTAGCCATTATGACAGATGTGAGGTGGTATCTCATTGTGGTTTTGATTTGTATTTCCCTGATGATGAGTGATGTGGAGCATCTTTTCATGTGTCGGTTGGCCATCTGGATGTCTTCTTTGGAGAAGTGTCTATTCATGTCTTTTGCCCATTTCTTCACTGGATTATTTGTTTTTTGGGTGTTGAGTTTGGTAAGTTCTTTATAAATTTTGGATACTAACCCTTTATCTGATATGTCGTTTGCAAATATCTTCTCCCATTCTGTTGGTTGCCTTTTAGTTTTGCTGATTGTTTCTTTGATATGTAGAAGCTTTTTTATCTTGATGAGGTCCCAGTAGTTCATTTTTGCTTTTGTTTCCCTTGCCTCTGGAGACGTGTTGAATAAGAAGTTGCTGTGGCCAAGATCAAAGAGGTTTTTGCCTGCGTTCTCCTCGAGGATTTTGATGGCTTCCTGTCTTATGTTTAGGTCTTTCATCCATTTTGAGTTTATGTTTGTGTATGGGGTAAGAAAGTGGTCCAGGTTCGTTCTTCTGCATGTCGCTGTCCAGTTTTCCCAGCACCACTTGCTGAAGAGACTGTCTTTATTCCACTGGATATTCTTTCCTGCTTTGTCAAAGATTAGTTGGCCATACGTTTGTGGGTCCATTTCTGGGTTCTCTATTCTGTTCCATTGATCTGAGTGTCTGTTCTTATGCCAGTACCATACTGTCTTGATGATTATAGCTTTGTAGTATAGCTTGAAGTCCAGGATTATGATGCCTCCTGCTTTGGTTTTCTTTTTCAAGATTGCTTTGGCTATTCGGGGTCTTTTCTGGTTCCATACAAATTTTAGGATTGTTTGTTCTAGCTCTGTGAAGAATGCTGGTATAATTTTGATAGGGATTGCATTGAATATGTAGATTGCTTTGGGTAGTATCGACATTTAAACAATATTTATTCTTCCTATCTAGGAGCATGGAATCTTTTTCTATTTTTTTGTGTCTTCTTCAATTTCTTTCATAAGCTTTCTTTGGTTTTCAGTGTATAGATTTTTGGTTAGATTTATTCTTAGGTATTTTATGGTTTTTGGTCTCTGAAGGATTTTAATTAAGAGCAAAGCCACAGTGAGGCATACTGTTTAGAAAGGTCATCAGGGGTATAGGGGCACCTGGGTGGCTCAGTCAGTTGGGCATCTGGTTCTTTGTTTTGGCTTGGGTCATGGTCTTTCAGTTTGTGGGTTCAAGCCCCACTTTGGGCTCTGGGCTCATGGCTCAGAACCTGCTTGGGATTCTCTCTCCCTCTCTTCCCCTCCTACAGTCTGTCTGTCTGTCTGTCTGTCTGTCTCTCTCTCTCTCAAAATAAATAAATAAATAAATAAATGAAAGAAAGAAAGAAAGAAAGAAAGAAAGAAAGAAAGAAAGAAAGAAAGAAACATCATCAGTGGTATAAAGGATGGTGGAAGTGGGCCACATCAGAGGCAGGGGTATGGTTAGGGGCTATGGAACAGTTCTAACAAAAGCAGATAGATAGATGTCCAGAAAGAGGAATTTACAGAGACAGAAAGTAAATCAGTGGTTGCCTGGGGCTGGAGGTGAGAGCAGGGCAGGACTGTAAATGGACATGAGGGATCTTTTTGGAATGATGGAAATGTCGTAAAATTGCGTGTGGTGATGGTTACATAGCTCTGCAAATTTTCTAAAAATCACTGAATTGTACATTTAAAATGAATGAATTTTATAGTATGTAAATTATACCTCAGTAAAGCTTCTTTAAAAAAGAGAGAGAAAAAATAAGGGGCTCTCTTCTAGAAGAGCAGTAGCACTGAGAGAAGACAGATGTGTGAAATGTTGATGAAGAAGAGGTTGTAGAGTGAGACATTGATTTGATCTCATACGAGATAGGACAGTCACCTATCTGATCAGCCAGGTGTCCTAACTGTGCTTCTGCATCTTTGTGACAAAACTTCAACCCTACCTTCTACTTGGTAGGTTTCACAGCATAATGGATCTGCCCTTAATTGGAAGCACAGAATGTCTGCCTCTGGACCCTTATCAGAAACCATATCTGTTGGCTCTCTGCCACCTTGTTCTTTGTAAACATTTGGTTTTAAGACATAATATTTATGAAGCATCTGTGATCCATTTACTTCTCTAGGTACTGTTATTCAGCAAATGGGTAAATTTTTGTTTTATTAGAGAGAGAGAGAGAGTGCATGCAAGCAGGGGAGAGGGGCAGAGGGAGATAGAGAGAGAGAGAGAGAGATTGAGAGAGAGAGAGAGAGAGAGAGAGAGAGAGAGAGAGTCCCAAGCAGGCTCCATGCTCAGCGTGGAGCCCGATGCGGGGCTCAATCCCACAACTGTGGGATCATGACCCGACCTGAAAGTAAGAGTAAGACGCTCAACCGACTGAGCCACGGTCGGGCCCTTCAGCAGATGGTTACTTCCCGGTGTTCTGCTGGTAATGTGCCAGGGAATAAAGCAGGTATAGTGTCTGCCCTCGTGGAGCTGATAGTCCAGCAGTGGGGACAGATGTTATGTACAGTTATGATAATGATTTATCATGTGTTGGGTTTCCTTGTGCAGTAAGAGAAAATGACCTCAGCCTGAGGTCAGAGGATATGGCTGGAGTGGGGGTGTGGCTATAGACCCTGGTCCTATATACATCCAGCTGGCTTTCCTTGGTGGTGAGTGAGCCTTTTGAATATGATCCCTTTTGAGTCTGGGGTTTCTGGGGTTATCTTGGGCCTTATCTCGGTGTTCCTTGTAATAGCTTTTATTGAATTATGCATTGGGTTTATTCCGTCATTTTGTATGAGCTCGCGTTGTAAGAAATAGCCATACAAGAGTCACGCTTATGTATTATAGAAATGTTGTAGAAGGTACAGTCTTCAACGTCATATAGGATCCCCTTTTATTATTAGGACCCACAGGAGAAATTTCTTCCTGGTGACTGTTTCATATTTGCTTTTATATTTTGGTCTTTTAGTCGCTCCGAAGCACCCTGCTGCATCACACTTCAGGTCTCCACACAGGTATTCTCTCTACCTGAAATGCCTCATTCCAGGGGTTTGTGGGGTTTAACCCTCACTTATCCCTCAGCTGTTAGTCCAGGTGTCACTTCTTCAGGGAAGCCTTCCCTAACCAGCCCCCAGTCCCCTTCCAAACTCGGTCTGATTCTTTTTTTTTTTTTTTTTTTCATTTCTTTTAATGTTCATTTATTTTTTGAGAGAGAGATACAGTGCGAGCAGGGGAGGGGCAGAGAGAGAGGGAGACACAGAATCCGAAGCAGGCTCCAGGCTCTGAGCTGTCGGAGCCTGATACGAGGCTCGAACTCACAAACTGTGAGACCATGGCCTGAGCTGAAGTCAGACGCTTAACTGACTGAGCCACCCAGGTGTCCCACGGTCTGATTCTTAATAGAGATATTCAAAGCACTCTGTTTCACTCAGACAATTTTTAGTTGGGTGATTTGTTGTTTGGTAACTTTTTTTTTTTTTTTTTGTCTCTTAGACTGATGTCAGGGAGACCTGTGAGGGTAGAGACCATGCCCTTTTGTTTGTGACTGTATCTTAAAGTCATAGCATATTGTCATGCCCAATAAATATTTGCTGACTGGTCAAATGAATGAATGTGCTGTGGGTACTAAATCTTGTGACTGTTCATTTTCTCCTTTCCTTTGGCAGTTTGGGAGCTCAGGCCTTCTTGATTTTCCACCTGTGGCATATGCACAGGTCCTCATGGCATGCGTTTTGTGCACTAACATTCCCCGGACTATGTAATATTTTTCCTTTCTTGACTTCTTCATTTTTTAAAAAATTCCAGTGTGTCCTGTAAATTCCTGTAGGCCATTTTAAGCCCTTCTGGGGAAGAAATAATAAACAAATTGGGTATATGAGTAGGAAAAGAAAGGGAGAAGTCAAAGGGAAATGTTAGTGCCTTTAACCAGCTGCAGAAGAGTTTTCTTTTGCATTGTTTTAATTTTATTTTCATTATAAGAAGGGGGAAAAAAAAGTAAATTTGTCCCCTAGTTTTGCAGGAAATGCCTCTGAAGAATTCGAGGCCTGTCTCTGCCCTGAGACGTTCCTCCCAGTGGTGGGAGGCTAGGGGCTGGGTTCGGTAGGGCCTCCTGGCCCAGTGGATGGGTGGGCATGGGCCTGTGGAGGCTGTCCATGCAGCTGAGTTCCAATCCAGTTGATTTTCCCTCATGGGGGAGGGTTTGGGCAGAGTCAGTGGGAGCTTGTTTTTTTTTTTTTTTTGTCTTTTTAACTCTAGCAAGGAGAAAGAAATGAACTTGTCCTCTTGTGTTGCAGATTCAGTGGTTCTTTCCTTTGACTCCGCTGGACAAACACTAGGCGCAGGTACCAATCTTCCCCCCTCTGTCCTTTCTGCACTCAGCACTTGGCCACATTTGAAGTGGAGCCTGGTGAGGTGGGGGAGGGCGGTCTCTGGGAAGGGCAGTGGGATATCTCAGGATTGTGGGAAAGTCTTACGAAGCTTTTCTGGAGACTTGTGGTCTAAGAAGTGGGATGTAGCATCTAGAAGACTCTGCCAGTTGCTTAAAGAATTTGCATTAGATGCTCCTTCCTCATTCAGATCCATCCAGGTCCATAGAACAGGAATCTGTTTCCTGAGCACAGATTGCGGCCTAGAGGGTGGGGCAGAGGGCATTAAGAGGCCCGGAGCTCTGGGTATGTTGGAGTAGATAATTATCAGGCCTCTCCAGCAAAACCTTAGGCTGAGGAGAGTGTCCCGGCTTCCTGCGGACATACACTGTTGCACGTTTGCACGCACATCCCGTGTACCCCAATACACACCTCCTCCAGGGTGTGCACTTTACTGTGTACTTGTGCCAACCCACGTGCATGTCATCATGCTGCCTCTCTTCCCTGTGTCGAAATGTGGGACCCACAGATGGACATACAAGTCACCTTTGACACCAAATCACTCCGGCTCAGTGGAGCTTGGCGGTGAGCAGAAAGAGACGTCGTTTTGATTCTTCACCTTGGCTGACATCACGTTCGTATGGGAGCCCCAGGACGACCTTCCTTTGTGAGAAGAGCATCTCCGGGCATCAAGCCTGCATTTCTAGTTGGAGATAGTGGGCCTTGATGGTGGGTGCTGCCTGTGAACAACAGGGAGACTTTGCTGGCCTGCCGAGGGCAGTTAATTGAAGCCGTGTAGCTGTCCTTGAATGCAGCAGATTGGTGTTTCACAGAGCAGCCCTGAGGCTTTGGCAGTTGTGGCCATGTGGGCAAAGGGAGAGGTGAGTTCAGAGACTATAATCACTGCTACCACTGCTTACTAAGGGCCTACTATGTGCCAACACTGTGATAGGTGCTTTATACACATCGTGCAAGGTGGATAGTGTATCTTTGATTACAGATGAAAGAAACTAATGCTCCCAAAGGTAAACCTGTCCAGGACCACTCTTATCTGTCCACCTCTAGAGCTCATACTCTCTCCCTTGCTATCTTGCTCTTTCATACTTTGTATGCTTGAGGTATACTCCACTCAAATGCTGAGACAAGAGAGATCACTTTAAGATAGAGTGGACAGACAGAAAGTTCTTAAATAGACACAAAAGTTGTGTCTGCTGCTATAGGAAAAGATCGATCGCTTTTGCTGTATTAAAGTTAAGAACTTCTCATTCACCAGGAAGACACCATTAAGAGAATGAAAAGGCGATCCAGAGTGAAAACAAGATATTTATAACATGAACAGCCAACAAAGGGTGTGTTTCCAGAATAGAGAGCTACAGAAATCAACAGGAATAAAGAAACAACCCAGTATCAAAACAAGCAAAAGGCCTGAGTAAGCACTCCATGAAAGAGGAAATCCAAATGGCCGATAAACTTATGAAAACGTGTTCGGTTGCATCGCTGCCTAGGGAGAGGCAAATTAGGATTACCTTGAGATACCACTGCACATCCACCAAAGTAGCAAAACTTGAAAAGCTCCATATTCCAGTATTGGTGAGGATGTGGGGCAGTGGAAACTCTGGGTCTCCACTGGTCAGAGGGTAAATTGGTTACAATCCCTTTAGAAAAGACTATGTAGTATCTAGCACAATTTGAATATACACATACCTCATGAGCTGGCACTTCCTCTCGTAGCTATATTCCCTACAGAAATGGATGCATCTATATGTACCAGGATATATGTACAAGATACATGGACAGGAATCTCTCTCATTGGCTGCAGCTAAAGGTCTGGACAGGTGCATTTAGCAGCTGTTTGAGGACTCTGAAATATAAAGAGTAGTAGGCAGATTGGGGGAAGGGACCAGAATTAAAAGCACTACCACGCTGGCAGTGAATTTTTCATTTTTTCCTCTGGTATCCCATGTCCTCAATGCAAGGCCCCAAACCCAGCAGTGCCCGTTAGGGGACAGCCAGAGAGAATTCCAGAAGACCTCTAGTTATGGCTCTGGGGCGGGGATGGGGCTCTGAGACTCAGACAGAGGGGGAAATTCCAAAGGTTGGTTTTATTTGCCTCCCTTTTCCCTCATGCCTTAGACCGCAGGCAGCCCCACTATAGTGGTGGTGGTACCGCCTGTGACAGCAGTGGGGTCGCCAAGCACCTAAAACTGAAAAAGGGAAATGTTCCTCTCTGATCAGAGGAGCTGTAATCCCAGGATGGTGGGGGCAGGGGGTGAAATCGGTTGCTCTTTTTCCTCTGCCTTCCTGCTGCTTGGGCCCAGATCTGGGTACCGTTCAGGAAATGTAAGGGAGAAGGCAGTAACTAAGATCTCAGCTGTCTAGCCAGAGGTCCGAGAGGGGGAGGCCCGATGAACTGGAAATCACCAGGAGAAAACAGGGAAGAGCTTAGGAAAGCAGCCCTTAAAAGTTGTTTATGAACAGCTAACTGCTGAGCTGTGCACGCACGCATCTGATTCTAGCAAACGCCAAAGACTCTGAGAAGTGGTCCAAGGAGTAGACCACTGACTGAGTCCTAGACTGGACATTGGGTGGTGTCCACAGAGGACCCACTTGAGGAGGCTTTGAAAATGGAACTGGCATTGAAACTATAACCTATGGAAGGCTGGTCAAAACTTGCCACCTAAATCCAACCTGGTTGAGAGTCTGGTAAAACAAAAATGTCAACACTCTCCACTGGATTTAAACAAGACCTAAATGTTCATAACCTCATATTCAAAATATCCAGGATACAATCCAGAATTAATCATCATGTGAAGAACCAGGAACATCTCAACACAGATGTCGGAATAACCAGACACTTCCTTTAAAGCAGCTGTTATGAAAATGCTCTCCAAAATAAGGGCAAATGGTATTGATGCAAAAAAGATAGAAACTGTTAGCCACTACCCCCCAAAAAGGAAATAAAAAGGAACCAAATGGAGATATAAGAAAAAAATGCAATAGTTGAAATTTTAAAAACTGAGTGGACTCAATAACAAAATGGAGATGAAGAACAAAGAATCAATGACCTTGAAAGGAAAGCAATGGAAATTACCCAATATGAACAACAGGAAAGAGTTACAAAGTTGAGCAGAGCCTCAGTGACTTGTGGGACAACACCAGAAGGTTTGCCGTCTGTTGTTGGAGTCGCAGAAGAAGAAAGTGCAGTGCAGAAGAGATACTCAAAGAAATAATGGCTAAAACTCCCCAGGTTTGGTGCCCACCTGGGGTTTATCCTAGAGGTGGAAGGCTGGGTCAGCATTCAAAAGTCACTCAATGTAGTCCACCATGTTCACTGTCTAAAGAAGGGGAACTGCATGGTCATGTCAATTGGTGAAGAAAAAGCATCTGACAAAGATTCAGCATCTACTCGTGACAAAAACTCTCAGCATGCGTAAAAGGGAACTTCTTCAACTGGATGTGGGGCATCTACAAACAGCCCACAGCAAACATCATGCTTCATGGTAAAAAAACTGTTCTCCCCCAGAGATCAGGAACCACTCCTAAAAGTCCCAGCCAGTGTGGTGAGGCAAGAAAAAGAGACAACAAGAATATAAATTGGAAAGGAAGGAATAAAACTGGCTCTCTTCACAGGTGACATGATTGTTTACATAGAAAATCTCAAGGAATCTACAAAAAAAATCCTAGAACTAATAACTGAGTTTAGCAAGATAAGAAAGAAGATCAAAATGTAAAAAAAAAAAATTATATATGTTAGCAATGAATAATTGAAAATAAAAAATTAGGGGTACCTGGGTGGCTCAGAGGGTTGAACTTCTGACTCTGGATTTTGGCTCAGGTCATGAGCTGTGGGATAAAGCCCTTTGTGCTGTGCATGGAGCCTGCTTAAGATTCTCTCCCCTTCCCCCCCACCTTTGTTCTCTCTCTCTCTCTCTCTCTCTCTCTCTCTCTCTCAAATGAAAATAAAAACACATAAGTAAAATAAAAAAAATAAATTAGCAGTAGCCCTCCTCACCCCAAACCAAAATAGTTACGTATAAATCTAATGGAATGTGTGTGGGATCTGTGTGCTCAAAGCTGTTCCTCTCCCATGTTTTTGTCCCCATCTGCCCAAGTGTTCAAGCCACAGACCCGGAAACCTCTTTGATTGTTGCCCCTCCTCTCCCTTTCTCACTTTTTCTGTCTTCACAATGTGTTCTTGTCTAGCCTTTTTCCAGCAGCTCTGTCCAAGGTACCATCTTCTCTCCCCTGGATAAGGAAACATCTACTGGTCTCTCTGCTCATTTGTCGTTTCCCAGTAGTCCATTCTCCACATTGTAGCCAGAGTGATCTTTTAAAATGTACATCAGATCATATCTTGTTCCCACTGAAAACTCTCCATTGACTTCATGGTACACTTAAAATAAGACCCAAACTCCATGACCTATAGGGTCTGACTTGCTAGCTCCTACTGTGGTTTCTCTTGAGTTTTCTCAATGCTTAGTCCATTTTGTTCCTCTCTGTCCTCAAGCCACATTGGCATTCCTGTGAGTCCATGAATAGCCAGGCCCCTTCCTGCACCAGGGCCTTTGTACTCCATGCCTCCTGTCTCTAGAATGCTTTACTCCTGCTTTACATGACTGTCCAAGGTCTGTGTTCAAATGTCATTCTGCAGAAAGGCCTTCTTGGATCACTGCATCTAAAGTAGTCTACTCTCTTGACACCCAGTCCTTCTCTAAGAGAGTTTGTCTTTATTTCTTCTTAGCACTCATCCTTCCTTCAAATTATCTGCTGTTTACTTGCATACTGTCAGTCTCCCCCAGTAGAATTTGGCCAGGGACCTTGCCTATCTTGTTTATCACTGTGTCCCTGGTACGTAGAACAGTACCTGGCATATAATAGGTGCTCAGCAAATATTTGTTGAATGAAAAGTAGGAAAATGGAAACCGTAATGTCCATCATGTAACACATACTTAGGGATTACATAAGAAGTGGCACATCCGTATGGTGAATTGGACTCCCAACAGCCATTAAAAATGATGCAGTCTTATATTTATTGACACAGAAGACATTAGGGATATTGTTGAGTGAACAAAACAGGAACAAAGAACATGTATATTGAGGCCACACATAAGTAAAATTATATATACACGTTCACACATGTATTTATGGAAAGAGATTTCTGTGAAGGTAGTCACCAAAACGTTTGAAGGTATTAACTTTAGAAAATCGGAATTTCAAATGGTGCTTACATCATGCTTTCAAAATCCAAATGTAGGGGCGCCTGGTGGCTCAGTCGGTTGGGCATCCTGCTTCAGCTCAGGTCATGATCTCACGGCTTGTGGGTTTGAGCCCTGCGTCGGGCTCTGTGCTGACAGCTCAGAGCCTGGAGCCTGCTTCAGATTCTAAGTCTCCTTCTCTCTCTCTGCCCCTCCCCGACTTGTGCACGCTCTCTTTCTCTCTCTCTCTCTGCCTCTGTCTCTCTCTCTCTCTCTCAAAAATAAAGAAACTAAAAAAATAAAATGAAAATCCAAATGTAAAAAATTTATATGGTAAGCATGTGTTAACCCTAAACTGGGGAAAAAATAAAATTATTTTTGTTTGGAGAGAGGGACTCTGTCTTATTTTATACAATAATTGCTTGGTGATTATTTGTACTTCTCTACCCTACTAGGTGGTAAGCTCCATGAAGTTTAAGATACAAACTGCAGAGTGAGCCATGTTTTTTCTTTTTCCTGCCCCAGCTGCTCTTTTGACGTGTTTTCCACCAAAATTCTGCTGCAGCTTCACGCAAGATGCTCTGACATGGTCTGGACACGCTTGCTATCATGAATAGAATTGAATTCACTGCATGCCCCGCTCTGGACACCGGACATTGCTATTTTCCCAGGACAGAGGGGAAATGGGTACATGACCCCTTTGCCTCCACTGGCTGGGCTGGGGCTTTTACCTTCCAGGGGAGGTTCCACTTTCCTTTGTCCCCAGATGTGTCACAGCTGGGCTGTGCTCAGAGGGAGCGTGGTGCATAGTCACAGGAGATCGGGGCTTATCAGGAGTTTCTTGCGAGGCCCTCTCTGCCCCCATGCCGATGTGCACCCATTTGAGATTGGATTTCAGTGTGTGAACTTCTAAGTTATTTTACTGGGTCACTTAATTTAGTCTAGGTCAGTGAATTTTTCTGTTTATTTTATGATACTGCTTTTCCTATTTTAGTTTGTCTTTGATTAATTGATCCTCCATTGTGATTTATTTCCGTGACTTGAGATGATGTGGGAGCTGTTTGCATTTTGGCCAGCCCCTCTCGGGCCGTGGTTAACTCCCATGATTCACGTGGGGGGCAGCAGCAATTACTTAGTGAACATCTGCTTTGTGCAGAGCATAGGGACAGCTGGTGGGAATTTCTGGCGGTCCCTTAGAATGAAAAAAGGAAGTGGGTCACTGGAGACCAAAAATGCCAGCAGCACAGTTGGCTCGCGACATGCACCTGTGTTCCCAGAAATTCCATTCTGGGGCTCAGTGGCCTGCTGATGAGGCTAAAGTAGGATACTTGGCTTGGGGAACTTTCAGGGAGGTCTCCCTTCATTCTAGAAGAGGATCTCGCTGTGTCATCTGTGTCATGCAGTGCTCCCAGCTGTTTACACGTGAGAGAGAACAGAGGCTGAGAGTGATACTAATTTGTACACCATGCTGAGATAAACAGGAAGACACTGTGTGTAAATCGGGCATTGTGAAAGCATTCATAACTTTCTTTTTTTAAGTGTTTATTTATTTACTTTGAGAGAGAGAGAGCAGGGGCAGAGAGTGAGGGAGAGAGAGAGAATCCCAAGCAGGCCCTAAGATGTTAGCGCAGAGCCTGAGGTGGGGCTTGATCTCACAAACCGTGAGATCATGACCTGACCTCAGATCAAGAGTCAGATGCTTAACTGACTGAGCTGCTCAGGCACCCCAAGCATTCATAAGTTTCTTTTCGGAATTATGAACAAAGTGAAATACAAAGTATTGTGGAATATATTAAATGTTGAATTGCTATAAAATAAATATTTTCCAAAATGTTTTAAAGTTTGTTTATTTTGAGAGAGAGAGACAGGCAGGGAGGGGCAGAGAGAGAGGGAGAGAGAGAACCCCAAGCAGACTCTGCACTGTCAGCACAGATCCCAGTGCGGGGCCAGAACTTACAAACCATGAGATCGTGACCTGAGCTGAAACCTAGAGTCAGACGCCTAACCGACTGAGCCACGCAGGTGCCCTAATATTTTTGGATTTTTATGTGAAAAGATTGAGCTTGTTTCAGTGTTCATAAATTTTCATATCAGGGTTTAAGCCTCAGAGGTGGCCAGTTTTCATAAATGTTCCATATATGCTTAAAAAGAATGTGCATTCTCCACTCAGTGGATGTAAGGTAGTCTATATCAGTTCAAATTTATTAACTGTTCTGCTCAAATCCTTTGAATTCTCACTGATTCAGAGAGCCTGGTTTTTCAGTGGTTGTGTTTCCCATTATGATGACAGGAGACTTGTATATTTCTCCTTGTAATTTTTGTGAATTTGGCCTTTTAGAGAGAGAGGTTTCGTCACTAGGTACATACACATTTGAGTACATAGCCCCCTTTTGTTTATGTCCAGTTTCTGAACCTTCTAGGAGTTTATGTGAGCTCAGAACACTGACCTACTCCTTTGGAATGGAAGTGGAAGAGTTAATGGTTAATTTCGGAGACCTGAGTCATTTGCAAAAGCACCGTGTGCATTCACAGGTCTGACTTGGTACAGGTGCAGGAGGAGAAGAGCAGATATTTGCATTATCCATGCCACTTTCCACCTGGAGCCAGGCAAAGGACACACAGGTGCTCCACGGCCAGGGGGTTTTGTACTGCTGAGCTTTGCAGCCTGGCTAAGGCAGGAAGCCCAAACCACCAGACTAAACATCTCTCCTTCACTGCATAGCTGTGGGCTTGCTGCTTTGACACCTGAGGAGAGAATACCTTCAGGTGCTGGGGGTGCTGTATATGCACATCAACCTACATTATGCCTGGCTGACTGGTGAGTCCCAGAGTCTTCTGTACTTACTACAGACTTGGGATCAGTGGACTGTCAGTGAGGCCCAGGCTTTACTGCCAACTTCCCCAGATGTGAGTTGACGCTGAAGAAATGCTCAAACTAGCATTTCCGTATTGTAAAACTGAATTCACATGCAACTTCGAAAACACATTCATAAACAGTGAGATGCTCTGCGATCTGCAGATTTGCCTCGTGCAAACCCGACGGTAGGAAGCTCTGCTCCTATGTCCCAGAGCATTATGCCTCGGCCTTCCTGATTGCTTTCTCTAGTTTATATTTCCTGAACACTAGACTGAAGCTTCCCTGCCAGTCCCGGAATTCTGTGAGGAGCTGGGCACAGATCCAACCACCAGTACCAGCTTACGAATATGAGAGTGGGGTGCTTGTTGGTAAGATCCCCGGATGTGCTGGAAACGGGCAGTCAGAAGCCTCAGAAAGTCTTTGTGGAGGAAGTTAAGTTTTAGGCTATTATAAATGCCGGGAGGGAATTAACCTTGGCAAGTGTGGAGTCCTCAAAAGAGAACCCCAAAGTAAAAGCCAGAAACCGATACAGGGGAGGAGTTTCCCCAGAAGAGCAGGGCAGCCTCTGCATAAGCAGAGGTGACTGTGATGCAGTTATCTGTAGGGCTGGGAGCAGAAGTGGCTAGAGCACTGTAAAAGGTGGTGGGCTAGTGACAGATGAAGCCACTGATGCCACCATTGTTACGCTCTTAATGTTGCCCCCTTGCAAGGGGTGGAGGAAGACAAAGAATCCAGGTCTTGGGGTTACTAGTAGGCTCTCTTGGTCATTAGGTCACTCCCTTCATTCTTCCATTTGCTTAGCACATTTACGGAATACCGCCTCTCTGCCACACCCCATACGAGGGGCTAGAGATACAGATACATATAGTTAGGATTGTTTAATTGCAAGCAACAGAAATGGAACCCGGCTAGTTTAAAAGAAAAAGGAATTTACTGGAAGGACACAGGTACACATAGAATAAAATTAAGCATCAAACAGCCGGCCCTCAGAAAAGACACAAAGGGCAGTGCCAGGAATCTAGATTGCAACCAGCGGTCCATTTTTTCAGCATCCTGTTTCTCTCCCCAGTGCCACGCTGCTTAAGAGAGAAGGGTCCGGCTAACCTAGCTGTTGTCGAGTGCCCCCACTCTGGACAGGCAAATCCCACTGACAGTCTCATCACTTGCCTGCTGTAGAAGAAAGGCAGTTCCTTAAAAGAAATTCAAGCGACTTGTGTCCAAAGGGAGGCAGAAGTGCCGTGAGGGCAAGTAATCGTTGATTCTCTAACGCTGCGTTCGAGGAGCATGTAAGAGTGCGCACATCCGAGGCAGGAGGGTTAACAAATGCTCTTCTGAAAGAGAGTACGTTTGAACTACAGTCTAAAGGATAAGCAGGAATTAACACGAGTAAAGAGATGAGAGCACATTTCAGGCAGAAAAAAGCTGCTTCTACAAAAGAGTCCTATGCCGAGGGAGCTCACGGCTTATGCAGAGAACTGAAGAAGGCTGGGATGGCCTGAGCAGCAGGCATAGGGGGCAAGATAGTGGAAGATGGAGATGGAAAGGTAGCTAAAAGCCACGCCATGAAAGGTCTCGTGGCTCTACAAAAATACCTGTTAGATTTTGCTTCGGTGACAACCAAAATCTTGAAGGATGAGTGGGTGTTTGCCAAGTCAGCAGGCTGAGGGAGGGCATTACAAAGAGAGGTAACGTGGTCCGAGTAGCTCTCAGGCATAGAGGCTGCACACAGAGGAGTGACGGAAGGTGAGGCTAGGGAGACAGGTACAGAGTGAGAGGTGGCTGTGTGGTCTAAGCAACAGTGCAGATGCAGCAAAAGCAGTGGCCGTGGTTTAGGGAACAGGATCTGTATTTAGAAATGAGAGAGAGTATACCAAACATGTCTGTCTTGAAGTACTGAATGGCAGTGGCACTAGCAAACAAAACAAAACAAAACAAAACAAAACACGTGGCTGGGGAACAGGGTGCACATAAATCTCATTTGCGGCATTCTGAGTTTGCGGTGACTGGATCATTTAGGAGCAATGCGTAGGAAAGAACCAATGTGGAAAGGGGTTGGGAATAATGTTAAAATTTTTTTTTAATGTTTATTTATTTTTGAGAGAGAGAGACAGAGCATGAGCAGGGGATGTTCAGAGAGAGAGAGGGAGACGCAGAATCCAAAGCGGGCTCCAGGCTCTGAGCTGTTGGCATAGAGCCTGACACAGGGCTTGAACCCACGGACCGAGAGATCATGACCTGAGCTGAAGTCGGACGCTTAACCAGCTGAGCCACCCAGGCGCCCCAGGAATAATGTTTTAAGTGAAAGGAAAAGCAGGTACAAAAGGCTGGAGATCGTAAAGATACTTAGGAGGCAAATAAAATAGTTCAGTTTGGTCAGAGCATAGACTTTGGCAGGGGCAGGGTGGCGGTAATATAGGGACTCCAAAAGTAAAGTTGGAATGGTCACTGTAGGTCAGATCCTGAAGGACCTTATGAATCAAGAGACTGGGATTCGTTCTTAGAACAGTAGAGGCTGTTCAAAGGTTTTAAGCAGGGTTATGACATAACCATGTTTGTCCTATAGAAAGATAGCTCTGATCACATCAGGAAGAATCTATTAGAGGGGGACAAGACAGGAGGCAGGAAGCCTAGCAGTAATCCAGATGAGAGGTAAAGCTGGCTTCTTAGAGAACAAAAATGAACAAAAGTAAGTGGGTTGGAGATCCATTTAGAAGATGAAATTAAAAGGACATGGTAGGGGCGCCTGGGTGGCTCAGTCGGTTAAGCGTCTGACTTCGGCTCAGGTCATGATCTCACGATCTGTGAGTTCGAGCCCCGCATCGGGCTCTGTGCTGACAGCTCAGAGCCTGGAGCCTGTTTCGGATTCTGTGTCTCCCTCTCTCTCTGCCCCTCCCCTGTTCATGCTCTGTCTCTCTCTGTCTCAAAAATATATAAACGTTAAAAAAATTAAAAAAAAAAAAAAAAGGACATGGTAATTCAAGCACTCCGATGTTTATAGCAGTGTTATCTACCATCGCCAAATTATGGAAATAGCCCAACTGTCTATCAATTGATGGATGGAAAATGAAGATATGGTGTATATATATATACACAATGGAATGTTAGCCTTAAAAAAGAATGGAATCTTGCCATTTGCAAGGACATGGATGGCGCCAGAGAGTGTTATGGCAAGCGAAATAAGAGATAGACAAATACCATATGATTTCGCTTACATGTGGAATTTAAGAAATAAAACAAATGAGCAGAGGGGAAAAAAAAGAGAGAGAGGCAAACCAAGAAACAGACTCTTAACTATACAGACCAAACTGATGGTTACCAGAGAAGATGTGAGTGGGAGGATGGATTAAATAGGTGTTAGGGATTAAGGAGGGCACTTGTTGTACTGAGCACTGGGTGGTGTATGGGAGTATTAAATCACTATGTTGTACACATGAGGCTAATATTACACTGTATGTTAACTAACTGAAATTTAAATAGAAACTTTTAAAAAACGGACATGGTAATTAAATAAGAAGGAAACAGAAATCAAGTAATTCTCTCAGGTTTCAAGCTTGGGCAGCTGGGTGAATAGTGGTACAATTCATTAAGGTAGGGAATACAGGAGGAGAACCAGGCTCTACAGGTATGTGAGTTCTGTGAATGTGAACTCTGTGTGGGGCAGCCTGAGTTTCAGGTGTCTGTAGGAGGTGGAAATGTGCAGCAGACAGCTGAATATATACGTCTGGGACTCAGGAGAGGGGTTGGGCAGGAATGAGAAGTTGGGTTTGGGTGCAATGGAAGGATCGTTGGGCCGGCTAACCTGAATAGTTGAGTGGGGTGAAGTCTACCCTGGATAAGGAAAAAGCAAAGAAAGAGGGAAAAAAAACAACAACAACGACAAAAACCAGACAAAATATATGAAAAAAATTTTTCTGACATTGAACAATAGGTAGCACACGGCACTGGTCTCTGAAAGAAGAGGAACAAATGAGGTTAACCCTATAATTGTCCAAGCTAACAGCCTGGATGGAGTTTCCAGACCCCCGCACAGGGAAGAAGAACCCATACAGGATCCTAGCGTCTTCCTAAGAGGAAACAGATTTGAGAATTTGAGAGAAAGGCTGCCAGAATTCATAAGAACCAAAGAGGGAAGAGCTGCACACAGAGACAGCTCTAGAGATCTGTAGAGGGTCCCCTTAGATTCACGACAGTTCACACAGGGCTGGGAATAGTGGTGAAGCATCATAATACATGGGCATCCATGGCACATTCAGAAGGGCATTGCCTTAGTCGTGGGGCAGAGTTAGCAGTGGTGCAAAATTAGCCCTAGACGAAAGTCCACTTTGCCTCTCATCTTAATCCTACAAAGCTTGAAAGCAAGCCTTGAAAGGATCCAACTGTTTCCAAGTAATTTAACTGCACCTCAAAAATAAATAAAGAATGCACAAATATTCTGTGCTCAGCAAAGTAAAATTCACATGGCTGGCATCCGGTCAAGAGTGACCAGGCTCACCTGAAGCTACTACAATACTGTATGTTAACTACTCCGGAATTAAAATTAAAAAGTGTGTGTGTGTGTGTGTGTGTGTGCAAAGAATGACTAGCTAATTCAGAAAAGCATGAAAATACAACCCATAATGAGAAAAAAACAATAGAAATAGGCCTAGTGATAACACAAAAGATAGAATTAGTAGGCAAAGACATTAAAACATAGTCCATGTCTTCAAGAAGGTAGAAGAAAGCATGAGAATATTAAGGAAAGACATATAAGATACGAAAAAGAAATTTAGAGGTGAAAAAATAGTGTTTGAGATGAAAACTATACTGAATGGGTAAAGAGGCAATTCGACACTGCAGAAGAGAAGAGTAGTCAACTGGAAGATATTTTAATAGGAAGTATCTAAAATAATAAGAGAGCAAAATTACTGGGAAAAAAAAGTAACAGAACATCAGTGAGTGGTGGGTCATCAAGCAGCCTAATACTTGTGTCACTGGAACTCCCCCAGAGAGGGGAGGGCAGAAAATTTTTTGAAGAAATAATGGCCAGAAATTTTTCAAATTTGATGAAAACCATAGACCCATAATAGATCTAAGAAGCTCAAGGAACCCCAAACCCAAGAAAAGTGATGAAAAAAACCCACCACAGCACATCAGAAGAACTTCCCCCTCACGGCCACAGGGACTTGGCATCTGACAGAAAAAGCAGCTTCCCCTTGAAAGCCACAGGAAAAGTGAGGTCTCATGTGGCAGAGCGGGGCTTCAAGTCTGCGAGGAGGTCGAGGGATGTAAGCCAGAGCACATTATGAGAAAGATTTTAAGAGGAGATTGGTGGGGCGCCTGGGTGGCTCAGTCGGTTGAGCGGCCGACTTCGGCTCAGGTCACTATCTCGCGGTCCGTGAGTTCGAGCCCCGCGTTAGGCTCTGTCCTGACAGCTCGGAGCCTGGAACCTGTTTTGGATTCTGTGTCTCCCTCTCTCTGACCCTCCCCCGTTCATGCTCTGTCTCTCTCTGTCTCAAAAATAAATAAACGTTAAAAAGAAAAATTAAAAAAAAAAATAAAAGGAGATTGGTCAGGGAAGAAAAACCCCACGGCAGAATGAGGATGGGAAGGAAAAAGTCCGAAGCCCATTTTAACAGTGGTCCATTTAATATCGTCCATGGCTATACCTATTTTCCGCGGAGACTGAGCTAGCTGTATGTTTTCCAAAGACTTCCTACTGTTCCCGAGAGTCTGCATTTGTTCAGGACGGCATGTCCGTTCTTCTGGTAAATTCTCCTAACCACATGTGTAATGTGGGAGTAGTAATTTTTTTTACAATCCTTGCTTCCTGTCACTGTGATTAGAGCGGGTGTGAGGAACAGATGTACACAAGGCCAGTCCTGGCCCTTCCCTCGGAGTTTTGCCATTTTTTGCAGAGAGACCGAGTCTCAGTCCCTTTCAGAGGCAAAGCTGAAGGTGTGTATCTGAAAGTTGCCAGCAGCATGTTTTCTTAGGAAGGAAGCTGGTCAGGGGAGAGCAATGACTCAGGGAGGCGCAGTGGTGGTCCAGTCACTTTCTGTGGTCCCTGAAACCTTCTGTACCTTGACCCTTTCCACACTGGTTGCGTGAACCATTACGTTGCCCTTTTTGCCTAGATTAGTACAACCAGTGTATTGAACATGCAAGACACATCAGGAGATAATCAAAGCCGGTTTTATTTTGTCTCCCTGTGCCCTCTTAAAATGTTTTCAGTGTGGGAAGTCCAGAGAATTTTTTGATATCGAGGAGGTACTAAAAATCTCATGGTCACATTGAGTCACCAATTCCAAAATTAGAGTATCTGGCCTTATGTAAGAGCCATAGCTTTCAATTCATTCAAAGCTACAGTGACTTCCCCTCCCTGCATTTAGGGCTTAGTACCAGCAGGTGCCTGACCCTGGGAAGGGGATGTGCCCTGCCTGTCATTTTCCCACTCCTCCTCGGATGCTGGTTGTGGTTTCTGACCTCTCTGGAATCGGTGGGGAAGGGAAAGAGACAATGTGAATAGAAAAGACATAAGATAGTGTCAGCGCTGTCTGAGCTGTTGAGTGTTTAAAACTAATGCCTGTGGGTGCTCTGGGAGGCATTTTGGAGACCCCTGCAACTAGGGACCTCTGCTATACAGCTCCCCTGATGGAGGTCATGTACTTGCTCAAACCTTGTCACTCACTCCTGTGGCTCCTAGGACTCCCAGTGTCTGTCCCCACTGCTGTCTGCTGAGGCCCCTGGCAACCCTCTGGACCCGTGTTTTGGAAAGGACCTAAAACAAACCCACTCTCGCTCATTTATGCATCCTTTTTTACAACAAATTCCAGGAGTGCAGACCAGTTCCTGCATCCAGCCTATCTTGTGGCCTTTACACTTGTCAGGTAGAAGTCAAGCACCTAGAAGTCCACTGTGTTCCCCATTTTTTAAGGGTCAAAGTTAAGCTTCCCTCACCAGGCATGAGGGAGAGACAAGTACTCATTCTGCCCCTTAAGTGAGGAGTCCATAGCACTGCTCAGTCCAGGCAAGTTGTTCAAATTCTCTTTCCTTAACTTCTCATTGCCGGTTACTTTTATATTTGATGTAGGGAGGGCCTTTCAGATCATTTTGATTTGATATTTCCTTTGAAATTTTTCAGTTTTCAGATATTTCGTTTGAAAATTTACATCTCAGTCTAGAACCTCACGTTAGTGTCTGAAATTTATCATCCCAGAGGCTTGACTGAAATATTCTTTTTAGCATCCTGTTAGACTAATTTGATTTGGATTTATGACCATTGTGACCAAATAATCCTGGTAGTAACAGTCGACAAATATTTATTGAGCATCTACTGTGTGCAGCCACAAAAGAGAAATGCTTCCAGTCCTCACAGGCTGCCAGTCTAGGACAGAGTTTACAGATTGTTAGCCCACTGGCTGAATCCTGCCCGTGGACATATTTTGGTTAATCATGATAATCTTTAAATTTTTCTTTTTTTTTAAGTTATTTTTTTTATTTTTTATTTTTACAGAGAGAAAGAACACAAGATGGGGAGGGGTAGAGGGGGAGGGAGAGAGAATCTCAAGCAGGCTTCATGCCCAGTGCAGAGCCCGATGCAGGGCTCGATCTCATGACCGTGAGATCATGACCTGAGGCAAAATCAAGAGTCTGACGCTTAACCAACAGCCACCCAGGTGCTCCCCAAAGTTTTGTGGAATCTACTGCCAATAGTTACACATTGAAAATTTTTACCTTAAAAGATCCAGATTCTGGGGTGCCTGGGTGGCTCAGTTGGTTAAGCATCTGACTCGAGCTCAGCTCAGGTCTTGATCTCAGGGTCTTGAGAGTTCAAGCTCCACATTGGGCTCCACACTGGGCATGGAACCTACTTAAAAAAAAAAGAAAGAAAGAAAAGATCCAGATTCTTGGCTTTATAAAGTTTATTTATTTTGAGAGACATAGAGACAGCATGAGTTGGGAAGGGGCAGAGAGAGAGTGAGACAGAGAATCTCAAGCACTGAGAGTGCAGAGCCTGATATGGGGCTTGAACCCACACAACTGAGATCGTGACCTGAGCCGAAACCAAGAGTTGCACGCTTAACTGACTGAGCCACCCAAGTGCCCCAGATCCTTGGCTTAAAAAAAAAAAATCAGAAGATGTGGCAGTGCTGGGCCTGCATTACTGCCTGACATCGTCCGCTAGCGCTGGTGGAAACTCCCCGTTGGACAGGGCATGGAGTCTCCAGATGGGCTCCATTCCCTCGTGGCTCTGTGACCCAAAGTCAATGCCAGTTGCCATTTATCATTATTGGGCTCACACAGTTACCTTTCCTTAAATTAACAGAATGAAGTGAAATATTTCTGGGACTCCTGTCTCTTAGCAAAAGAGAGAAAACAACAGTCCCAGAGAGCTATGAGGGGGATTTCTTTAGATATGCAGTGTTCTCATAT